>NC_056665.1:143157770-143468559 GCF_018350195.1 Panthera tigris
CACCCCGCCCCCACCTCTGGCTTCCTTAAACCGGGGGAGCTGAGTGTGGCGCCTCCTCCAGGAAGCCTTCCCGGACCACGGAAGTTACAAGCCCCTCCCCTGCGTTCCCACCGCCGGCCGGATCAGCCTGTGTGGAAGTGGCCCGAGGATTTCTACTGGCCCACGAGTCCATGCGCCTAAGGGTTCCAATCCCAAGGTCCCTCCCCCCCCACCCCACCCCCCCACGGTGCCCGGCACAGTAACCGCTCAAACATAGGTTTTGAATGAATGACAGGAATTGGGGAACTGGATACGCCACGAATCCTGTTAGCTGTGAACTCGCTAGCCTCTTTGGTATTTTTAACCTTTTTTTTACGTTTATTTATTTTGAGAGAGAGTACAGGCACACACAAGAACAGAGGAGAGACGGTTGCCCAACTGACTGAACCGCTCAGGCGGCAGGCCCCCTCCCGAGCCAGCTGGGATTTTGACAAGGACTGTGTTGAATCCGTAGGTCGATTTGAGTAGTATTTTGCCATCTCAACATTGTGTCAGATGCTCAACATCACTAATCGCCAGGGAAATGCAAATCAAAACCCCAATGAAAGGGGCACCTGGGGGGCTCAGCCGGTTAAGCCTCCGGCTTCAGCTCTGGTCATGATCTCCTGGTTCGTGGGTTGGAGCCCCGGGTCGGGCTCTGTGCTGTCAGCTCAGAGCCTGGAGCCTGCTTCCCATTCTGTGTCTCCTCTCTCTGCCCCTTCCCTGCTCGTGCTCTGTCTCTCTCTCAAAAATAAATAAACATTTAAAAAAATGAAAGGGGCGCCTGGGTGGCTCAGTCGGTTAAGCATCGGACTCTTGGTTTGGGGCTCAGGTCATGGATCTCATGGTTGTGGGTTCGAGCCCCCTGTTGGGCTCTGCACTGACAGTGAAGAGCCTGCTTGGGATTCTCTCTCTTCCTTTCTCTCTGCCCCTCCCCTGCTCACGTCTCTGCCTCTCTCAAAATAAATAATTTAAAACCTCAAAAACAGGGGCGCCTGGGTGGCTCAGTCGGTTGAGCCCCACGCCGACCTCTGTGCTGACAGCTCGGAGCCTGGAGCCTGCTTCGGATTCTGTGTCTCCCTCTCTCTCTGCCCCTGCCCCACTCATGATCTGTCTCTTTCTGTCAAAAATAAATCAACATTAAAAAAAACCTTAAAAACAACTTTTTTAACTAAAAAAAAATACAATGATGTGCCAGATTCCAATGAAGTGTTACTAGGTATTAGCCATAAACAGGAGCGAGATCTTGCCATTTATGACAAAATGGATGGACCCAGAGGATACTTTGCAAAGTGAAATAAGTCAGATAGACAAATTGCAAACAATTTTCACTTACATATAAAATCTAAAAAATAAAACAAATGAAAATAAAAAGCAGAAATAGATCCATAAATACAGAAAACAAACTGATATTCACCAGAGGGGACAAGGGTGGAGGGACAGGCAAATGGAAGGGAAATGGGAGGTACAGGCTTCCATTAGGGAATGAATAAGTCAAGGGGACAAAATGTACAGCATAGGGAAAATAGTTAGTGGTGTTTAAAAAAAATTTTTTTTAACATTTATTTATTACTGAGAAACAGAGACAGACAGAACATGAGCATGGGATAGGCAGAGGGAGACACAGAATCTGAAGCAGGCTCCAGGCTTCGAGCTGTCAGCACAGAGCCCGACGTGGGGCTCGAGCCCACAAACCACAAGATCATGACCTGAGCCAAAGTCAGACGCTTAACCGACTGAGCCACCCAGGCGCCCCCCCCCCCCCAGTCAGTGGTATTGAATAGTGTTGCATAGTGACAGATGGCAGCTACACTTGCTGTGAGCCCAGGATAAGGTATGGACTTGTCCAATTGTTACGTGGTCCACCTAAAACTAATGCAACACTGTGTGTCAACTAAAATAAAATACACACAATATTATCACTTCCAATCCATGAACATAGGATGTCTTTTCATTTATTAGATCTTCTTTCATGTCTTTCAACAACGTTTTACAGCTTTCAGTGTGCAAATCTTGTTTCTTTTGTTAAATTTGTTGCTAAGTATTTTCTTCTTTTTGATGCTTTTGTAAATGGAGATATTTCTTTTTTAGATTTTTTTTTAACATTTGTTTATTTTTGGAAGACAGAGCGTGAGCAGGAGAGGGGCGGAGAGAGAGGGAGACACAGACTCGGAAGCAGGCTCCAGGCTCAGAGCCGTTAGCACAGAGCCCGACGCGGGCGGGGCTCGAACTCATGAACTGTGAGATCATGACCCAAGCCAAAGTAGGATGCTCAACCAACTGAGTCACCCAGGTGCCCCAGTGGAGCTGTTTCTTAATTTTATTTTTGGTTTGTTCATTGTTAATATATAGAAATACAATAAATTTTTGTATATTGATCTCATATCCTAAAACCTTGCTGAACTGGTTGTTCTAATAAGGGTGTGTGTGTGTGTGTGTGTGTGTGTGTGTGTTCTCCTTAGGGTTTTCTACATGCAAGATTATGTCATTTGCAAATAGAGATAATTTTTACTCCTTCCTGTCCAATCAGGATTTTTTTTTATTTATTTATCTTGACTAACTGCGCTGGCTCAAACCTCCAGTATAGTGTTGAGTAGAAGTGGTGGGAATGGGCTTCCTGTCTTCTTTTTAATTGTGCATTTAATTGTAGACCAAGTACCTTGAGTATGTTTGAGTTATAAAGGTATGTTAAGGAAAAGATGAAATACTTACAGATTAAATGACACGATGAGGGAAACAAAAGGAAAAATGAACTATTGGGACCTCATCAAGATAAAAAGCTTCTGCACAGCAAAGGGAATTATCAACAAAACTGAAAGGCAACCGATGGAATGGAAGAAGATATTTGCAAATGACACATCAGATAAAGGGTCAGGATCCAAAATCTATAAAGAACTTATTAAGCTCAACACCCAAAAAACAATCCAGTGAAGAAATGGGCCAAAGACATGAACAGACACTTTTCCAAAGAAGACATCCAGACGGCTAACAGACGCATGAAAAGATGCTCAACGTCACTCATCATCAGGGAAATACCAATCCAAATCACAAAGAGATACCACCTCACACCTGTCAGGATGGCTAAAATGAACAACTCAAGAACCAACAGATGACGGCAAGGATGCGGAGAAGGGGGAACATTTTTGCCTTGTTGGTAGGAATACAAACTGGTGCAATGCTCTGGAGAACAGTATGGAGGTTCTGCCAAAAATTAAAACTAGAGGCACCTTATGACCCAGCATTTGCACTACTAAGTATTTATCCAAAGGACACAAAAATGCCAATTCGAAGGGGCACATGTAGCCCATAATTTATAGCAGCACTATCAACAATAGCCAAATGATGGAAAGAGTCCAAATGTCCATCGACTGATGAATGGATAAAGAGGATGTAATATATATATATATATATATATATATATATATATATATATATATATATATATTCACACACACAAAAGAATATTACTCAGCGATCAAAAAGAATGAAATCTTGACATTTGCAACAATGTGGATGGAACTAGAGGGTATCATGCTAAACCGTATAAATCAGGCAGAGAAAGACAAATATCATATCATTTCATTCATATGTAGAATTTCAGAAACAAAAACAGATAAACATGGGGGAAGAGAAGGAAAAATAAGATAAAGAGAAAGAGGGAGGCAAACCATAAGAGACAAATACAGAGAACGAACCGAGGGCTGCTGGTGGGGTGTTGGGTGAGGGGATGGGCTAAATGGGGGATGGGCATTAAGGCGGGCACTTGTTGGGATGAGCACTGGGTGTTATATGTAAGTGATGAATCATTAAATTCCATTCCTGAAGTCATTGTTACACTATATGTTAACTAACTAGAATTTAAATAAAAAGTAACAAAAATAAAGGATACGATGAAATTCAGGAATTGCTTCAGAAAGCCTGGGGGGGATGACGGAGGGTTCCTGCAGTGTGGATGGGCCCAAATGGCCATGATCCGTTGACTGGACAATGATAGGCACGTGAGCTTCCATACTATTCTATCTACTTTGTACCTTTGAAAGTCACATAACTGGAAAATGAAAAAAGTAAAATAAGGACTATGTAGAGCCAAAAAGAAAGAACTAAGAAAATAAGGGAAATAGAAATTCCACCGAGGAACTGGAGCCCTGGGCAAGAATCCCGGAGCAGCCGTGGCCTCCACCCTCCAGGTAGAAATACCTTCCCCAAGTGGGCCATATCGCACGCCCGGCCTCCCTGCCCCATGGTGCCACCTGGCCTTTAGGCTAAGACTGGTTGTATCCCTCAAGTCTCTTCTAACCTAGAGCTGTTTTAGTTTGTTTTAATGGCATGGATTTATGGGGGAGACCAGGCCAGATATCCTGCAGAATCTTCTGGTTTTGTCTGGCTGCTTTCTCAAAGTGTTGTTTAGCTTGTCCCTCTATCCCCCTCTCTCCTGTATTTCCTATTAACTAGTTACCAGGAGAGTCCCCATTTATTGGACAATTAGGCTATGTCCAATGTTTCCATACTGCAGTCTTGCAAAGAACATTCTTGTACGTTTCCCCTTGTGCAGGTGGGTAAGACTTTCTCTAGCACCAGCCAAGAAGGGGAAGTAAGTTCTTCATTAGAGACACCAAATTGCTCTCCAGTGTAACTCTCAGTTCACACTCCCACCAGGGCTACACGTGAGTGCCCGTTTGCCAGACTCTAGCCAAAATCTGGTAATGTCTGACTTAAATTTCTGCCATTCTGATGGGTGTAAAATGTACCTCCTTGTATTCGGTTCCCCTTTTGTGATCACCAGAGACCTTCTCACATGTCTGCTGAACTTCCAGGCTAAGGAAGGGCATTGAGACAGAAGAATCCATAGGATGTAGGGGAGTTGCAAAATAGCGTGCCTTGCTATATCCACAATGAATGGAATTCAAATATTAAGTGTTTTATTGGTTTCATCTGTTCAACTATTTAAATTTTTTTTCTTTTTTTTTTTTACTTTTGAGAGAGAGAGACAGAGCGTGAGCAGGGGAGGAGCAGAGAGAGTGGGAGACATAGAATCCGAAGCAGGTTCCAGGCTCCGAGCTGTCAGGCCAGAGCCCGATGCGGGGCTCAAACTCACGAGCCGTGAGATCATGACCTGAGCCGAAGTCGGATGCTTAACCGACTGAGCCACCCAGGCACCCCGGTTCAACTATTTTAAAAAGCAGGTAGCTAGGGGTGCCTGGGTGGCTCAGTTGGTTGGGCGACCGACTTCGGCTCAGGTCATGATCTCACAGTCCGTGAGTTCGAGCCCCGCGTCGGGCTCTGTGCTGACAGCTCGGAGCCTGGAGCCTGTTTCAGATTCTGTGTCTCCCTCTCTCTCTGACCCTCCCCCGTTCATGCTCTGTCTCTCTATGTCTCAAAAATAAATAAACGTCAAATAAAAAAAAATTAAAAAAAAAAAAAAAAAAGCAAGTAGCTGAGGGGCACCTGGCTGGCTCAGTGAGAGAGCATGCAATCTTGACCTTGGAGTTGGAAGTTCGAGCCCCACGTTGGGTGTAGAGATTACATTTATTTATTTATTTATTTAAACACATTTTTTAAAAAAAACCTAAGTTTATTTATTTATTTTGGGAGAGACAGAGACAGGTGGGGAGGGGGAGAGAGAGGGGAGAGAAAAATCCCAAGTAGGCCCTGCACGGTCACGTGGAGCCCAATGCGGGGCTCGAACTCGCCAACCGTGAGATCATGACCTGAGCCCAAACGCAAGAGTTGGATGCTTAACCAACTGAGCCACCCAGGCGCCCAAGATTACTTTGAAAATAAAAATAAAACCTTAAAAAAAAGCAGATAGCTGATTTATCCTTTCTTTCTTTCTTCACTCTGATTTGTTAGTTATTTTTAAACCTGGAATTAAAAACAAAACACACACGGTGTTGCTTTTTGGACTACATTTCAAGCCCTAGAGCGTCACTGGTCAAGTGTTGAAGCCTTAAAGAACTTCCGTAAGAAGCTAACGTATGTTCCGAGCAGACAGATACACTTGGCAGACAATACGCTCAGCTTTGCTGGCTTTGCAATAACATCATGGAATCTTTGTTCAGAGTTTGACGGTGCTATTAATATACCATGACTCACTAAGAGCTCTGCCTCCTGGAATGTTCCTCCCGGGGAGGTGAAGCCATGTTCCTTCCTATAGAAGAATAATCTGTAATCACACTTTCAAAGGTTTGAGTAGATCTTGAAGGCTTGGAAAAGGGAACAAAAAGCCTCCTAAGTTGTGCAGAATTAGTTACACAAATTGCCATCGACACAGAAAGGGGGAAATAGCCGTTAGATCAACCGGTTATTCATTCACTCCGCAAGTACGTATCAGGTGCGCCAGGCTGGCGGCGGGCACACGGGGCCCGTGCCTTCCTTCGTGGGTAGATGGGGCCGTGGAAAGGCGAGACCATCAACGAAGCCTTGAGGGACACTGGGGACAAACGCCGGAGAGAAAGGGAGAGCGTGGCGGGGGCTTTTGTGAAGGAGGCCACCTGCCTGGTGCAGAGGGGCACGAAGACCGTCCTGGGTGAAGGGGCGCGTGGAGGCCTCTAGAGGGGGCAGCCGGCAGTTTTGAGTTGCTGACCGCTGTTCCGGGGACAGTCCTACCAGGGGAGGCCAGAGGCCTGTGTCCCAGCCTCCCTTGCCCCTGGGACAAGCCGCGTAACGAGCCTCAGCCAGTCACACGCTTTGAATGGGCTCTTTGACCGGAGTGGCCGGGGTGGGAAGAAGCCGGGGTCTGTCGACAGTGTGTGTTAAAAAAATTTGCCATTTTGACCATTAAAAAAAAAATGTTTTTAATGTTTCTTTGAGGCAGAGAGAGACAGAGCATGAACGAGGGAGGAGCAGAGAGAGAAGCCGGCTCCAGGCTCTGAGCCATCAGCACAGAACCCGACGCGGGGCTTGAACCCTCGAACCACGAGATCATGACCTGCGCTGAAGTCAAGAGCTGGACGTTTAACCAAGTAAGCCACCCAGGCGACCCCAAAATGACAGCTTTATTGAGATCCAATTCACATACTGTACAATTCATCCATTTGAAGCGTGTACTTCAGGCTCACCTGGGTGGCTTAGTCAGTTGAGCGTCCAACTTCAGCTCAGGTCATGATCTCACGGTTTGTGAATTCGAGCCCCGCGTCAGACTCTCTGCTGTCACTTCAGAGCACGCTTCGGATCCTCTGTCCCCAACTCCTCCCCAGTTCGTGCTCTCTCTCTCTCAAAAATAAACATTAAAAAAAAAAGCGTATGCTTCAGTGATTTTTGAGTATAATCAGTTATTCAACCGTCACTGTAATCAATTAAAATTAAAAAAAAATTTTTTTTAACGCTTTTTAAAATTTTTTTTGAGACAGAGAGAGACAGAGCATGAACAGGGGAGGGTCAGCGAGAGGGAGACACAGAATCTGAAACAGGCTCCAGGCTCTGAGCTGTCAGCACAGAGCCCGACGCGGGGCTCTAACTCACGGACCGCGAGATCATGACCTGAGCCGAAGTCGGCCGCCCAACCGACTGAGCCACCCAGGCGCCCCCAATTAAAATTTTTTTTAACGTGTATTTATTATTGAGAGACAGACACAGAGCGTGAGCAGGGGAGGGGCAGAGAGAGGGGGAGACACAGAATCGGAAGCGGGCTCCAGGCTCCGAGCTGTCAGCACAGAGCCCAACGCAGGGCTCGAACCCACGAACCGCGAGATCATGACCTGAACCGAAGTCAGTCGCCCAACCAACTGAGCCACCCAGGTGCCCCACTGTAATCAATTTTAGAACACTTGGAGCACCTCAGAAAGAAACTCTATAGTCCTCAGCAGTCATCCTCAACCGCCCTCCCCTGCAGCCCCAGCCCATGCACCCATGCTCCTTCTTTCTGCCCCCATGCATTTGCCTGTTCTGGAAATTTCGTGTAAGTGGGATCCTACAGTAAACATGGGGCCTTTTGTGACTGGCTTCTTTCACTTAGCATGTTGTCAGCTTCCATCCATGTTGTGGTATGGATCAGCATGTCATACATCCCTTTTTACAACAATAATACAATATCTGGGATGATTTTCCATTGTATGGGTCACACTTGGTTTATCTATTCCTGTGTCGATGGACATTTAGTTTGTTTCCACCTTTTAGCTGTTCTAAGGCTACGAAAACGTGCGTGGACATTTTTGTGAACATTTTCATTTCTCCTGGGCGGACACCCAGCGGGGAATTGTTGGATCCAACGGCAAGTCTCTGTTTAACTTCTCAAGGAAACTGCCAGACTGTTTTCCAGAGCAGCGCCGTTTCACATTCCCAGCGGCGGTGCAGGAAGGCCCCGATTTCTCCACATCGTCACCAACACTTGTTACTCTCTGTTTCTCTGCTTGTGCACGTGTTTAAGAAACCCCAAAAGCCAGGGCACCTGGGTGGCTCAGTCAGCTAGGCATCCAACTCGATTTCAGCTCAGGTCACGATCTCACGATCGGTGGGACTGAGCCCCTCGTCGGGCTCTGCGCTGACGGCATGGAGCCTGCTTGGGATTCTCTCTCCCTCTCTCTGCCCCTCCCCTGCTCATGCTCGTTCTCGCTCTCAAAATAAATAAACATGAAAAAAAAAAAAAAGGAAATCCCAGAATAAAAAGAAAAAATAGAAGAAATTGGAAACTGAGTGTGTGTGTGTAAACTGAAGTGCTCTGGCTGGTTTATTAGCAAACACTTGACTGCCACACGCTGTCATGCGTATTTGGGGCAGATAGTGAACAAAACAGAGAAAGGTCTCTAATTCAAACTCAGGACAGCTTGAGCTGGCTCTCGCTGAACCGCCATCTTTGGAGGACTTGCCTCCCTGTCCTCGGTCCTCAGAGATGACCGAGTGGCAGTTGGTGTGCTCTCACTCTCGTGCTGTTCCCTCAGGTGGCCCCGCGCGCCTGCCCCCTGGCACCTCTTCCCCTGCGGGTGGGACAGGGTGGGCTTGCATGGAGTAAGGGGCCACTGGGATGAAGACCAGACAACCACAAGGAACAAGATGGCGTAACTGCCTCACCACTTCCTGGTATTCAGGCCATTCCTCCAAGGGTGGGCCCAGGCCCCGCTATTTTGAAGAGGCCGCCCACGGGCTACTGCCTTCCCACCAGGTCAGTTGTCAGCCAGAGTCTCCGTCTGATCCCAGTCTGAGGCCATGGCTAATGGCTGGCGTCCAAGGCGCTCACTCACTCACTTTTTCACCCTCCAGCTTCCTCGTCTCTAGGACCGTGTGTGAGTCCCTTCCCCAGACCGAGTGTCCAGCTTTATGTCAGCAGTGACCCCCTTCTAGGAGCTTCTGCAGGACCTCTCCCACCACAGAGTCCCTCCTTGCTGTGCTGGTACCTCAGCTGGAGACGCCGTGGCCTTCACGGTGGCCGCCATAGGTCAGCTGGCCTTCTGCAAGGACGCCGTTTTCGTGTGTGGCCCACCGAGCCATGCTGGGCTAGTTCTTAGTGGGGACTCAATACAAACTTGATGAATGTGTGCCTGCTAGGAATTCCTAACAACTGAGAAGACCGAGAGAGGATGAGGGCAAAGCAGTGGAAGAAAACTTCCCGGAGGGCATGAGGCTTCGGTCAGGCTGGGGCTCGATTACAGCCCCCAGCAGCGTGGGGTAGAAGGGAGCCTGAGCAAGGCGACCTCGTAGGACTGGCAGGAAAGGCCCTGAGAGTCCTTGCCAGTACAAGCCGTGTCACTGAGCACTTGTTCACCAGGCACCTGTTGAGCCCACTACCTAGAAAGTGCCAGGGGTATCTTTCAGGCAGTTTTTTCTTTTTTTAAATGTGTATTTACTTTTGAGAGACAGAACGTGAGCTGGAGAGGGGCAGAGAGAGAGGGCGACAGATTCCAAAGCAGGTTTTAGGCTCTGAGCTGTCAGCACAGAGCCCCACGCAGGGCTCGAACCCACCAACCGTGATAACATGACCTGAGCCGAAGTCAGAAGCTTAACCTACTGAGCCACCCAGGCGCCCCTAGGCATTATTATTTCTAATTTACAAATGAGTTCAGAGGTGTGGGAGGCCCAGTGACTTGCTTAAGGTCATTTTTGAACACCATGAGACTGCCTTCCATACTTGTTTTCATTTGCTATTTAAATAAAACACACCGTTGAAATTCACCCATTTTCAACTCAATGGATTAAAAAAAAATTTTTTTTAAGTTTATTTTTGAGAGAGAGACAGAGCACAAGCAGGGGAGGGACAGAGAGGGAGACACAGAATCTGAAGCAGACTCCAGGCTCTGAGCTGTCAGCACAGAGCCCAACACGGGGCTCAAACCCACGGACTGTGAGATCATGACCCGAGGGGAAGTTGGATGCTTGACTGAGCCACCCAGGGGTCCCTCAGATCGATGGATTTTAATATAGTCATGCAGTCATCACCTCATCAGGTTTCTGGACTTCCAGCGCTCCCCCAAAGTCCCCTCTTGTCCCTCTGTAGTCAACCCCCACCAGGACTTCTGGCCCTAGGCACCCTGCTGACCCACCTCCTGCCTTTTCTAGAACTTTGTGAAAAAGAAATCAGACCATGTAGTCCTGTCTGGCTTCTTTCACGTAGGACACTTCTAGCAAGGCACCCCATCTTACTATTGTTTTCCAACACCGAACGTTCCCTCTCTCCGCTCCGCAGTGTTTGGTGGGCAAGTCTTGCAAAACCTTTGTAAAATTTGTTTAGCTTGTTACTGTGTCTTTCAAGAGTTAACAACGGCTTGATGCTGAGTTCAACGGATCTTTGCGTGGTCTTAGGGTTTTGCTAAATTCACGTACGGTTCCAGTTCCGTTCTTGTAGCGTCCTTGCTGGCTGTGCATCAGACAACCACATAACCTGGGAAAAGCCTTCACCTTTCCTCAGATGGGACCAGTTCTGGAAGGTGTGAAGCAAGAGTGGATTTTGAGGCCACCTCTGCATCTCCCCCGCCGCGTGGAGCACCCATCCTCCCCGGGGGGGGGGGGGGGGGGCACACGGCGTCACTGGGTGGTGGTTCTAGACACAGCACACACCTGCCTCGAGCACTTTCTCAGTGACCCAGGGAGGAGGCGTTCAGTTGGATCACTTACACGCAGGTTCTCCGTTTGTGGATTCCCTCAAACACCTCTTCCTGCAGGCTTCAGCTTTCTTACCAGACTAGGGAGAAACTTGCCCTTCAAGGCCTCCTACCGGCCACTTCCACGCCCTCCTAACTGGGAACATCTTCCACTAAATGCAGAACAGCCAAACAACTTTGGGCTTTGGGGACCAACCTGGACTCAGATACTGACCCCCCCACGTAAGCAACTCCCGTTTGCGGGAGGAGAGGAAGCTCTACCTCGGGGGCTTTTAAGGCTCAAACGTGACTTCCGTTCACCTGGCACTTAGCAGCCGTCCTTCCACCGCCCCGCGTTCTCTCCCAGCCCATCCCCCTGGATTCTACGTCACGGTCTGCGGGGATCTTCGCCTCCAAATCCGGCGTGGACCCACTACTACCCAGGTGCCGAAGGCTGATTTAGTCCCTGCTGCTCCCAGCGGGGAGCCCCACCGACCCGGCCGGTTCTCCCCACCCCGCCTGCTGCTGCTCCCAGGGGTCAGAGACCACCCTCCACGCATCTCGCCAGAGGCTCAGTGAAGAGCCGGAGAATAAGCGGATTTCAGATGGGATGGAATTAGAGTTGCTAAAGAACGCGGGAGACACAAGGCTGAGGTATTAAGGAGCTATATTTAGGGCATAAGGCAGGTCTTACAAACACTACAGAAAAGCCGTTTGGACGTAAAAACCCAAGGAGAAAGGAGTCATTAGGAAATGTAACATTGGACACAGAACGCATGTTGTGTGATGGTCCCTTCTCTTCCGTGTGGTTCCAGAATACGCTCCTGACCCGAGCCGCCACCTGAGCGCGCACTGGGAAGGTCACAGATGACTTCAGGCCGGCAACGTCAACCACCGCCCTCCGTCTCCCAGCAGGCAGCATGTGTGCACCCCAATTTTTACAACCCGGGGCCACCCTGTATTTTGGAACCCCACTTCCCCACACAAAACGTTTTCGCAGAGCTTTTTTTAAATTTGTTTGTATTTGTTACAACCTTTTAAAGCAGAATGTGTCTCGAGCACTACATTTCCACTCACGAAACTTGCGGAGTTATTTCCCCAACAGCTTCACAACGCGCCTAAGCAGCCTTCGAATTTCGCTACTCTAAACAACGCTCTTCTCTTTGGAAAACAAGCCCTATAGTTACTCCCATCAAGTTGGTTCGGTTTAACACACTAGTTTCTAGAGGCCTGGTACATGCAGCAAATAACTACAGGGGACAGAAGATTTAAAAAGTAAATCCTAGAAGGTGAAAGTTGTTTCAACCGAGATTTCTCTTTTAAACACCAAGGTATAGCTCAGAACACTTCAGTGACAGACGAGTTTGGTCTTACTAGGGAATCCACTTGTCGCGAACACTTCAGACCACGCGGTTCACGGGAGGTTACGTACACCTTGCGACAAACGTTACCTCGTCCTGGAAGAGCAGCCGGCGTGGCACTAAAAACACAAAACATAACCCAAAAAAACAAACAAAACAACTAGCCGGGCTTTAGTTTCTACGCATCACAGTATCACACTCGAACAGAAAGAAATCTTATCTTCCCCGTAAGTAGCTCTCGTCATGCCTTACAGATTTTTAAAACGTTAACAAAAATAAAGAAAAACATCCTTGAAAATAGATCGTTGGAGGGAACGGGATAAAGCATCGAGTACATATACAAGGAATCCTCGGGGCGGCGCTCAGTCGACTTCTTCCATGCGCGACGTGTCATCGTCGCCTTCCAGGGGTGGCATCTCCTCGGTCACCGCAGCACTGCTGTCGTCAGCGGTGGGGTCATCTTCGTCGATACCTTTTCGGAAAGGAAACCCTCAGGTTACACGGTCCTGAACCAGTGCCTGGCGTCAGCCCGGCACCGCTCTCGGGGCGGGGGGGGCTGGCTCTTGCGAGCAGATGACCTCTTCGTCGGGGGACCCTAAGGGATTTCTCACACAGGGTGCCTGGCGAAGCTTACCCAGACCAAGTTTGATCATCCTGTAGATCCGGTTAGCGTGTGTCTGTGGGTCTTCCAGACTGAAGCCAGAGGACAGGAGCGCGGTTTCGTAGAGCAGGATGACCAGGTCTTTCACGGACTTGTCGTTCTTGTCCGCCTCCGCCTTCTGCCGCAAGGTCTCGATGATGGAGTGGTCGGGGTTGATCTCCAGGTGCTTCTTCGCTGCCATGTAGCCCATGGTGGAGTTGTCCCTTAGGGCCTGGGCCTTCATGATCCTCTCCATGTTCGCCGTCCAGCCGTATGTGCTCGTGACAATGCAGCACGGGGAGGTCACCAGTCGGTTTGACACAACCACCTGCAATGAAGACGCAGAGTGAGGACTGTGTCTAGAAAAGTCCCTCTACCACAGCTTTATCGTAAAACAGAGGGACTCCCGCTACTGTATTCACAAAACGCGAAATGCCACATACAGACCCACGTACCCACAACCCTCTCCCTGCACATCCTGACACCTTTTAGCTCCTTCAAGACGGTAGAGGGCCTTCCTGCTCATTTAGCGGGCCTAATTTTCTGCTTGTGTCATACTGTAAAAGCCGAGAGAACTTGGGAGAAAGGGGCTGTATGTTCGGACAACCTGAAAGACACCTACGGGCCTTTCAAGATCACGCCCACAACTAGGAAACCCAAGTGGAAGGAAACCACGTTCACCCACCTTTTCCACTTTTTTCTCCAAGATGTCCTTCATGATCTTGCACAGGTTTTCAAACTTTGTCTTCTTCTCCTCCTGTTTCTTTTTCTCTTCTTCATCTTCTGGAAGTTCCAAGCCCTCTTTGGTGACGGACACTAAAGTCTTCCCCTCAAATTCCTTCAGCTGTTGGACACAGTACTCATCGATCGGCTCGATCATATAGATCACCTCCAGACCGTGCTTCCGAAGACGCTCCACAAAGGCCGAGTTCGCCACCTGGTCCTTGGTCTCCCCTGGGGCATCAGTAGAAAGTTACACCTTCGCTTAACAGGAAGCGGTGTCGCTTCCTCCGGACTTTTCCCAGTCTCGTCAGCTCGAACCACAGATGCGCCCACAGACGTGGCGCACGTGGTCTGGCCGCGGTTAGTACCCAGGGGTTGACACGGGGCCCCACGTGCCTAGGGAACACACCCACGGTCGCCAGGCGGTGCCGTGCCCGGAACGAGGCCACGACGGCACGCCGCTCGCTCACCTGTGATGTAGTAGATGTGTTTCTGGTTGTCCTTCATCCTGGTGCAATAGTCCTTGAGAGACACCATCTCGTCGCCAGAGGCAGACGTGTAGTAGCGCAGCAGCTCCGACAGCTTCTTCCGGTTCTGGGAGTCCTCGTGGATTCCGAGCTGCAAGACAACGCTCGCGTCAAGTCTCCTCCGCCTCAAAAAAAAAGTCACCAAGAACCAGAGGAGCCGGTTTGATCACCGCTGGGAAGGACCAGGCTCTTTCCACGAACCTTAATGTTCTTCGAGAACTGCTCGTAAAACTTCTTGTAGTTCTCTTTGTCCTCGGCCAGTTCGGTGAAGAGTTCTAAGCACTTTTTGACCAAGTTCTTGCGGATAACTTTTAAGATCTTGCTCTGCTGCAACATCTCCCGGGAAATGTTCAGGGGAAGATCCTCGGAGTCCACCACGCCTCTAATGAAATCTGGGAAAAATAAAGCCGTCGCCGGGACAAAAATCAACAAACTCCTACACCCCAAAAACCGAAGGGGATTTCCTGCCCCACAGGCCCGAACCAACGCCCCGGAGCGGAGAGGCCCCCACGCTCAGACTTCACACCCGATCGTCCTCGGTACTCACTCAGGTATTCCGGGATCAGCTCCTCGCAGTTATCCATGATGAAAACTCTGCGCACATACAGCTTGATGTTGTTCTTTTTCTTCCTGTTTTCAAACAGGTCAAAGGGAGCACGTCTTGGGACGAAAAGCAGGGCTCTGAATTCCAGCTGTCCTTCGACCGAAAAATGCTGTAATAAAACACACGCCAAACCATCAAGCGATGATGCAAGCGACTTTGACTTCAACTAGGACTCTCGCGGCGCCAGAACCGAAAGCACTTCCAGGGAGAGGTCAAGGGCCGGGATGGCCAAGTGCTCAGCCACGACCCTCGATTTGACAAGCTCCGACAAGCCACCTGCAGAAGCAGACCAGCTCCGAAGCACTTGGGACACTCACCTTCACTGCCAAGTGATCCTCCCAGTCGTTGGTCAAGCTCTTGTAAAATTCTCCGTACTCTTCGTTAGTAATGTCGTCAGGGTTTCTGGTCCAAATAGGTTTGGTCTTGTTCAGTTCTTCTTGATCGATGTACTTCTCCTTGATCTTCTTCTTCTTCTTCTTGTCTCCGTCCTTCTTTTCTTCCTCCTCCTCGTCGGAACCAACATCTTCTATTTCAGGCTTGTCATCGGACTCCTTCTCTTCCTTTTCTTTTTCTTCCTCTTTCTCTTCCTTTTCTTCAGCCTCATCATCACTGACCTCTTTATCCCGCTCCTTCTCCACCTTCAAAAGAACATGGGAGATCACGTCACCTTTTGCATTCTGGAACTAAACGGAGCGTATGCGCTTATAACCAAAGCCCAAATTAATCAGCCACACTCAAAGGTCTGGTTAAATAACCAGAAAACCACTCAGTAACGTTTAACGCGTCTACCTAAACAATCCTGGGTACCTTGATAGTACAACAGAACTTCAGACTAGCCGGGTCAACACAAGTTTGGATTTTTCCCTCAGTAATAGATTCAAGAACTACCTTAGTTTGTTAACTTTACATAAAAAACAAGGACACTCACAAAGAGAGTGATAGGATAGCCGATAAACTGGGAGTGTTTCTTCACAATCTCCTTTATTCTTCTTTCCTCCAGGTATTCCGTTTGGTCTTCTTTCAGATGCAAGATAACCTTTGTTCCTCGACCCATAGGTTCACCTGTAAAGGAAGGAAAAAAGTGGACTCCACCTCAATCTGAATGGGCAAACCAAAGTGTTGGGGGGGGGCGGATCACAATTCAGCTCCCAATGCCATCCACACCTAACCGCTTCTGAGCACGTTTAGGAAAAGGTTATGGATGAAAGGCGTCCCATGGGAGTTTAACTGCCTTGCCCCAGCGACATCAGTAACCAGATCCCTACCATCGCACCATCATGTGCTTACTAGGCATGTTCCCAAAGAAGCCAACGAATTTTTACCAATTCCACAGCATCTTCAGGGGCCCCCTTCCTACAGCACCCGACCCTCCCCCGCGTGACCAAGTAAATCGTTCCACCAGGTGCCTACCTGTATCAGTCCTGACCGTGAACGACCCTCCTGCAGAAGACTCCCAGGCGTACTGCTCATCATCGTTATGCTTGGTGATCACCGTCACTTTCTCGGCAACCAAATAGGCAGAATAGAACCCGACACCAAACTGGCCGATCATAGAAATATCTGCGCCAGCCTGTAAAGCTTCCATGAACGCTTTGGTCCCAGACTTGGCGATTGTACCGAGATTATTGATCAAATCGGCCTTGGTCATGCCAATCCCGGTATCCACGATAGTGAGGGTTCGATCTTGCTTGTTTGGAATGAGATTAATGTGCAGCTCTTTCCCGGAATCTAGCTTGCTGGGATCAGTCAAGCTCTCGTATCTGATTTTGTCCAGGGCCTATCGGAGAAACACATGCCGGTGAGCACAGAGCTCCCGGAGGGTGGGACGCACACACCGGGACCGCGACCCCGTTCCGCAAGCCGACACTCACATCGGACGAGTTGGAAATCAGCTCGCGCAGGAAAATCTCTTTATTCGAGTAGAAAGTGTTGATGATCAGGGACATCAACTGGGCGATCTCCGCCTGGAAGGCGAACGTCTCCACCTCCTCCTCCTCCATCGGCTGGTCTTGGGTCTGGGTTTCCTCGGGCATCTGCAGAGGCCGCGGGGCCGGTTACGCGGCGCCACAGGCCTCCGGGAGGCCCGGCCCGCCGACAAAGGATGACCTCATTTCCAGCTGCGACGCCGAGGCCCGCGCGCACGCCGCCAACGGGCGCCGCAGGCCCGCGGGGACCCCCGCCCGGAGCCGGAGCCCCGGGGCCGCGGCCGGGCAGGGGTCCCCGCGGCGCGCCCTCCCCACCGCCCCTCCGGGCCTCCGGGCCCCCATACGCGGGCGGGGGTCGAGGACGCGGCAGGCCAGAGGCCTCCGCCGCCCAGAGCAGTGCCGCGCCGCCCCGCGGGGCCCGGGGACCCCCCGGGAGCCGCCTCCGCGCCCGCCGCCCCCCCCACAGGCACCCCCCAGTCGCCCCCTCACCTCGGCTAAAGGACCACACGGGCTCCGCGACGACGCAGCACCAGGACGCAGAAGCAACTGGCGCGCCGCCCCCGCGCTCCCTTTATATAGACGCGGGCCCGCCCGGCGCGCGGCGCCTTTTCCAGAAGCCTCCCGAACCTTCCGGAAGAACCCTCCCCAACCGCCGCCGCGGCCGCGCGCCTGCGCCTGCGCCCTGGCCACGGCCCCGCCCCTCCCCCGGGCGCGCGCGGGCCCGCCCCGAGCGCTCCACCCCCAACGGCCGCCGCGCGCGTCCCCGCGCCCGTCTCCGTGCGCCTGCGCAGCCCGGAATTCTCGCGAAGGTCTGGCGCCTTCCGGGACTACCGCCCCCAGCCCTGCCTCCCGCCGGCGCCCCTGCCCCCTCTACCCCGGGCGTGCGCCGCGAGCTCGGCGCGCGCGGGCGCAGTGGCGCCACCCAGGCCCGGGACCGCGTATCCGCAGCCGTTGCCTCTCTGAAGTCTGTAGAAGTAATTTGCCCTTCTTAGACGGTGTCCCCAGGCCGTGTAGGCTTCGGGACCCTCGGCGCCAGCCACCAGGGGCCCCGGGCCAGTTCTAGGGCTCTGAGGCCGGGGTCAGGGTCTCGGGGAGAGAGGAGTCCGGCCCGCAGGTATACGCCTGGGGCAGTGATCAGAGGCTCGGGGCTGGGGCTACGGCTGAGGGTTCGGGAGTCCCATGCCACGTCTTCACGGTCCTGGAAGTGGGGCAACAGGTGCCCGCCAGAGCCTCGTGGTGCGGAGCCCCCCCCCCCCCCCCCCCCCCCGTCCACAGCCTGGTTAAGGGGTGCCAAGGCGCTGGGCCCTGACAGGTGTGAGGGGTGACCGGGGCATGTGCGTGGGGTGGCCAGGCCGACCCCCGTTTCTGCCCTGAAGCAAGGGAGCCTCCAGCGACGCGGGGGTCTGTTTGGACCCGGGGAGCCCCTGGAGCCTGGTCGGACTCCAGGGACCCGGTTCTGGCCGTGGGACGAGGAGCGAGGAACACCGGCAGGTGACAGGGTCATCCCCTGCCTCTTCCCCATTGCCCTGGAACCTCCAAACGCAGGCCGCGGCTGGGGTCGGGGGCTGGTCCTTTTCTTACGCGGTGCACAAGGGGAAGTGCTGAGATGGACCCTTAGGCCTGGATTCTCCAAACCCATGCTCCATCCCTTGGGACTTTCTGCCTTTTTTTTTTTTTTTTTTTTTTTTTTCTTTTCCTTTAGTTTGAGTAGAATGTAGCGATTCTTCACTTATAATATCCAGGGCTCATCACAAGTGCCCTCCTCAATCCCCATCACCTCTACTTGCTTTTTGGTTTGCCCTGAAACGGTGTCCTTCACACTAGTCTGGAGTTTCCGGATCCGTGAACGAATGCGTGCTCGCCCAGTACACCCACCAGAATTTTGTAAAGCCGTTTATTGCCTGTTTTACGTAACTTGAGGTATCCATATGAAGTATCTAGCTCGCGGTTTGGGGGACTAACTTGCTCCCAAGGCCAATTTCTAAATGGGGATTCCTAAGGGATTTTGAACAATGGCAGGTGAGAGTCGTAAGAATCTTGGAGTGGAGGGGCCCTTGGACGCCACCCAAGTCCATACCAGGTGGCTTCTGATTTGAAGGACCCCGCCTGGAGCACTGTGTGTCCCAGAAAAAGAGCTCAGCCCTCGGCTCCTTTGTTGCTAGCTCCTCCCAGCACTCCGGCCTCACCCTCCCCCGGGAACAATCTGGAAGCTCCTTACAAGTTGTAAACAAACCTGACTGAACTCTCCTTCCACTTCCTCATTTCCCGGAAAACCCACTCTTCCCTGAACGGGGTTTTCAAAGTGGGGCTTGAGACCCACCGCGGGTGTGTGAAATCGAGGCAGGGGCATCTTGACTAGCATTAAAAAATAGAAATAGAATGGAAACTTCCAGCCACGTGGTCGGGGGGGGGGTTGTTATGCATTTGCTGGGGCACCTTGTAAAACGTATTTGTCACCCCATCTGTGTCTGGGAGCTCTTGCCCGGGTTTTCCCTGCAGCCTGGGCCGGGAGGGGGCAGGGGAGAGGAGACAAGGAGGAGGGGCAGTTAGCAGGCTGGCTCTCCCTGTGCCAAAGCCCTCTCCACCTGGACCGCACAGGGGCACTCCTGCTCCCGACCCGGAGACCTAGCCCACTTCTTCCCTTCCACCCCACTTCTGTCACAGCCCCCGGGGAAGTTTCAGGTTTCTTGTAGGTGAGCCATTCAAGGCCCCAGCTATGACATTCTCGGTTTCTGGAGACTTCACCTGCCTCTGCTCCACAGAACTCAGCCCAAGGTCACTCCTGGGATCATTGTTGCCCAGCTGATTCCAACTTGAATAACCCTCCCTCCTGCCACATCCTCCTGCCCTTTCAAGCTCTCTCCTGCCTGTCTGTCTGCTTTAGTTACTAAGTAAAAGAACTTTCTCCTCCTGCCCCTTCTTGGCCTCTGGGCAACACGTTACACCAACCCCCATTGCCCTGGGGATCTCTGCCTCAGTTCCACCACCAGCGTGCTGGCTGCCCCGCCCCGCTCTCCGGCCTTTCTCTGGAGCTGTTGGAACAGGACCTCTGTGCAGATGATGACAGAGAAGCCTGGGCCGGGACCATTCTAGTGCCACAGCTGGACACTGAGCTCACTCATTGCCCCACCTGGCTGGTCTTCTGGGACTCACTACTCAGCTAGCCGGCTATCCCACCAGCTTCTAGAACGCCCAAGCATCCCCATGGGGATCTGGTGTGAGCCCTGCCGTTTCTGCCTCCTGAATGCCTCTCGAATCCATCTGCTGCTTTCCAACTCCCTTGTCCACTTCCCTCCCCTAGTCTCTCACCCCTGTCACCACAACCAGTGGCTCGTGGAAAAGACCTCCATAGCCACCTAACTGCACCTGTCTCCACCCTGTAGCCTATGGTCCCCCATGCTCCTTGTCACTCCTTTCTAAACTTCACTGTGAACTACCCCCACGGGGCTGCGCACAAGTCATTACACTGAAAGAAACCTACCAGTCACTGATGGAACTTTAGAAAATGCAAGCCTGGACACCATTCCCTCTTTTTTTCTTCTGAGTAATGTCCCCGTGGACCGTCCCCTCCATCTCCCCAGGGGCCCTTCCCATCCCGACTTGCCTATCAGGCCCAATCCCCTGTATAAATAGGTTCTCAGAGTGTGAGACCCCCCCCTCCCCAGCGTGGCGTGTGCTCCTCCACTCCAGCCAGTCCTCTGACCCCTGCTCTCTCGTGCCCCCCTCACCTCCTTTTCCACCCAGTCTCCTCCTGCTCCCTCCTCTGGGTTCTGATCACATATCCAAATCCTAAATATTTGTGGAACTGGTCCCAAAGTGATCTGCTGTCCAGGGAACCTGACCATTTTCTTTCTTCACTTGAACCCTCCGGTGTCCCTCTGTTAAGCTGGAACTCAAGACCCTGTTGGCATGCTGGACTCTGGATCCAGGGGCTCTGGATTCAAGTGTCAGACCTGAATCTACCTGCCCATGTGACCTGGGCAAGTCACTGACTCTGTAACATGCCTGCCTCTGTAACGTGGGCATGAGAAGACTATGCTTGTAGGGTTGTGAGCCTGACGCGAGCAAAGTCTGTTTTGGGAAATGACCCAGCACAGGGCCTGGCACATGGTAACTGCACGAAATAAGTAACTTTTCAGTTTCCCTTTGATTTCTTCTTTGACCCACAGATTATCTATAAATGTGTTAGTTGCTAAATATTTGATGGTTTTCCAAAAATCTTCTTGTTGCTGATTTCTAGTATTTCATTTCATCGTGGTCGAAGAACATAGTCTCCATGATACAAATCCTTTCAAATTTATTGGGACTTGTTTTATGCCCAGATTATGGCATATACTGGTAAATATTCTGTATAGAAAGTCATTACACTGAAGGAAACGTACCAGTCACTGATGGAACTTGAGAAAATGCAAGCCAACCTTTAGTGACAGAAAGCAGACCTGTGGCTGCCCTGGGGGTGGAGGGGGGGGGCGGCAAAGGCAGGGGTAGGGGGACAGGTGCACCGAGGAAGGCTGAGGCACCCGTTCACCGTCTAATTTGCAGCACGGTTGCACAGGTGTACAAGTGTGTCGAAACATATCAGATCGTGCTTAACATGCAGTTTGTTGCATGTCGATTATACTTCACAACACTGTTTTTTAAGAATTGATCTTGTTTAGCAAACACCAAGGAGATAGGTTCAGAATCGAGTTATCTAGGGAAATTCAGTGGTTCATACTTTGGAAACAGACACAGTTGACTTGGAGGAGCATGAGTGCAGGTCTGCCTCTGGACCATGAGCCCTGTCCCTGCCACTTGCTGGCTGTGTGACTTTCAGCAAGCTGCCCGACCTCTCTGTGCTTCGGTCTTCTCATCTCTACATTAGTGATGATCGCAGTGAAGACACAAGGATGCTGGGAAAGCCTGTAGGGCCAGGCGTGCAGTGAATGCTTGAAGGATGATGTGCCGTTCTCTTAATGGGGAGCGAGGAGACAACCACCAGGTCACGGTGATGCTGTCCTGCGCTTGGGCCCCATCTGCTGGATTTGGGCTCACTGCTTGGGAGGGAAGGGGCGGGCTGAGAGCAGGGTCCCATAGGAAGTGAAAGGACGGTACGTGGAGTGACCAGGCCGTATGTTTTAGAGTTGGTCCTAAAGTGGATTTCCACACAGCGCACCAGTTTCCCACCGAGCAACCACAAAACTGGGGGCACTTTGGTACCCAAACCATTCTTCTCCCGGCAAGTTGTAACCTGCCCTTGGAGGCCCAGCCTGGGCAGCCATTCCTGGAAGTCCCAGACGGGGTTGATAACTTCCCTGTCCGTTTGCACACGCTGTCACCAGAGGGAGGCGCGGCAAGCCTTCCCTCGCCCTCCTCTCCCACTGCTGTCAGCAGAATGTGGCCATTTGATAGGGGAAACAGTATCCTGTTGTTCAATGAGAACCGTCCTTTTTTTCTTAATTTATTTTGAGAAAGAGAGAAAAAGAAAGTGGGGGGGGGGCACAGAGAGGGAGAGGGAGAATCCCAAGCAGGCTCCATGCTCATCAGCACAGAGCCAGACGTGGGGCTCGATCCCACGAACTGTGAGATCATGGCCTGAGTTGCACACTCAACCGACTGAGCCTCCCAGGTGCCCCGAGCACCATTTGATGCCTGTTTACTGAAAGCCCGTGTCCAGGCCCTGGGATGCAGTGGGTGTGACGTCGGATCACTACACGCGTGGTGGAGACGGCCATGAGGCCACCGGCAGGTGAATACGCAGATTTATAAACCGATGAGCGCTGGGAGGGTGTGGGGGCACTGCCCGAGGCTTCTCTGAGAACTGACAGTGGTGTTAGCTGCTGGAGGGGGAAGGGGGGAGGGCATCTGGGAAAGAGAACTGCGTCTGCAGAAGTGAAATCTAGAAGGAAGACAGGAGTCTTAGGGAGGAGTGAGAAGGCAGAGAAGGAAATGGAGGCTGGAAAAGCCTTTCTGTGGGGTGGGTGGGACGGGGGACACAGCCTGCGGGGGGGGGGGTGCAGGGTGACTGTCGCAGCCGAAGCAAGAGGTGGGTGCCAGATCCCGCAGGGCACTGTGCCGGGGGACTCGAAACGTGGCCCGACTGTCCCAGGGGCCTGCATTCAGATGTCCCACTCTGCCATGTGCACGGACGTCAGGCCCAGGGAGAGCTGAGTAGGGCCGGAAGCCCCCGAGCTGGTGGGTGGGCACGGGCAGGCTTGCGAGAGAACAGTCCAGGGGAGGTGAAGGAGCCTATGGGACCCCACGTGAGGGATCCCGCGTGGGGGACACTGGAGTGGCCACAGCAGCAGGTGGCCTGTTTGGTGTCACCATGTTGGGCTGAACCGTCTGTGGGGCATCGGAGGGGACGGGCATCCAGCGAACGGGACTGGGGGGGGGTGAACAGGAGTGTGGCAGGAGGGGTGGATGGGAAGGAGGGCCGCTGGATCTGCTTGGAAGGTACAGGCCTTCCCCAGGACGTGGTCTCAGTGTAGTGAAGAGCTGGGAACTTGGAGCGACGGGGAGGCTGCGTCTGTTGGTGGGGGTGCGGTGTGACCCCCTACCAGCCCCCCCCCAGGCCTCCCAGTCCCTCTCCTATGAGCCCCCCCAACCCCCCAGGCAAAGAGTCTCAGGCCGAGCCTTCAGGGGCTTACATTCTAGTGGGGGAGGGACAGACTGTAAACATGCAAATGACAAGTGGGACAGTCTGGGCCAGTACTTCAGGCCCCAAAGAATGGGCGTGGTCTCGAACTTCCTGGAAACACCGTCACTTTCCCTTGACTCACCTTTAAACCCTGTGAGTCAGCTTTGACTCATCCCTCGGCCCCCACCTTCTGACAGCTGCCAAGTGGGCTGGATTTTTCCTTTAAAATGCCCTTTCCGTCCATGCTCAGGGTCCCACCCCGCCCCAGTCCCTCAGCCTCCAAGCCCTGGCCCCCTTAGCTGGCTCTTGCTGGATTCACCTGTTCCACATTCCTGGTCTCATCTGCCCACCTCCCAGGGCAGAAATGTCCAGGGGTCCCGGGGCACCAAGCCAGCCCCTGCACAGGCGTTCAAGACCTGTGCCCCGGGCTGTCCAGCCCAGGCCGCCTCCAGGCCCCTTGCCGCTCTGCCCGAGACCCACATCCTCCCCATCTCCGCACCCGACCTTGGTGCTCTGGGGCCTGGAATGCTGGCTGCAGGACCCCCCTCCCCCCATAGACCATCTCCAGGGGGAGGCAGCACTGTCAGCCTGACCAGGTGGCCCGGAATTGAGGACGATTATAGCCGAGAAGCAGGTGCAGAGGAAGGCGGGGAGGGGCAAGAATATGCTGCTGCATTGTTTTCTGGTTCTGTTCCAGCCGCCCTCCTCCGTTCTCTCAGCCTCCACAGGCAGCCGGAATGACCCCCTTAGGCGAAATGATCGCCCTCAGGTGAAACACCTTCACCGAAGAGAGTATTGCAGCAATGCAAGGACTTGGCGGTCTGGCCCCGATCTTCTTTCGCAGACGCTCCTCTGCCCACTCTCAGTCGTCCCCCAAACATGCCTGGAACCTCAGAGCAGCTCTCCTTGTCAGACCCTTCTCTTCTCCAGGTAGACACAGGACACGCACGTGTCTACCAAGCTCAGCTGGGAAATCCCCTCCTTCAGGCCAGATTCACTCTTCAAACCTCCTCCCCTTCCCGTGGGGCTGAATTAAAATGAGACTTTGTCTTCCTCACCTCATTACCCGCCACCCCACCCCCCCCACCCCCCTCCCGTCCCCCCGCCGACAGGGCTGCAGAGAGGGCAGGCAGCTTTCTGGAAAGGAAAGGCTAGGAGTCCGTGTATGAAGGCACCAGGTTAGAGCCCTTGGGCCCAAAGGCAGTGACTACACTTTGGCGCCATCTACCGGCCAGTTGATGGGTTGTTTGGGGTCTAATTGGAAATGACTTCCGTTTTCAGGGATTTCTTGTTTCTTTATTTCTCGCGAACAAGATAATTAGGAAAGAGAGAATTATGTGAGATCCAGTCGGGATCACCGTCATTAATGTCTCACCCTGAAAAGTTCACGGCAAAGCTTCCAGCCTTTCAGTGAGCAGGGAAGAAGCTGTCTATAAGAAAACAGGAGGCAATTTTCTGAAATGAAAAAAAAATAATTGCATGTATTTCACTACTAAAACCTCACACACGAAGAAAGGCTGGCCCTTTAAAGGACTTTAAAGGCAAAGTATGAGTGCCAATATGGAGAGTTATTGTGTCCAGCCTTCCCTGCTCCTCTCCTCGACCTCCCTTGGGTGGATCTCTCTTGGGCTAACAGGGAGCTAGCCCCTGCTCCCTTCTATCACAAGGGCAGAGGTGAGACCCACTGGATGCAGCCTCTAGTTCAGCCCGTGGAAGGACAGGTCCAGCTGGCCCTGACAGGTCCCAGAGGGGCTGTTGATTCTGATACCCCCGGGTGGGGTGGGCTCAGAAACCGAAATTGGGGCTGGGGGAATGAGCAGGTATGACATCCCTGGCTGACAGTTCCTTTCTGTCTGCAGTGAGGCAGGGGTCATCTGCCTGTAAGGATCCTGCCCATGTGGCCAGCCGACCAGGTGGCGAGCACCTTGGTCTGCCCACGTTGCCACAAACGGGGTTGTCATTTTCAGCGCTGACTCCCTTATAGGGTCCCGAACTGGGCTTATCAGGCCTTCCAAGAGCTGGTCCTCCTGCTTTGCCCCTCACCCCCAACTGCTGCAATCAAGTGGCTCCCTGCCCCCTAGCATCCTTGGCCCTTTGATCTTCCCATTCACCTGCCTGGAGAAGCCCACTCCTTTATGAACCCCACGGGAGAGGTGTCTGCTCCTTTGTCCTTCTGTTCCTCCTGATTTGGGGGCATCTCTCCTCTTTCTTTTTTAATTTTAATTTTTATATATTTTTCTAGAGGTTTATTTACTTTTGAGAGTGTGAGCAGGAGAGGAACAGAGAGAGAGTGGGGCAGCAGATCTCCGAAGCAGGCCCCGCCCGCACTGAGAGCAGCGAGCCCAATGCAGGGCTTGAACTCAAGAACTGCGAGATTGTGACCTTAGCTGAAGTTGGTGGCTCAATCGACTGAGCCAGCCAGGTGCTCCTAATTTTTTATTTTTATTAGAGAGTGTGAGTGGGGGAGGGACAGAGGGAGAGAGAGAGAATCTTAAGCAGGGTCCATGCTCAGCGCAGAGCCCAACTTGGGGGTCGACGCCACGACCCTGGGATCATGACCTGAGCCGAAATCAAGAGTTGGATGCTCAACCGAGCCACCCAGGCACCCCAAGTGTCCTCCTCTTGAAGCCTCAGTTTCCTCATCTGGAAAAATGGGGGTAGGGAGGGGACAGTTGAACCAGGTACCACTTGGCTTAATGTGGTTTTAAATTCTTTCACTGGAGGACAGATGGACTGGGGTCCAAGTGCATTATTCACTAGAAGTGCACAATGAACAAGTTACTGGAAACTTTATGCATTGCAGCCCCTCGTACCTTCTCCAAAGTTAGGGCAGACAAGCATATACATGTTTTACTTCACTGTGTCTCAGCGAATGTGTGGTGGCAAATCATAAAGCAAAGTTCAGTGTTCAAGCTGCTACTGGCTACATAATGAGAACGATCTAAATTTATAAGCTGCTTCACAATTCCTCTGAGCAGCACTACAACTGCAGATGATCTGCTGCCTACAAACTCAGAACCCCTTCAGCAACTCTGCCTGTCATTTAGAAAGACAGGATGGGGACACCTGGCTGGCTCAGTCGGTGGAGCACGGTGACTCTTGGTCTCAGGGTTGTGAGTTCAAGCCCCACATCGGGCTCTGTGCCGACAGCTCAGAGCCTGGAGCCTGCTTTGGTTTCTGTGTCTCCCTCTCCCTCTGCCCCTCCCCCGCTCATGCTCTGTCCGTCTCTCCCCAAGATAAATAAACGTTGGGGCGCCTGGGTGGCTCAGTCGGTTGAGCGTCCGACTTCGGCCCAGGTCATGATCTCACAGTCTGTGGGTTCGAACCCCGCATCGGACTCTGTGCCGACAGCTCAGAGCCTGGAACCTGCTTCAGATTCTGTGTCTCCCCCTCTCTCTGCCCCTCCCCCACTCACGCTCTCTCTTTCTCAAAAATAAACATTACAAATTAAAAAATAAATAAAAATTCCCCCTTTAAAAGAGAATCGTTGGTGAACGTGAACGTCCCAATTTTTGTCCTTGTTGAGTAAGGATGGCACAGTGAGGGGAGCCAGGCTCACGGCGAGTTCTCTCCGGATTCAGATCATATGTGTCAATGATAAAGAGGGACCGCATGAGCAGCCGTGTTGGCCACCCTGCCTAAGATATAGACATTATCGATAATGTTGAACTGTTTCACCACATACATATGGGTGTCCTTAAGTGATGGATGTTTGAATTTAAGTAAAGACCTGGTTAGCACATGGATTCTGTGACTTCTTTTTCTCGGCACGATGTTGACTTGTGCACTGCTCCTTTCTCCTGCTGCAAAGTATTCTACCACAGGGCTCCACGACAATTTGTACGTCTGTTCTGTTGGTAGACATCTGGGTTGTTTCCAGACTTCTGCTATTGTAAACAGTGCTGCTATGGATATTCTAGTAATGTTTTCTGGTTTCGCTGGGTATTAAACACATCGATTTTAGCAGATACAGCCAAATTGCTTTCAAAATGATGTTATCAATTGACACTCCCAGCAGAAAATGAGTCTCTCTCAACCCACTGTCACGATCACCTGGTGTGCCATTTGAACATTTTTTTTGCCAGTCTGGTGGCTGTCAAATGGTACCTTGTTGTCTTTATGGGCACAGATCTGAATCCCTGCTCTGTTGTCAGGCTCCGGGGTCTTGGGGAGATTAATTTCTATGGGCCTCAGTTTCCTGACCCATGAAGTTCCCCTCTAGATAAATGGACTACTTTCAAAGACCTATAGACCCTGACATTGGGGGGGGGGGTCCTCCGGAAACCGCTGGGTCCTCACCCACAAACCATGAAAACTTTCCAGTCGGTATTTTAGTGTCTCCTTCTCTTGTTCTAGTTCTGAGCCCTGGGTGTGGCCCGGCTGGCAGCTGTGAACGCCCTGATGACCAAGGGAAGGTCAGTCTCTGCCTGTCCCTCTGCTTCCAAGACCACCCAACACTGGGGTCACTGCCCCCTCCTGCTGCTTTCTTGTCCCACTCCTTTTTTCTACATGACACACACATGTATCATCTTTAATTTTTAAGTTTATTTATTTGAGAGAGCGAGTGGGGGAGGAGCAGAGAGAGAGAGAGAGAGAGAGAGAGAGAGAATCCCAAGCAGGCTCTGCACTGTCGGTGCAGAGCCCGATGCGGGGCTCGACCCCACAAAACCGGGAGATTGTGACCTGAGCTGAAGTCGGATGCTCAACCGACTGAGCCACCCAGGCGCCCCCACACGTGTAGAATCTTTCCCTCCATCTATGAGGGGCTCCTGAAGAAGCAGAGGACACCCACTGTGTCTAACCAGAGGCAAAAGGGACATCCCTGGGCACCAAATGTGACAGTCCCTCTGTGGCTCAGCTCCTTCTGTGGCTCATTTTGACTTTCGGATCAAGTCCAAAGTCTTCGGCACCGCCTTCCTGGGGCCCTACCTCCATTTCCCTGCTCATCTGCTGCCACTACCAACTCCCAAGACCCCCGCATGCCGCCTCCCAGCTGTGTTCTTTCTGTGAGCAGGTGCTCAAGGTGTGGCTCTGGGAGCCGTGGGAATGGTATTGTTTTTCTGCCCTTTCTTCCCATAGCACTTTTTCCCTGCATGTGTGGTAGCCCTGTACCGTGATTATGTCATGTGCTCTCCAGGCAGGGACCTGGTACCCTCTTGGGCATTGCTGGGGCCTGGAGTGGGACCCGAGGAGCCACTGCTGCAATGAAAGAAGACTGGGCAGACAAGGGGAAGAACAAGAAGGTCACTGTCCTGCCATTCTGTGGCCCTCACCAGGTGGGCTGGATGGCTGGTTAACTTAGGAAGAATTGTTTATTTTAGAGTGACAGTGTGCAAATGTGAGCAGGGGAGGGGCAGAGAGAGAATCTTTTTTTTTTTTATGTTTATTTATTTATTTTGAGGCGGGGGGAGGGAGCAATCAGGGAAGGGGCAGAGAGGAAGGGAGAGAGAGAGAATCCCAAGCAGGCTCTGAGCTGTCAGCCCAGAGCCCGATGCAGGGTTCCAATTCACCAACTGTGAGATCATGACCTGGGCTGAAATCAAGAGTTGGACGCTTAGGGTGCCTGGGTGGCTCAGCAGGTTAAGTGTCTGACTTCAGCTCAGGTCACGATCTTATGGTTCGGTTTGTGAATTGGAGCCCCGAATAGGACTCTCTGCTGTCAGTGTAGAGCCCACCTCCAGTCCTCTGTCCCTGTCTCTCTCTCTGCCCCTGTCTGGCTCTCTCAAAAATAAATAAAACATTAAAAAAAAAAAAAAAAAGAGTTGGATGCTTAACCAATTGAGCCACCTAGGTGCCGAGAGAGAGAGAGAGAGAGAGAGAGAGAGAGAGAGAGAGAATATCTTAAGCAGGCTCTAGGCTTAGCATGCAGCTGACATAGGGCTCCATCCAGGACTCTGGAATCATGACCTATGAGGAAATCAAAAGTTGGAGGCTCAACTGACTGAGTCACCCAAGCGCCCTTAGGTAGAAAAGTTTAGAATAGTTAATTTTAAGCCTTTGTCCGTGCACCACTAACAATATAAAACAATGTAAACAATTTCAAGCCTTGGTCCATGGACCATTAACAATATAAAACAATGTCAACGACAGGAATGGCTGATCTCGTAGAACTCTGTCCCTCTGCCTTAGCTCCAGCTGAAGCCTGAGGACGTGGCGGGTGGCGCCCAGGGACCTGGAGGAACCGACAGCAGGGAGATGAGTGGTGGATCCTGAAACACACGCCCAACGCCCGAGGAAGAGTCAGGACTTTCTCTGGGCGCCAGTGAACAAGAGCCCTGATGGCAACACAAACCCCACAGAGCCATGGAACAATCTGCTGGTAAAGGTAAGGCCAACCCTGGCGATGGTGGTGCCGGGATTTCTCTAGGCATAGTAGGAAAAGAGTTCAAGCCAAAACAACTGGAGGCCTGCCTTGGGATCGTGGCCACCGAGTCATCCGGACTCAAGCTGGCGACAGAGCAAAAAACACTGGCTGGAAGGAAGGGGGGCAGAGAGGCTTTGTGGCGGGAGACTACCCCCCACCATTAGGCAGAGATAGATCTAACACCTGTACTGAGCACCTGCTGCGTGCCAGGCCCTGTAGGGGGCACTGGATGAACGTGGACCTGGCCCAGCAGGGCACACTCTGGCTTCCATAGACTTTCCCTGTAACCATCAGGTGGACTGAAATACATGGTATGTTCTCTTCCTACTTGGAAAGCCAACTTGGGAACCCAAGCGTGGGTCTGAAAGGCAGACTGTCGCGATCAAGGAGCTGGGTGACTTCACGGATGCTGTTTGGCACATACCCGCCTCCCGAGGGACTGAGGAAGGTGGCACTTGTGCTGTGGGGCGGGCGCTGGCTCTCGGTCCGGGCTAGAAGGTCAGCAGCCAAAACCAGGACGTGTTTATTTTCCCGGGCTCCATCACAGCTGTTCTGATGATGTAGGCAAGCTGCACCGAAGGGCGTAAGGTTCCGGCTGGGTTCTCAAGTTGGTGGCTCCGGGCAATCCCCCTTGAAAGTCCCTCAGGAAGGCACCTCACCGGGGCCATACAGGCCGCCTCTTTGTAGCCGAATGCAACAGATTCTCCGCCAGCCTGGAATGGGTGTCGGTGCTTCTGTGAACTCTGGATGGGGTGGGGGCACACACTGGATTTTAGGGGCCAAGCGGTCCGAAACCCAAGGCTCTCTGCTCTTGGAATCACACGGGGGCGCAGCTGACGATGCCCAGGGTGTCCGCACACAGGGTGGGCGTGATCCCCGCGCAGGTGACATAGCTGTGCCACGCGCAGACTTCAGGGAGCCGAGTGCCTGCGCGGGTCAGTCCCCGGAGATCACGAGCTCTACTCGGTATCGAGGGGCCCCGGCATCAACCAACCCGGCTCACATTCCGGCTCTGCCACACACTTGCCTTGTGAGAGTTTCTCATCAGTCGAATGGGGGTAATTGTACCTACTTCCTGCGAGTGTTCTGGGGATGCAGTTCGATGAAGTACGGACAGTGCCTGGTACGCAGTCAGTCCTCAGGGGCAGTGTGAATGTGCCGCCTGGTTTCGTCTCAGAAGCGGCACCGTTACAAAGGGCCTCTCGGGAGGGGCTGCCCTTCTCATCAGGAAGAAAACCGTTCTCGCGAACAAGCCAGTATAAGCAGGGGGGGCCCTCCCGCCCCGAGCAGGCCGAGTTTCTGCCGAGCGGCCCGGAGGCCCCGGTCACCGGCCGGCGGGGTGGACGGCCACCGTGTGCCCAGTGCCTGTTCCTCCCTGCTCTTTGTTCTTTGGTCTCACGGGGCACTCCTCACCCATCCTAGCCTGTGACTCCGGTGGGGCGACCCATCTTAGCACCTCACCCTCCCACAGGGTGGGCACCCGTCCCCTGGCTGTGGCGACCGGTTCAGGAAAGGATCAGACTGCAATCGGACCCATCAGAGCCCTTCGCTGGGCCTCTTCTGGCTGGAATTGGTGGGAAAGAACACGTGTTCCTTTTCATCTTCAAGGTTATACTGAAGCCCCCGGGGAGAGGTGGAGAGACGAGATGGCTGGTGAGAAGCTTTCGAAGATGCAGGCAGGGAAGCCCCCCTGCCCCCACATCTTCCGTGGCTCGGGCGGGGGAGGCACTAACCCGTTTCGTTTATGATGAGTGTGTGTGTGTGTGTATGTGTTCCTGTTTCTGGCAACCAAAGGAGCTCTGAATGGTGCACCAGGGCTCCCAGGCGTTTGCTGTCTGGTGGGTGGGTGTGGGGAGGACCTCAGAATGATTTTCTTAAGAGAGGCTCAGAGTGCCTTACAACCTGAATAGACGAACCTTATTTGCTAGTGAGGCAGGATTCCTGGGTTGGATAAGAAAGGAATCTGATTAATGACTCTTAAATGCTATTGACATTCAGTGGCAGACACTCCCGGTTGTTCAGTCATTTCCAACAGCCTCTCTCTGAACCGCTGGGAAGCTGAACACACACTGTACTACTTGCTTTTCCAGCCTCCAAGCCGGCAGGGTGCCACGTGACCTGGTCCCAGGAGACAAGGCAGAAGTGCAAGTCTGTCTCTGGTGGGGGTGTGTCTTAAATGCTTTTCTATTATGATTTGCCTCAAAGAATTTTTAGAACTTAGCGGCTGTACAAAAATAATGAAAAAATAGCAGATTTTTTTAATTATAAAATTTCCAGTTTCTTTTTATTCTGGATAAAAACAAACATAAGAAAGTATTTCAAACTTTCCAAAATAATTTACGGCGTAGATGAAAGAACGGACAGTAGGCATTGCGAATGCCTGATATTCCTTCTACGAGGCAAGAGATTTCATTCAACCTTCATTTGACACACACTGATCTAGGTCTGGGGACTCCAAGATCCGTCAGACTCACTTCCTGTCCTGGGACCTCACTGCTGGGGAGACAGACCCAAGAATAGGGAACTGTAAATGCTGACGTAAGTGCTATGATAAAAATAGGCTCAGGGTGTTATGGGAGCACAGTGAGGGCCAGAAGACTTTCCAATGACAACCACACCTGAGCGGAGTCGTCAGGGCCATCTGGTCGGGGCAGAGGCAGGGCATGCAGACGGGGGCCCTACGCGTGCAGAGGTGTAAAGGTGAGGAGCGTGGGGCGGGAGCAGTGCGCTGTGCGGGAAGGCGGCCTGTGCAGGAGGCAGGGTCCGTCCGGAAGGCCTGGGCCTGCCCTTGGGGAGTGTGGCCTCTGTCCTACAGGAGACAGCGGCGGGGGGCAGGGAAGGGGATCTGGGTATCAGTGTTGTAGTGGATCTTTGCAGGATGGTGGACCTGGGATGTGAGGACTGCAAACCCGGGCGCAGGGAGACAATTAGAAAGCTGGTGCAAGGGTCCAGGTGGAGAGGGGGAGACGCCCGTGAACCAGGTGCCTGGCACGAGTCATTTACACCCCACCGCACGGGCGTGAGATTCACCTTCTCCAGCTCCCTGTTTAGAAACAGACCTCCAGACCGATGGTTCTTGACCTCTGGAAACACCGGTCCATGCAGCCATTCAATTGCTCCTGGAAGTTTTTTTTGCTATTCTCATAGAATGGATATCAAAATTCATTTTGATCAAAGTATTTCATTAGCTTTTGACTTTCAGTGGGCAGAAAAGAGCCACCATTTAATCAAGAACCTTTTGTTCTGTCAGCTAATATCAAGTGAGGAGCTTCTTTAAAAAGAAATCCTGATTATACCATCATGAATAATCATGATGGAGATAAAAAGAGAGAAGTAATAGAGGAGTCCAGTGCGCCGGCATGAGCTCCCTGTTGAGCTAATTTTTTTGAGAGGATGAACAAAATATAGAGGAAAGGAAGCATAATCAGAGACGAATCCTGGAAAATGACACGATCCTGAAAAACACTGTCAGGAAGACTATGCTCTGGTTTGCTGGAAATCCCAAGGGAAACAAAAAAAAAAGGCCTTTACAGTTACTCTTAGAGCAAGAAGAACAAAGGGGCAGATCCACGGCTTAGGGGGTGATGCGAGAAGCCAGACACCCTCCCCTTCATTTCAGCAACGTTCAGGCTCCCGACAAGCTCGGTCCTTCCAGAGGGCCTGGGGATGGGGACCCTGGAAGCGACCGATGCGGGTGGGGGGCAGGGTAACAACCAGCACCCCCACGCCACACTGTCGTTTTTCCACGTGGAAGGACTTCTGGCATTTCCACAACTATACGGAATTCTTAACCTTTCGGAAGCATTGATTTCCTGTGGCTGCTGAAACGAATTATCACAAACTGGGGGGCTTAAAACAAGACATGCATTCTCTCACAGTGCTGGAGGCCGGACTCAGGCTAAGGGAGGATCCTTTCTGGCCTTTTCCAGCTGCTCCTGCTCCAGGTTTTCCTCAGCTTTGTGGTCTCTTGCTACGGCCTCCCTCCATCTGTGTGTAGCCTCCGCCTGTGTGTCTCTCTCCTCTGCCTGTCTCTTTAAGGACACTTGTCATTGGATTTAGGGTCCACCTGGCTAATCCGGGATGATCTCATCTCAAGATCCTTAATTACATCTGCAAAGACCCTGTTCCCAAATAAGGTGACACAGATGTCACGGGGCCACCATTCGACCCACTGCAGGATCATAAACCGCTTTCAGGATCTGATGAGAGCTCATGAACTCTGCATCATGTCAAGTTCCTGGAAGCTGAGGCTGAGACAAGGGTTCTTGTACAAGTAATGTATGGAGGGAGCGCCCCAAGAAGGGGCGTGAGGAAAGCAGGCTTGGCAGGGGACAAAAGCTCAGCAAGAAGTGGCCTCAGCTGGAGAATAGCTTCCTCCTGACCTCCGAGATGCCCTGGAGCGTGAACTGCACTATAGCTGTTCCCATCTGGAGGCAAGAGGTGGCCTCTGTACCTCCAAGTCCGTCAATTTCCCCTGGTGGGGGGCAGGTGTCGTCTCTCAGGCCAGGAACTCCCTTTAGGGCAAGGAGGATTCAGCGAAGGAGTGGGGAGATAGGAACACTCACGGCAGCCCTTGGGGATGGGTTACAGGGATCTATCTGGCCAGGACCTACAACATCTACTACAGGCTTTCTACAAAAATGCCACATATGGGGCGCCTGGGTGGCTCAGTCGGTTAAGTGTCCGACTGCGGCTCAGGTCATGATCTCGCGGTTCGTGGGTTCGAGCCCCGCATTGGGCTCTGTGCTGACGGCTCGGAGCCTGGAGCCTGCTTCCGATTCTGCGTCTCCCTCTCTCTGGCCCTCTCCTGCTCACACTCTGTCTCAATCTCTCTAAAATAAATAAACATTAAAAAAATTTTTTTAAAGAGAAATACCACACACACACACACACACACACACACGCACACACACCATTCAATCTCAGGGACTTCACAGACCCTTTAAAGGCATGGAATCCAGGTTGCGGGCTTGTGTCCACTTCTAGTCTCTTATCCCACCTTGCTCCCTTTCCTCCTTTCCCAGAGGAAATGACTGGTGGTGTCTGGGATGGAATCACTCCTCTTCTGCTTGCCCACCGGCAGAGCCAGCATCCTGCCCTCAGGAGGGGCCTGCTTCAGGGCGGGTGAGATGAACTCACAGTCCCTTTGGCCACAGATGCACAGCCCTCCTTTCTAGTCAGCTTTTCAGTATGAAAGCTGATAGCTTTATCTCCACCTGTCCAGCTCCTACGTCTCTCAAGTAGTTCTGAAGTCAGGCAGGGACACGAGAGACTGTTTACAAACCTCCTAAGACCCCGAGTCATCTCGTCAGAGACAGTGTCCCCCTTGAAGCATGACCTGTGGGCTGTCAATTCACGGACTGCCACCCGACCCCTCGCCCCAGGACATGGCGCTTCCTCGCTGGTGAAGCTGGCCAGCAGGGCGGTCGGCTGACCTCAGTGTGCGCCGTGATGGACAGAACTTCCGTTCTGGTGCCGACGCGCGTCCTCGCACACCGGCACTTCGAGTGGCACCGACAGAGGCGGCTGTAGGTGAATCTGGGAGGCTGAGCCCAGGGGGGCTGATGAGACAGGTGGGCACAGACTGAAGGGTTCTCATCTGAAACAGGGAGAACACGGTGACACGTTAAAAAGAGGCAAATCTGACTCAAAATGATGCAATGGTAACAAAAATGATGGGTGGTGGGTTCGCCACCACCGCTGTGTCGCGGGCTTGGATCCTGGAGGCCCGATAGGGGCGACGGACGGGCACGAGGGCTGTCTGGGGAAGGACGCAGAAGTACTTGCGGGAAAGAGGACACGACAGAGTGGAAAGCAGGGAAGGTGGTCCAGAGGGAAGTCCTGGGAGCCAGATGTGGGAGTGAGTTCGTGATTGGGAGCAGAACAGGGGACTGGTGCGTTCTGGAGAGCAGCTGGTGTCACGGCCCTGGGCGGGGGGGGGGGGGGGGTACTAAGAAGGGAAGGACTGCCACAGAGGGTCCCTCACTGGCCCGGGCCCCTTGGAAGGTTCTAGCAATATGCTCCTGATTTTGTAAATTTTGAAGCATTAAGCTATTTCACTGCAAACGGCCAACACCCCCGTGTGTCTCTGCTCCATTTCCACTCCTATCAGATGGCTACACTTAGTTTAGGTGTGGCGGGCAGCTGCTGACAAGGCTCGGTGGCTTCTCTGGGTGGTCAAGGGTGGGGGCAGAGGTTTCAAGGAGAAGTGAACGGGTCCTAGTGCGCCTGGTGACGGACATGTGTGAGGTGTGGGGGGGGAGCAGGTTTGAAATGCATGAAGCCAGGAGGTAGCTGGTGGAAAATTCTCCCAGCTGCCATGGTGTGAGAATATAAGTGGAGGATTCGGTTTCTACCAATGCCTACTCAGAACGGAAGATCTCTTCTTTCGGGGGGCCTGGGGGGCTCAGTCGGTTCAGCGCCCAACTCTTGATTTCAGCTCAAGTCATGATCCCAGGGGTGTGGGATTGAGCCCCGCGTTGGGCTCTAAGCTGAGCGTGGAGTCTGCTTGGGATTCCCTCTCTCCCTCTCTCTCTCTGCCCCCCCCCTCCGCTCTCACTCACCCTCTCTCTCCCAATCTCTCTTCCCCTCCCCTGCTCCCACTCGCCCTCTTTCTCTAAAATAATAATTAAAAAAATCCCTTTTGTTAGGAATATACTCAGTAACACTGTGAATGTAACCATAAACACATCACACAATTTTTTTCTGCTTGGAATTACATAAAATAGATTTGATCACAATTCCTGTGTCCTCTGCACAAACCGGCAGCAATACCGCAGGTAGCCAAGTACATCCGTGTGCCAAGTCTTGCGTTCTATACATCGCAGTCTATTGGAATGCAAGCCTGGGTGCCCGATGCACCTTAGTCTGATGAATTCTGGCCTGCTAAACTGTCCCAGAGGCAGCAAAACAACCTCAGAAACAAGTGCTCTGTGACAAACCTCCCACACGTTTTCATTAGTATGTCAAAGTATGAATTATAAGAACAGTTTGATAACAATAATGTGGTACAATATAGCACAGTGGTTGAAACACATTTGAATCGTTATTTGTATTCTTAGTTTCAGATCAATTTTGTATATTCTTTCCAGATTATTTTTTAATTATTTATTTATTTTTGAGACAGGGAGAGACAGAGCATGAGCAGGGGAGGGGCAGAGAGAGGGAGACACAGAATCTGAAACAGTCTCCAGGCTCCGAGCCGTCAGCACAGAGCCCGACGCGGGGCTCGAACTCACGGACTGTGAGGTCATGACCTGAGCTGAAGTTGGACGCTCAACCGACTGAGCCACCCAGGCGCCCCTCCAAATCATTTTTTTAAGCTTATTTACTCATTTTGAGAAACAGAGAATTCCAAGCAGGCCCCGCATTGTCAGCACAGAGTCTGATATGGGGCTTGAATTCATCACCTGAGCTGAAATCAAGAGTCAGACACTTGACTGAGCCATCCAGACGCCTCTATTCTTTTCAAATTATTTATCACACCGAAATTCAAATATGATAAGAAGGTAAGCTACGGGAAGCAAAACGCATGAAGTGAAAAAAAGATGAACAGAAAGTTAAGAACATTACAATATAATTATAAATATAAAGTACAATGATCACTGTATCACAGTGGACACAAAAAATTCTTACGGTCAAAATCGCGAAGATAAGGAAAAAGTTATGACAGCCAAGGAAAGTACATGATGAAACTTAAAATCATAGAGATAAAGATTATGAGAATTAGGACACTGCCATACAGGAAACAAAAAGGCAGAAGAAGACATAAAGAACAAGTTGGTACATTCAACAAAATGTACATGAAAGCCAGCAGCAGCCTTCTGGTGAATGTGGTAACTTCACCATAATCTTTCATTACGGCCTTTTACAATAAGGATCATATTTTTAAAGTTAGCAATTATACTTTTTTGTTTCCAAAAGCTCTTCTTTACACCTAGGTTATTTGTTTTTTAGAAAGAGAGAGAGAGAGAGCGAGCGAGGGCATGGGGTGGGGCAGAGAGATTGAGAGAGAGAGAGAGAGAGAGAGAGAGAGAGAGAGAGAGAATCCCAAGCAGGCTATTAGCACAGAGCCGGATGTGGGGCTCGATCTCACAGACTGTGAGATGGTGACTCGAGCCAAAATGAAGAGTCAGACGCTTAACCGACCGAGCCCTTACAGCTAGGATTTTCACTTGAGCAGCTATGGGAGTGCTGGTGCTGCCATTTATGGAGACGCAAAGGACTGGGGCAGAAGGACTTGGAGAGAGCACCAAGAGTCCTGTACTGTTTTCCGTCTGAAGGAACTGGTAGCACGACCGGATCATAGGTGACACAAACACTTCTAGGCTGTCAAACAGCTCATTAGCTTCCTATGCCTTTCCTTATCTTTTTATACATGTACTACCTTAAAGCTGTTTGTGGCAACATGGAGATGGCCTGCTCAGATCCCCTTCTAGAAAGGACCAGCTGCCCAGATGCATGGAGTGGGGTTAAGCTGACAAGCTCCATCTCAGCTTTTAAACAGAGGTCATACGATTTCTGGGGCATCTCCCAGCCAATGATTGGCCAGACATGGTAGCTAAGGGCACTCTCTTTATGGGCAGTCCCTAGTCAATGACTCAGCCAGACAGCAGTACAAGGGTCTAGCCATTTCCACCGGACGCAGGACCCCTCCATCAAGGAATCTGCTCTAGAGCTCCCTACCGGGCTGGCTGGGACTCTACCAGGTCTGCACTGCCATCTGATGGCACTCACCTTCACAGGTGTTATTCTTCAATAAACCTTTTGTAGTCCTAACTCCATCTCAGCATCTGCTTCCTGGAGAACCCAACCCGTGACACTATTAGAGACCAAAATACAACCTCCTTTTTCAGCTCTGTGCCATGTATCAGTAAGATCATAGGAAAGATTAATTTGGAATATGTATTAGTCAGCTATTGATACAATAATGCTGAGTAACAAACCACAGAAGCTCAGAGGTATACAATAAGCATTTATTTCTTGCCCATGCATATGAGAGTTAGCTGGGGTGGCTTGGCCTCAGGCTGCAGGTCTATGGAATAGCTCTGTTCCAGGAGTCACATTCTAGGACCTGGGCTGAAGTCAGAGGGAAGCTCTGCCTCTGCCAATCATGGCAGATTATTGGAGTGTAAGAGAGCAAGCCCAAATGCCCATTCACAAGCACATTTCAAGCCCCTGCTCCTATCATGTTTACTCACATTGACTAGAGCAAGTCACATGGCCAAGTGTGAAATGAAGGGGTAGAGAAAGACCTGACGACCTGGAGGCCATGGCAAAGGGATTGGGGACTATTATGGGGACTGATAATTCACCTACTCCCAGGAATGGTTCATCAAGTTGGTATAAGACTCAACATAACCAGGGGCACCTGGTTGGCTCAGTCGATAGAGCATGTAACTCTTCATCTCAGGGTCATGAGTTCAAGTCCCACTTTGGGTGTGGAGCCTACTTAAAATTAAAAATTAAAAAAAAAAAAAAAAGATTCAACATAACCATACTTAGCTCCTACTTCCCAGTTTATGCATCCATTCTGGAATACTATTAATGCTTACTTGCAGGGTTTTTTCTGGGTTTAAGGCACATAGAGCTATAGAGATAACTGGATAATTATAAGATTCCCGGGGGACTCCTAAAGATTATTCAGATTAAAATATTTTCTGGATGTACAAAGGCAAAATCTAATGCTCCTCTATTACCAATGTCATATAAAGATTGAACATGCTTCCTAGTTCAATGGAATCTGTTTTAACATTTTTGGTAGAATATATACTGTGAATCTGCATTGCTATTAAATAGCTGTTTCAGGATATATACATTTAAACTACTTTATTGAGGGATGTTTGACACACAGAACGCTGTACTTATTTAACTTAACGGATATAACTTGGTAAGCTTCAGGATATTGATGGACATTTTTCTAACGATAGCCTTGATCTATGTCCGTGTGGACAGTGTAGACATCTGATCAATCATGTTCTAGTGTTCTTGAATCTGATCTGCTACATGGATCATAAATACCTGTCTTGAATCTGTTTTCCAAACTTATAGGATTATTAGAATATAGCAGAATGTTCAGAATTTGTTATTACCTTCATAGTTCTTATTATGATCTAAAATTATTTTTTAATTAATTTATTTTATTTGTATTAAAGATTTTTTTTAACATTTATTTATTTTTGAGACAGAGAGACACACAGCATGAATGCGGGGAGCGTCAGAGAGAGAGGGAGACACAGAATCTGAAACAGGCTCCAGGCTCTGAGCAGTCAGCACAGAGCCCGACGCAGGGCTCGAACTCACAGATGGCGATATCATGACCTTAAGCCGAAGTCGGATGCTTAACTGACTGAGCCACCCAGGAGCCCCTAAAATTATTTTTTTTAAATGTTTATTTTGAGAGAGTGTAAGCAGGGGGAGGGACAGAGAGAGAGGGAGAGAGAAAATCCCAAGCAGGCTCCACGCTGATGACGTGGGGCTCGATCTCATGATATTATGATCTGAGCTGAAACCAAGAGTTCGATGCTTAACCGACTGAGCCACCCAGGTGCCCCCAGATATTTTTAAATTACCAATAGATGCTACTGACTTCCTGTTATGGTAGATGCAGATTTAGCTCTTTTACCACTTACAACCCCAACCATTACATGCCTCCCTTTTTGGATAACTTCCAGTTATTCTGTCAGTAATTGCCTTGCGTTTATGTTTGCATTGTTTTGTTTCATATAAACATTTTTCCTAAAGTCTCCAACAGATCCTTCAAATACCTATCAATGTAACATTTTCAGAACACTTAAATGCAACGATCACCTATTAATTTCCTAGACCCCTCCTTTTCACAGCCTTCCATCCTTCTCCAACCTAGGCCTGTTGCACATCCTGGCGATTCCTTTTGCTGCTCTTCTCAGTTAGGATCCTTACTTCCTAGATCCCACATCTTCTTCTTTCTTGCTTTAGCTCGTGGTTTTGCAGAAGTACATTCTCTGGGGCACATGGCAACTATGGGCAAGGATGCCGGCGGTTGTGTCAGCTGGTGCAGCTGTTCTGGAGAGCCATCTGGCAGTTTCAATCAAATGAAGACTCTGTGAACCTTCTGACCTAGCAATCTTGCTCCTGCGCACATATAAAGGCAAATGCTCACAGGGGTCCATACGAGGACATGTACGAGGATGGTTGCTGAAGTACTGTTTATGTATTTGTGTGCATAAAGATTTCTGCAGATAACTGTATACCTTGCCACTCCTTAATAGCAGTCTTTTTGGTTGATGCTGTTGGATTTTCTAAGTACTTGATCATATCATCAACAAATAGCAAAAGTTTTACTTTTTTCCCAATTTTTATACATCTGATTTCTTCCTCTTGTCTGATTGCTTTGGTTAATACTTTCAGTACAATATTAAATGGTGGTAGAGATGGAAATTCTGGTCTTGTCCTGACTTTAGTAGGACAATGGGCATTTCATTTAAATTTTATTACACAAATGGATTTCATTTTTACTTTTTTTATTTTTTATTTTTATTTATTTATTTTTAAATGTTTATTTATTTTTGAGACAGAGAGAGACAGAGCATGAACGGGGGAGGGTCAGAGAGAGAGGGAGACACAGAATCTGAAACAGGCTCCAGGCTCTGAGCGGTCAGCACAGAGCCTGATGCGGGGCTCGAACCCACAAACCACGAGATCATGACCTGAGCCGAAGTCGGATGCTTAACCGACTGAGCCACCCAGGCGCCCCTACTTTTTTTTTTTAAATGTAAATCCTATACCCAATGTGGGGCTTGAACTCATGACCTCAATATCAAGTCATATGCTCTACCAACTGATCCAGCCAGGTGCCTTTCATTATGATTGTATTTTTAAGTTTCTTTTTAAATTGTGGAATGATTCCTACATACATATAAACATACAAAAGAGTGTATATAAAATACATACGTATGATTAAAAAGAATAAAGCCAATACCAGTGTCCCATCACTCAGGCTAAGAAACAGCATTCCTAGAGGTGTCTCGGTGGCCCAGCCAGTTGAGCTTCCCACTCTCGATTTCAGCTCAGGTCATGATCTCACAGTTCGTGAGTTCAGACCTCACATCTGGCTCTGCACTGACAGTGCAGAGCCTGCTTGGGATTCTCTCTCCGCCCCCTGCGTGTGCCCTTTCTCCCTCAAAATAAATTAAAAAACCCCAAAACGTTACTAGGTCTTGGGAGCTCCCTAAGGTCTAGGTCTTAGCTCTCCCTAAGGTAGCTATCATCTTGTCTCTTGTGTTACCATTTTGTATTAGATGGGGGGTAGGGTGGAGATAAAGTGCTGTAGCAAAGATATTCAAAGATATTGCATTAGGAAATGAAGTGTTTCTTTTTCACATTTAGACTGATGTGAACAGGCCAGGTTGGTGGGGCAGCTCCTGCTCTGAGCGGTCATACTGTCTGTGTGGCGGACGCTGTGTCATTGGCACTTCTGGGAGGCAGCCAGCAGTAAAGGGAAAGAAAAATTACGGGAAAGGCACCCTAGAGTTTTAGACCCACACCCAGAAGGAGCACATCACTTCTACTTAGGCTCATAAACAAGACTTTTGTCGTACAGCCGTCCACATGCTGCTCAATTACAACTCTGTAACCAGGGGAGATGGGGAGAATGGGTTTTGGTAGACAAAACCCATCACTCATTCCTTTGATTTCCTTTGTAGTTTTACCACCTTTGTGTGTACCTTAACAGGATCTTTCAGTAAACAAAACAAAAAACTAAATGGCAAGCACGTATTTACTTGTGTTAAGGGAAAGGCAACATTACCACTATCCAAATGAAGGCTTCCAGGAAAATATAACTAGAGGGCTACATCATAGTCTGGCTTCTGCTTCCCTAACTGCTTACAGGACCCCTTCTGGGTAGGATCAGTGGGCAATGGTGCAGAAGAGTTCACACAGCAGGCCCAAGACCGCACTCCTTAGAAAGGTCTATTTGCTTGCAAGGTTGGCCCATGGCTGGTATCTGGGAACTTGGATCTTAGAAGTGTTCCCATCATTCTCTAAATGGGAAGAGTAGCCCTTCGTGCAAAAACTGTGCAAATGTAGTTTTTACGTTGAACACCTGCTTTCCTTCTGGGACTGTGAAAGTTTGGTATATGCCTGTATGACTGGCCTCCAATAAAAACCCTTGGTGCTAAGTCTCTAATGGATTATCACAAATTTGTTGCGGGAGGAATTAAGCATGTCCTGGGTGACTCCACTTGGAAGACTCCGGGCTCATACCTGATTTCCTCTAGACTTTGCCCATGGCCTTTTCCTTCACTGACTTTGTGTCCATTCACTGTAATAAAGCAAAACCTTGAGTACGACTATGTGCTGCGTTCTGTGAGTCCTCCTGGCAAATCACTGAACTTGGGGGTGGTCTTGGGGAACGTCTGCAGCAAGGTTATGAAGCCTGGGAAACACAGAGGTCACCACAGTTGGAGCGTTTGACTGGACTGTGTGTCCCTTAGGGACAGTAGCAAGACGAGTGGGATCTGCTGTACTTTCCGCTCCTTAGTTCATTCTGCTACTCCTGCTCGGGAGTAGGTCAGAGTAGAATTATTTCTACGGTGTGAAATGAAGGCTCTTAGTTAATGCTGGTGGCAGGGAATGGAAGGGAGGGCAGGAAATTCATTAGTAGAGGGTCCAGGCAAACCGAGTACAGATGAGGATCTGGGCCAGGACAACCAGGGCACTCTGTCCCTAGACAAAATGGTACGACAATGGCAGTGGGCATTGGCACCTGCTCCAATCTGAACTGGCTGCCCATTACAGCTGATGCACAACTATTATCACCATCTTCCTAGGGGTCCCCTATGTCTTTCCCTCTTGTTTCTGTACTGCTTGCCTTTCTTGTTTTGGTGGAGCATATCCTCTCATGCCTTCCTGGGAAAGGGTACATGGAGGGTAAACTGTTTGGAGACCTTACATGTCCAAGGTCATGAACAATCCACTTGATTGATGGCTTTAGTTATAGGCTGGAAGAGACTTTCCCTCAGAATTTTGGAATTATCTCTCCACTGTTCTCTTTCATTCAACAAATTTTTATTGAGAACCTAACGCATGCCTGGCAGTGCTCTAAGCACTTGGGATACATCTGTGAACAACAGAGACTAAGATACAGAGAGACAGAGTCAAAGGGCTTATATTCTAGGTGGAGTTCTGGCTTTTGGTGTAGTTGCTGAGAAGTCTGAAGCCATTCTGATTTCTGATCCTTTGTGAGGTTTTCTCTCTCTGCCAGCTCGTGGGATCTTCTCTTTATTCCAAGTGTTCAAAGAGTTCACAACGTTGTGCCTCGTATGCATTTATTTTCATCCACTTTGCTGGGTACTCGGTGGACTCATTTGCCCTGTAAATCCGTGTCCTTCCGTTCCGGACATTTTTCTTGAACATTCTGTAGATGATTTCCTCCTCCGGTGTTTGGATGCTGGACCTCTCAGGGTGGCACTCTTTCTATCTCCTTCTCCTAGGATTTATCTGGTTGCTCTTCCTGGGAGACTTTCTCAATTTTCCTTTTCAACCCTTCTAGTGTTTTTATTTCTGCTATCTACATTTTTAATATCTAAGAGGTTTTATTTTCTTAAAAAAAATTTTTTTTAGTGTTTACTTTTGAAGGAGAGAGACACAGAGCACGTGGTGGGGCAGGGGCAGACACAGAATCCGAAATGGCTTCAGGCTCTGAGCTGTCAGCAGAGCCCAACATGGGGCTCAAACTCACGGACCCCAAGATCATGACCTGAGCAGAAGTCGGGCACTTAGAAGACTGAGCCACCCAGGTGCCCCGAAGTTTTTTTTATTTTCTAAAGTTTCTTATAAAAATGTCCTGTTTGTTTCATAGATGTAATATGTACTTATCTGAGAATGTCAGCATGTTTTAAAATTTTCATCTTCTTGCCTGTTTTTTCCAACACTGCTTCCCCCCCCCCCCCAACCTCCTGCTCCCCGTTCATTTGTTTTGATCTCCAAAACTCATGTTTAGAAGCTTTTCTCTGATGTCTGGATAATCATTGGTTGCCTGCTTATGATTAAGAGCCAGGGACTAAAAAACATTTTTGGAAGATCTGAGCATATGGTTTTTAGGACTTTGAGACTTTGGGGTCACTGTAGGGTATTTTGTATGGGCCATTTGTTGGGCAAACTCTTATGCCGGTCTCTTGGGAGTTGTCAGACTCTCCAGAAAAGAATCTTTTAAAATTTCTGCATGGAGAGTAAGATTTAGTTTTCAGTGCCGGCTTAGTGAGGAAAACAGGATGAGGACCCCAGCATTCAGTAATCACATGCTCTCTCTTAATCCCCATTTTCAAGATACTACTTGTGACCTTAATTTAGCCTAGTATCCCCTGTATAGAAACTCTTTTGTTTTGCCTTTTCCAGAAAATAAAGGGTTAGATATCTGCAAGGATGAGAAATCTAGATTTCTGAGGATAAACTCCAAGAAGTGGAGTTGCTGGATTCAAGAGTACATACATTTTCTTTTCTTTAAAAAAAATTTTTTAACGTTTATTTATTTTTGAGACCGAGAGAGACAGAGCATGAACAGGGGAGGGGCAGAGAGAGAGGGAGACACAGAATCGGAAACAGGCTCCAGGCTCTGAGCCGTCAGCACAGAGCCCGACGCGGGGCTCGAACTCACGGACCGTGAGATCATGACCTGAGCTGAAGTCGGCCACTTAACCGACCGAACCACCCAGACGCCCATACGTTTTATTTTCTTAATGTCCATTTATTTTTGAGAGACAGCAAGAGAGCGTGAGCAGAGTAGGGGCAAAGAGAGAGGGGAACAGAGGATCCAAAGTGGGCTGACAGAGAGCTGGATGCAGGGCTCGAACTCACGAACCACGAGATCATGACCCAAGCTGAAATCACACGCTTAATGGACTGAGCCAGCCAGAAGCCCCAAGAATGCATACATTTTAGATTTGTTTTAATTGCTGGCAAATTATTCTTTATTGAGCTTGTATCATATATACCACCACCAGCAATATATGAGAGTATGTTTCCTCATACCTGGTAGTCACCAAACCTCTTGACTTTGAAAAAAGGTGGGAGATATTTTATCTGTTATCTTAATTTACATTTTTCTGAAGTGTGAGATTGAGCATCTTTTCATGGTTGAGAGACATGTTTCCATTTTTTTCCCTCTTAAGTGTTTGCTCACATAACCTTTGCCCATTGCATTAACTGATTTGTAGGAGCTCTTCACTTTTTCCCAGTTTCTTGTTTGTTGAATTTGCTTATAGTGGTTTATTGGAAAGGAAAACTGTTTTTTTTTTTTTTTTTTTAAACAAAGCTCTTTTATTTTCCATGCAAAGGTGAGTCAGAGAATTTACATAAAGGTGCGAGATGGGCAGCCGAGCAGGGAGCAGAGAGCTTCCAGCGTGTGGCTTGGGTGATGCTGCCATGGGAGCAGGGCCAGGGCCCCCTCCATCCACCGGCTGCCTACAGCCTCCTGCTTTCCCTGACAGGGGAGAGCCAGGGAGGCAGCCCCAGCCTCCACTGTGCCTGCCCTTCCCGAACTGCCCCGCTAGCAAGGCTTTGGGCCTGGCCTGAGCTTCATCATGGCTGAGTTTGGGGGTATTAGAAACACGGGGAGAAGTAGAAGAAAATGGCCTGCGCTGAAACACACATTCCTTTGTTTGCTTTGTTTGTTATTGTTTTGTTTTAGAGGGAAAGGTCCCTGGAAGGTCCTTGAGGGGGACCAAAATGCCATCGTGGTAGTAGGGACTGTAGCATCTGCAAGTATTGAGGAAGGAAAACATTCTTCAGTGTGGTCAAACTTATTCTATGGCTTCCGCACCCTGCGTCTTATTGAGATAGACTTTCTTCTACATTCCAAGATTATTAAAAACGTCTCCCGGGGCGCCTGGGTGGCTCAGTCAGTTAAGTGTCTGACTTCGGCTCAGGTCATGACCTCACAGTATGTGAGTCCAAGCCCCGCGTCGGGCTCCCTGCTGACAGCTCAGAGCCCGGAGCCTGCTTTGGATTCTTGTGTCTCCCTCTCTCTCTGCCCCCCACCTGCTTGCTCACTCGCTCACTCTTTCTCTCAAAAATAAACAAAACATTAAAAAAAAACTTAAAAAAAGAAGCCTCCCCCTTATTGGTCCTATTTTCTTTTTTTGTATTTTAATTTTTCATCCATTTGGATTTTTTCCCTCAGATGGCTACCCAGTTGTCCTAATCCTATTTATTAAACATTCATCTTTTACTTACACATTTTAAATAACATCAAAATAATGACAGGGGCCCTTGGGTAGCTCAGTTGGTTGAGCGTTTGACTCTTGACTTTGGCTCAGGTCATGATCTCAATGAATTCGAGCCCTGCTTTGGGCTCCGTGCTAACAGTGTGGAGCCTGCTAGGGAGTCTCATTCTCTTAAAATAAATACTTTAGGAAAAGAAACAACTTATGTACAAAATTCTTGTATATTTAGGTTTATTTCTGAAATTCTTGTTCTGTTGACCTATTCACGTGCCTGCACTACACGACTTATTGTATTTTCTTTTTAATACTTAATAGAGTGGATTCCCCATTTATTCTTTTTAGAATTTTCAGAGCTTTGTTTTTTATTTTTTCCACTTGAACTCTGATACTATCTTGCCTATTTTCCAAACATGGTTGGGAATTTAATGGAGTCACATTAAATTTATAGGTTAATTTAGGAAGAATACATTCATGATGTTGAGTCTTTCTATTCGAGAACATGGTGTGCTGTTCCACTTGTTTAGTTGTTCTTCTGAGTCCTTGTGTAGTATTTTAAAGTTTTTACTATCATGATCTTACAGTTCTTACTGAATATATTCCTTGATGTTTTATCTTATTCATGGCTATTGTAAATGGAGCCTTCCATATACCAACTAGTTGTAGCTTGTACATATAAAATATATGCAAATTCTCTTACTGTTTGAAGTTTCTCCATTCATTCTATTCCACTTTCTATGCAAACAATATCATTTGCAAATAATAATTTTACCTTTTTTCCCCAATTGGCATATTTTGCATATCTAAAATTCACTTTTTTATGTTTATTTTTGAGAGAGAGAGAGAGAGAGAGAGAGAGAGAGAAAGAGATGGAGAGAATGAGTGGGGGAGGGGCAGAGAGAGATGGGGACAGAGGATCCAAAGAGGACTCTGTGCTGACAGCAGAGAGTCTGATGTGGGGCTGGAACTCAAACTGTGAGATCATGACCTGAACCGAAGTCAGATGCTTAACCGACTGAGCCACCCAGGTGCCCCTAAAATTCACGTTCGATATCCTTTTTGCCGATAGCATCTGTATGATATTTCTTAGGGCCGCTGTAACAAAGTACCACAAAGTTGGTGCCTTAAAACAGATGTTTAAGGCCTCACGCTTCTGGCAGCCAGGGGTCTGGAGTGACGGTGTCCGCAGGGCCATGCTCTGAAACTTCCTGTCTTTTCCTGCTTCTGGCGGTGTGCTGGCAACTCTGGGTGTTCCCTGGCTTGCAGCAGCAGCACTTTTGTCACCACCTGTGTCACCTGGTGTCCCCTCCCCCCAACCAGGAGTCTTGTGTGTCCTTTTCCTTCCTTCCTTTTTTTTTTTTTTAAATTTTATTTATTTTGAGAGAGACAGAGACAGCGCAAGTGGTGCAGGGGCAGAGAGAGAGGGGGAGACAGAGAATCCCAAGGAGGCTCCGTGCTATCAGTGCAGAGCCCGAAGTGGGGCTTGAACTCACCAAACTGTGGGATCATGACCTAAGCCAAAACCAAGAGTTGGATGCTTAACTGACTGAGCCACCCAGGTACCCCTATCTTTTTCCTCCACCTCTTTTTTTTTTTTTTAACATTTTAATTTATTTTTGAGACCGAGAGAGACAGAGTGTGAATGGGGGAGGGGCAGAGAGAAGGAGACACAGAATCCGAAGCAGGCTCCGGGCTCTAAGCAAGCTGTCAGCATAGAGCCTGATGTGGGGCTTGAACTCACGAGCTGTGAGATCATGACCTGAGCCAAAGTCGGACGCTTAACTGACCGAGCCACCCAGGTGCCTCTCTTTTTCCTTCTTATTAGGATATCAGTCATAATGGATTCAGGGCCTACCTTAAAAACATCATCTTAATTTAAATACATTTGCAATGATGGTATTTCTAAATAAGATCATATTTAATAGAACCAGGGGTTAGAATATTAACATATCCTTGTGTGTGTGTTGGGGGGGGGGTGGTCACAAGCCAATCGCAGCATTGAACTGTTTTCCTCTTTATTCACTGTGAAGACTGAAGTTTATAGGAGTCCATGGATTGTTTTGATGAAGTGTCTTATCAAACCCTAAAAGTTCATATATAAAATATGGCAGGTATATGCATTTGGGTTGAGGAATCGGGTTCAAAGCTTTCATGGGTTTTTGTAGTGGGTCTGTTATCCCCTAAAAACTTAAAGAATTGTTTATGAAGACCAAAAAAAATAGTATTACATTAAGTCCATTTGGAAAAATTTATAGGTCTATTAGCTTTGTTAGAATGTGGATAATCATGGAGGTCATCCAAATTTAGCAACTTTTGATTACCATATATATGGTATATATATGGTGTATATGGTGTATTGCTGTTTAAAAAGAGATTTTTTTTAAAAAAAAAAATTTTTTTTTTTTCAACGTTTATTTTATTTTTTGGGACAGAGAGAGACAGAGCATGAACGGGGGAGGGACAGAGAGAGAGGGAGACACAGAATCGGAAACAGGCTCCAGGCTCCGAGCCATCAGCCCAGAGCCCGACGCGGGGCTCGAACTCACGGACCGTGAGATCGTGACCTGGCTGAAGTCGGACGCTCAACCGACTGCGCCACCCAGGCGCCCCTAAAAAGAGATTTTATATACACTTTGCCTTTTGAGCCTTTACATGTCATGTATAGGACACCATAATTTCCAGCACAATACATTCTGGGAAGTTACTCTCCAAAATTAAAAAGTGAGTCCTATAGTCAGTTCTCAAACTCTGGGCTTAACAAAACCCTATAGGTACAGGAGTCCCCCTTTATCCACGGGAGATACATTCTAAGACCCTCAGTGCATGCCTGAAACCACAGAGAGTACTGAACCCTACATATACTGTTTTTTTTCCTATACATACATACCTATGATAAGGCTTAATTATTACAAATCAGGCACAGTGAGAGATTAACAATGACAAAACAGAGCGCTATAATGAAATAGTACTGTAATAAAACATGTGAAACTGGTCTCTCTCAAAATACCTTATGTATTGCACTCATCCTTCCTCTTTTGGGTGAGATGTGAGGAGATAAAATCCCCATGTGATGAGATGAAGTGAGGTTAGTAACGTAGGCATTGTGATGTAGCATGAGGCCGCTACTGACCTTCCGACAACAGTCAGGAGGAGGCTCATGTGCTGTGGAACCCCAGTTAACCATGGGTAACTGAAACTCTGGAGGCAGAACCATGGGTACCACTGTATATGGAAGTGTTAACTTCTCACAAATGAACTCCCACGTACTCTTTCCATGTCAGTATGTATGGCCTTATGCATTTTTTTTTAACAACTGCAATGTACAGAATTTCCATAATTTATCTAATTCTTTATTGATGAGTATTTAGGCAATTTCCAATTTTTCACTATTAAGCGGAACAATGCTTCGTGCAAATCCTTGTGTACATAAACTTTGTACATTTGTGAGGATAGATTCCTAAGAATTGGAGTCGTTAAGTCAATGGAACTACAATACATATTTTGACAGTCATTCATAAACTGCCCTCCAAATATCAATTTACATTCCTGTCAATCCTTCTTAATACTTCTATAAACACCAAAAACTGTGGCGATATTATCAATTTTATACTGATAATTGCTATTTTCCAACGTGATAGTAAAAAGTTTTAATTTGTGTATCTTTCGTAAGAAAAGTTAAGCATCCTGGAGTGGGGAAGTTCTTTCTAGGCAGGACAGGAAACTCAGAAGTCAGAAATAAAAAGCCCGAAAAATGCAACTTTTGTGAGCTGCTTGCTAGGCCCTTTGTCTATTTTTTTCCACTGGGTTAGGTTTCCTTTCTAACTGATTTAAAGAAGTATTTTCAAGTTTAGGGATTTTGTGCACTTGCCATATGTGTTACAAATCTTTTTTCCAAGTCTGTTGTCTTTTTGAATGGTATTTTGTACCATGCAAATTACAGAATAAAAATATCCTTCGGCTTATTTGTTTGGGGCTATGTCTAGAAAAGCCTTCCCTATTTCAAGATCACAAGTATACTTATTCAAGTAGCTTCTTTTTAGATTCTTATGGTTAATTCTTTTATATTTAAATCTTTGACCCATCTGGAGTTTATTTTGGAATAAGGAGAGAAGTAGGAACCTCGATTTCTTTTATTACAAACGGCTAGTTGGTTGTTCCAATACCTTTTATTAAATTAACCCTGTCATCTTTACCGTATGCACATTCTTATCGGGGTCGAATTCCGTACTCCATTACACTGCATTCGTGTTTTCGCTAAGGAGGCTTTAGAATACATTTTAATATTTGGGAGGCAAGTCCTCCCCCAATATTACTTTTTTTCCCCCTGAATTTCCAATGATTCTCAATATCTTATTCTGCCAAATGAAATTTAGAATAGTTTTGACTGGTTCTAAAGGAAATTCTGTTTAGATTTGGACTGCATTCAATTTGCACATTAATTCCGAAAGAGCTGGCATTTTTACAGTGTTGTGTCTTCTCACCCAAAAACAAGGTGTTTCATTTAATTATTTTAGTTTCTTTACAGGTTTTATAGGATTTTTTCAAGTAGTTTCTGAAAACTTTCTAAGTATATTCAGAGACGCTGTGCAACCCAACCCCAGGGGGCACCGTCCACACTGCTGTCAATGAGACTAAAGACCCCCAGTTGTCTGTATGATGGGTACGAGCAACTGTAAGGTTAGTCCTGTATTTTAGAGTGTCATTGTGAGTGACAGGAGTTTTGTCATATTTAACAATGATGAGTTTAAATAGAACTTTTGGTATATCTAAATTTGTTACTATTGTCACATGACAAAGTTTGCATATTAATTTTATAACCTGCTACCCTGTTACACTTATTGTTTAATAAGAGATTTTCAGTTGATCCTCTTAGGTTTTCCAATATATAGTCCTAGATAAATTATGGTAATTTCACTTTGAACTTTTTCCTAGTGCACTGGCTAGCACATTCAGCACAATAATAATGGAATCATGAGGAGAACTCATGTCATGTCTTTTGGCTTTAAGTCCAATGCTCTTTTCTGGGTTCATATTCCATCCACTAAACAGTCCTGAGCACCAATGACCTTTCATGATCTTTTCTTACCCCAACAAGCAGATCTAGAGCTGCAATATTCAGTTGATAATTCTTATGCAAAATTCTCCAGCAAATTCAATATTCTAGTCTACTAAATTGAAACGTGACTCTTAAAGATAATTCTCCAAGAATATGTTTTGGTTTGGGGGGAATGGGGGGCTTTGCAGAGAAGAAAACAGACTGAGCTAGGGCTAAGGCGGTGACTGAAAAATGCGCCTGCTCAATAGGTATTTACTTGAAAGCGAAATACATAAAGTAAGCAAGGGGCTGAACTACCCCCTGCCCCACCCCCAATAGGAACTAGAAGCAGAACTATCTGGAAGTACAAGTGACGTGACCCTAAAGCAAAGTTTCACCTCAGGGCTAAGGTATGAGAAAAAGCACGAACGGGCATGTTTTCAAGTATGTGAACTGCGATCATGTGTAGCTAACAATCTAGTGAGATGAGACAGCCATGTAACAAATGTCATCATAAAGTTAAGTATTAACGTGAGTGCTAAAAGTTAGAGAATGTTTCTCAAAGGTGACTCGTTCACCTGGCAACTACATAGAATACCTCTTGAATGCCAGTACCCAACCTAGAAACAAAATGCTGAACGAAAAGAAGGGATCCCTGTTCTCAGAGAGCTTAAAGTCCACCGGCAGAGGCGGATGTGACTTAAATACACAAGTCTCGCAAAGGAAATGACAAAGCTGAGAAGATACACGGTGACATAGCCCAGAGCTGGGGTGTCAGCCAAAGCCCTTCTGAGAAAGCAGCCTTCCAGCTGGACTCTGAGGGATAACCAGGCAGAGTACAGGGCCCGGCAGGGAGAGGCAATCCGCTGGGTAAGGCCTAAAGGATGAGGCAGCAGTCTGGCCCTTGTGACGCGCACAGGTGAAAGGGACTGTGCAAAGGCACAGAAGGGCAGGCGCGACAGGTATGAGGAACCACAAGTGCCGCACCTCGGTTAGGGAACATGCGGAAACAGAAACGCCAGGAAGAGAAAGAGAAACCCCACAAAGATATCAGCAAGAAGGAAGAGGAGAAAACTAGAACTTCAACTCAGTACACGTTGAGCATCTGCTATGTGCCTCGTGATACAATAGGGGATTCTTCCAGTTCCAAAGAGTAAAGACTGGGTCCTCCTGTTAGTAAACTCTGTCTAGCTGGGTTCGTAACAGAAACATTCTTCTTTGAAGATAATCTTTCAGAGAACACTCCCTACCCCGTCCTAGACTAGATCTTTTCAGTATCGTAAACTGTATTTCTACTTTCCCAAACAGTAACTACTAGTGGAATCTGAATTGATAACAAACGCATCTTCCTTTCTGTCACAGGCCCCCAACTGCTACGTCACTGAAACCTGTGACTAGAATCACTCAGCTTTACTGGGTCCGTCTCAACAGTCCCAAAATGTCGACAAGAGGTCTCCAGGGGGGTGACCGAGAAGTACATCCTAATCATGTATTAGCGGCATGTTAATTTTTTCTCTTTACACAGAGTACACCGACTTCTTTTTTTGCCCCAAACCTCCTTTTCTCTCTTTCCTGCTTAAGGTTCTCAGAAAAAGTCAGAAACTATAAATGAGGTTATTAAACTTGAATGTCCTTGCTCTAATCTCTAAAGAGATAAAATCCACCATGTTTCCTGGGCTGCTTGGAAAGTCTGTAACTGAAGCTCTAACTGGAAAAGCTTCACAATGAAAAACAAAGCTCCACAAGCTCTAGCTACAAAAAGCGATGTCCTCATTTGGGTGCAGTGCTAAGAATACTCTAAGTAATAATCCCACTGGTTCTATGCCTGGGAGTAACAGAACGTCACAGCCTCCTGACAAACGACGCTTTCGTTTTCTTCCTATATTGCTTCTTTTGTCACTATGCTATAGAATTTCTTTTATTCCTACGGGATGGAACCCACTTTTGAGTCTTATCCCCAGGGTCTAAGACAATTAAAACCGCACACGTGGAGCCGTGTTTACGAGGGGATGGGAGACAGCTGTGGATCTTTTAAGGCTGGGGCTGGAGACGGGCGATAGAGGTGTTTCCAATCGGAGAAACACCACCGCCAAACTCTCAGGCACCACTGCCAAACAGACCCCCAGGCCCTCTTTGCTGCTACTGTTTTTGCTCAGCTTCACAGTTTACGCTGCACGGAAGGAGGCAGTGGAGCAGTGCAGTGGGAGAGCTTGTCTGGGAGACAGGGTAGGACACTGCTGGAGGGTGGCATCCGGAGGAGATAAGAGGGACCGAGTACAAGAACATGTGGAGAAATTCGTTTTGGAAAGAGATACTTCTTCCTTTGATCCTTGAAGAGCAAGAATAGATTCAGATAGAGATAAAAATGCAGGTTGAACTTGGAAACTGAGGGAGGTTCATGCCTTATGGCAGAGCTTCTCAAACTTTCTGGGTATTCAGAACCCTAATAGCTCTGTTTATTAGATGTTCGAACAATCTAGAAGTATTTGTTTCTAGTGATGTAGCAGTTTGAAAAATAAAGTGGGCACTGTATAGTCTGTTCTGGTTTTAGTTTAACAGCACATACAATTCACCCGTTTATAAAGTGTATAAATCAGTGGTTTCTAGTATATTCAGGATTGTGCCGCTATCACCTCAGACAGTAGTGAAACACTGGGGAGCCTGGGTGGCTCAGTCGGTTAAGCATCTGACTTCGGCTCAGATCATGATCTCGTGGTTTGTGGGTTCAAGCCCTGCACTAGCTGTGTGGACAGCTCGTAGCCTGGAGTCTGCTTCGGATTCTGTGTCTCCCTCTCTCTCTGCCCCTTCCCTGCTTTCTCTCTCTCTCTCTCTCTCTCAAAAAACAAACATTAAAAAAAAAGAACATTTTCATCACCCCAAAAAGAAACCCCATACCCATTACCAGTCACTCTTTCTCCCTCACCCTCCCCTCCTCTAGGCAACCACTAACCCATTTTCTGTCTCTATAGACATTTCATATAAATGGAATCATGGCTATGTCTGCCTTCTTTCGCTCGGCACACTTTTTCAAGGTTTGTCCATTTTACAGCATGCATCAGTATTTTATTCCTTCTTATGGCTGAATGCTTCGTTGCATAGGTATACCACATTTTGTTTATACGGTCATCAGTTAGTGGACATTTGCTTTTTGGCTATTATGGCTGATGCTTCAACAAATACTCATGTACAAGTTTTTGTGTGGACATGTTTTCACTTCTCTTGAGTATATACCTAAGAGTGGGATTGCTGGGTCATATGGTAAACTTTTGAGGAATGCCAGACTATTTTCTAAGGTGCCTGCACTGTTTTTACATTCCTACCAGCAGTATATGAGGCTTTGAATTTCTCCACATATTTACCGCTTTTTATTATGTGTCTTTTAAACTATCACAGTGGATGCAAAGTGGGATCAGACTGTGGTTTCTATTTGCATTTCTGTTGAGTATCTTTTCATGTTTATGAATGGCTTACTGGCCATTTGTATCTTTGGAGAAATATTCAGGTCCTTTGTCCATTTTAAAATTAGATTATTTGCTCTCTGAATTGTAGGAAATCAATGTATACAAATACCTTATCAGATACATGATTTGCAAATATTTTATCCCAGTCTGTGGGTTTTTTCTTTAAAAAAATTTTTTTTTAAATATTTATTTTTGAGAGAGAGAGGCAGAGCAGAAGTGGAGAAGGGGGCAGAGAGAAAGGGAGACAGGGAATCCGAAGAAGACTCCAGACTCTGAGCTGTCAGCACAGAGCTGGATGTGGGGCTCAAACTCATGAACTGTGAGATCATGACCTGAACCGAAGTTAGACACTTAACTGACTGAGCCACCCAGGTGCCCCTAGTTTTTCTAGTTTTGAGTTAAAAGAAAAAAAATACATGTTTGCTCCACTTGAATTGCTATTCTTCCCCTTTTAGTACAGTTTAGAAACTAGTATGTTGTTATTTTATTTATTTTTTTTAATGTTGATTCATTTTTGAGAGAGAGAGAGAGAGACAGAGCACAAACAGGGGTGGGGCAGAGAGAGAGACACAGAATCCAAAGCACGCTCCAGGCTCTGAGCTGTCAGCCCAGAGCCCAATGTGGGGCTCAAACCCATGAACCGTGAGATCATGACCTGAGCTGAAATCAGACGCTTGACTGAATGAGCCACCCAGGCACTCCAGTATGTTGTTATTTTATTCCAAGATGTTTCTCTTATGAGACCTGAATTCAAATTTTATTTCTGCTAGCTACCTAGCTCTACGGTAGTAACTTGGACGAGTCATTTCATTACTCTCTGTTTTCATACTTGTAAGAAGAGGATAAATAGTACCTACTTTATAAGGTTATGCGTGAAAATGACAGCATGTATAAGTACTTAGCATAATGCCCAGACTCCCACAAAATGGGATTTGAAGACTTTAAAAGATCTTTGAAGAGCACTTTTATTTCAAGATATGTGTGAAATATTAAGTACTGTATTACTTCATGATGATTACTGAATAAAGAATAAGATGCTTTGTGCAAATCAATTTATATCAAATCATATCCTAATTTAGTAATCCTGACTGTGTGTCAGTTTTACCATTCTGCAAATCTGAGGCTTTAGAAAGTAAGCTGGCATGTGAAGGATACTATGTTAAGTGATGTTTTCCAAATTTGTCTTCGAGTCCCATAATGGTCTTACAAGAAAATACCGAGTCATAATGTAGTAAGAGAGTAAGTTCAACCAATAAGATAAATTGGAGATTGGTTACTTTACATGAGTCAGTAAAGGGTTAAATGTGGTTCCTAAAGACACCTGTGCATGCTTATTTCTTTTTAATTTTTTTTTTAATGTTTATTTATTTTTGAGACAGAGACCGAGCATGAACGGGGGGAGGGTCAGAGAGAGAGGGAGACACAGAATCTGAAGCAGGCTCCAGGCTCTGAGCTGTCAGCACAGAGCCCGACGCGGGGCTCGAACTCATGGACCGTGAGATCATGACCTGAGCCGAAGTCGGACGCCCAACCGACTGAGCCACCCAGGCGCCCCTGCTTATTTCTTTTTAAAGAGTCACTGCGGCAACCACTCATTCTCCTCAAAGTTTAATTTTTTAAAATGTTTATTTATTTTTGAGACAGAGAGCATAAGTGGGGGAGGGGCAGAGAGAGGGGGAGACACAGAATCTGAAACAGGCTCCAGACTCCGAGCTGTCAGCACAGAGCCCAACGCAGGGTTCGAACCCATGAAGAGCGAGATCGTGACCAGAAGTCGGACACTTAACTGACTGAGCCACCCAGGCGCCCCTTCTCATTCTCCTCAAAGTTTAAAAAACAAACATGCTTTTCAGAATTTTCATGGATTAAATCTCTGAATCTGAAAAACAATGACATATTGGACCTAAAGTGAATATTCTGTCTGTATTAAGTTGCATGCACCTGCGCACACACACAAAAGCCATGCTTTAAGACATCAACAAATACTCCTCCTCTTCCTCCACACCCACCGTACCTCCAGGTCTGTCCCAATGTTCACACTCACTGTCTTGGTGATGGGACCCAGGCTTTAAATACCACCTTTCAGCTAATGACTGCCAAATGCATGCCAGCAGCTCAGACTTGTCTCCACACTTGATTATTCAATTGCCTCCTAGACACTTCCCTCAAAGGCTTAGCAGACATACCCGACACGTCCAAAATTGAACTCCCGAGCTTCTGCTAGAAACCTGCTCCTCTACAGTCTTCTCGTTTCAGTTAATGGCATTTCCACTCTCCGGTTGCTTATGTTTACCTTGGAGTCATTCTGGACTCCTTCCATTTCTTCCACAGATCCCATCTGCTCTGTTGGGAAATCCTACTGGCTTTACCTTCAGAATCTATCTAGGATCCTCTAATCTCTCTGAATCTCAACTGCTATCATCCCTAGTCCAAGTTTCCACTGTCCTTGGCCTGGATTACTACAATTAGACTCCAAAGTGACCTCCCCCTTCCAGTCTTGCTTCCCTTGGTCTAAGCAAATGGATTTAAAAAAAAAATTTTTTTTTAACATTTATTTATTTTTGAGACAGAGAGAGACAGAGCATGAACGGGGGAGGGGCAGAGAGAGAGGGAGACACAGAATCGGAAGCAGGCTCCAGGCTCCGAGCCATCAGCCCAGAGCCCGACGCGGGGCTCGAACTCACGGACCGTGAGATCGTGACCTGAGCTGAAGTCGGACGCTCAACCGACTGAGCCACCCAGGCGCCCCTGGATTTTTTTTTTTTTTTTTTTAAGAGACAGTGAGAGCGAGCATGCACACGCTCAGAGAAGGGGCAGAGAGAGAGAGGGAGAATCCCAAGCAGACTCCGTGCTGTCAGCACAAAGCCTGACGTGGGCTTGAACTCACAAACCGTGAGATCATGACCTGAGCTGAAGTTGGACAACCAACCGACTGAGCCACCCAGGTGCCCCTGTGGCTTTTAGGCTTGGAAAGGCTTGACGATGAGACTTAACTAGTTCTTGAAGAACAGAGTATGAAGAAGAAAGGAAGGGCTTTCTAAGCAAGAGAGAGAGAGCTATGGGTGAAGGCAGAAGTTTGACTGCAGTGGGGGAATTAATGTAATACTAAAAATAGGCTATGAATTGCGTGGTGTATGGCTTAATATGGTTGGTGCAAGTCGCTGACACGAGAACATAACATCTAAAGCATTGTTTCAGGAAAATTTGGTAGCTGTTTATAAATGGAGAAAAGTTGAGAAAAATGTAAAACTGGGAAATCATTCATGAAGCCGTTATATAATAATTCCAGTTTGAGGAAATGCAAAGGGAACCGACAAAGTTTCGGGACGGAGGAATCCGAGGCACCAACCCATTCAGAAATGCCAGGCTTGAAAGTGAAAATGAGAAATGAACTTTATTTAGGTCAGGCCCACTTATATAAATCTGGGTGTTATTTATTGAATCCTTCAGCGTGTGTGGGGGCAACTACAAGAGGAAAAAAAATGCTAAGAATAGAGATTATCCAAAGGCTCTGAATGGGACAAAGGGGGACAGCCTATTATTACTGTGACAATAAAATATGTCACATAAAACCTTATCGAATAAAACCTTATAGCATAAAACCTTAATCGAATACCTGAGGCATACAGGTATTATGATTAACTGAGGTTAACTGTGGTTAATTGAAGGCTAATGAGATTTTTTTGGTCTTAATTTTTGCTTGCCGAGTTTCTTTTTTCCCCCCTAAAAAGTATGTCTTATTCCCCCTCAAAAACTAGGGAACATAGCTGAATTATTTTTAGAGGATTCAGGATGTCCCCATCCCTCAAGGTGATCATCATAAATACATATTTTTAATACAAAATCACAGTTATAGGAAATTGGGATAAATCCACGGTGACCACAGTGCTTATCCTGGTATTTTAAAAGACTCTTGACATTTATTTGCCTTTCAGAGAAAGGCAGATAATATCAAAACAATTACAACCCAAACTTTCAGCTATTTTAGGGATCTCTTACTAAACAAGCAGGATTTTGCTCCAGTGTGGTTTTTTTTTTTTTTTTTTTTTTGCCAACACGTACGAAGGACACAGGATGTTAGTGTCAAATCTATTACATCATGGCAGTTTCCACTGCCATCGCCTTGCGTTGTAACAGATGCTTGCGATTCAGGCTCCCTTACTGCAGAACGTCCCTTCATGCACTAATTTTGCGACCCTCCAGCTCTGATTTGAATTTAAAGAAACACTTCATTCTTGGTGTACCAAATGTTGGCTTCCGACCCCCCGGAATTCTCCCGGGAAGTTTCTGTCGCTTTAGAAACTTTCATATTCCAGCGCAACATGCCAAGAAACGCAGGTATACGGCAGCGACCGTGGAAGGCTCCCCACGTGTGCCTGCCCTCCCACATCCGGGCCTCGCACGGTGTGTGCACACAATCACGCCGAGGTCACAATCTCGCAGATCCCACTTGAGCCTTTCTTGTTTTCCTTTTTAATCAATGGTCTCTAACTTTCTTAAAAGCTCTTGCTAAGCTATCGAGCAAGTCAAGTGACTCCGGCTTCGATTCGGTCCCTGGCTCGGAAAGCCCCTGCCCGGCCCGGCCCTCCCCTCCCCCTGTTCTCTAAACACCCGCTGAAGACAAACTCCAGAAACAGAAGTGTCTATACAACCTCTTCTCCTTAAAATTAGCCAGTGCTCTCCACAGGCAGGTACCCAGACACCGGCCTTGCAAATACACCCGCGGCGCGTACGCCCGCCCAGGGCGCTCTCCCCCTGCCCGCCTAAAGGAAGGTGGGGAAGCTGGAAACCGAGCCACCGCGCTATCTTCTCGGAAACTGACTCCGGGAGGTGCACAGGGGCGTCCCGGGGGCCGTGCGGGGGGCCGAGGGCAGGCCCTGGGGGAAGGGCCCCCCCCCAGCCTCGGGGCGTCCCCGCACCCCCCCCCCCCGGCCAGAGAGTCGGGGCTCCCGCGCCTTGCTCCCGGCACCCCACGTGCGGAGCCCGCCTGGGGCGGCGGCCGCGGCGGCTCCCTCCCTCCGCTGTCCCGGGTCCCGGGTCCCCTCAGGGCATGGCCGGAGGCGGCTGAGGAGGTCGCCCCAGTTCACCTCGGCGCTCCCGGCCGCAGCCCCGCCGCGGCATCGGCTTACCGGCTCAGCCCCGGGGGGAGGCGGAGGGGGAGGCGGAGGCGGCGGCACGGCTAGCACGACCTCCAGTCCTAGCCTCCCTCACCTGCGCGACAGCGGAACCGGCCGGGGGCCTCGCCAGGGGGAGGGGCCTCCGGACGCCCAGGCGCGCCAAGCGCGCCAGGTGAGCACGCCTGCGCAGTCCGGCCGTAAACAAGCCCGCCCCTGCCCCTCGGCCGGCCTCCGCGGGGCCGGCTCGCGGGTGGGAGGGGCCAGGAGGAAGAGGCGGGGGAGGGGGGGGTAAAGAGCGAGAGCCCAGCACGGCGCCTGCGCGGTGGGCGTGATCCGGGCACTTAGGGCAGGATGAACGCTGCTTTCCAAGATGGCGACGGAGGGAGGAGGGAAGGAGATGAACGAGATTAAGACCCAATTCACCACTCGGGAAGGTCTGTACAAGCTGCTGCCGCACTCGGAGTACAGCCGGCCCAACCGGGTGCCCTTCAACTCGCAGGGATCCAACCCCGTCCGCGTCTCCTTCGTAAACCTCAACGACCAGTCTGGCAACGGCGACCGCCTCTGCTTCAATGTGGGCCGGGAGCTCTACTTCTATATCTACAAGGGGGTCCGCAAGGTACCGACCCGGGCGTCACCGGGGCCCGCCAGGGGCGTGGGCGGAGGCCAGGAGCAGGGCGGTGACAGCGGGGCCCAGGGTGACCGATAGGGGTGGCGGTCGCTCTTACTTTTGAGTGGGCCGGTAACTCCACTGGGGTGCTCCTGAGGAAGGGGGATTCACGAATAAGGAAGGTGGTGTTTCAGAGGGGTGGAGGCGGCGGAAAGGGGCCGTGGGGCACAGGGTTCCGCCTGGGAGGCCCCAGAAGGGGACAGTTGCTTTCTCTCTGGCAGGGTCCGTCAGGCTCTGACACTGCCAGGGAGCGGGCCTGCGAGTCCCCCGGAAGAGGTGGGGTGGCCGTCTTGTCTGCTTAGACTGCCTCGCCTCCCGGGAGTTGTGTGTCTCGCTCTGGGCTAGAGAATGGGGGCGCGGGGCGGCTGGGGAAGGTCTGGAAGGCGGAATCCGGGCGGCAGCGGAGGGCTTGAGACGAGGTCGGAAAGGACCTGCTCGGCACTAAGGGCTACTCCACCTGCTACCGACCGCACTGACACTTCCTAGGAGCCTCTGCTGGTGTTAAGACTCTTTCCGAAAACATCAGAAGGAGGACGGCTGTCACTTTCTCCGCCGGGGCGCCTTCTCCCGAGAGATTGTTAAAGAGGGTCATCTTGGCCCTTATGGTGTGGGAAAGACTGAGTACTACAGTTGGGAGGTCGAAATGATGTTTTCATCAACCGGGCTGGTTCATGGGTGTTCTGTGTGAGCGTGCCCAGATTGTTCTTGTCCAGCAAGTCAGACTATGTCCCAAAGAGGGAGGGATATGCCTTAAAAGCTACTTTACAAGAATCACTTTTTTTCTTGACGGGCGACTTCACATTAATTTTGTGAAGCATGTAATCATCCTTTAAAAAGATCTCTTCAAAAGGAGCAACTTTATTAGTGCCTTTCCTTTATTGGCTGTGTTCTCACTGAGAACTGCTTACCTTTGAGATTTGTGGTCTTTGACTTGGCTTTTGGGAGAATAAGGACACTGATGCGTCCCGCAGCACGTAGGCATGGATAAAGGTGATAACAGATTAATTTTTAAGTGGTTAGCGTGAAAGCAAATCGTACACACTGAAGAGTGGACGTTCTCTAAGATGTAATGTATCCAGAAGCAGTAAGTTTGCTTGGTTTCTCAAGACCTAGGGAAAGGAGGGTGGTGTCCTGTTGTAGCCAGTTTTCTCATTTGGTCAGGGTGCATCTTTTTGGTTAGCGTTTGTGATGTGTTCTCCTGTGTTTGAGGTTTGGTATTGCTGAAGGTAAATCGCTTGACTTCATTTTTTCTCTTTTGGAATTGAGAAAGCGTCAAGTAGTTAGTAGTCTAGGAGCTAAACTTTTAGGCTCGCTCTCAACTTTTTTGCTGACTTGTTGGGTGACCTTGGATGAGTTCTTTAACTTCTATCCGCACCTCTTTAAAAAGAGAACATGGCAGTACTCACGTTGTAATTTATACTATAACCGTAATGAACTTTAAAGCCTGAAACCCTCAGCAGGTGTAAAATATAGTTAAAATGAGCATTAAGAGTAATGTCAGGGGCACCTGGGTGGCTCAGTTGGTTGAGTGTCTGACTTGAGCTCAGGTCATGATCTCATGGTTCATGAGTTTGAGCCGCACGTCGGGCCAGAGCCTGCTTGGAATTCTCTGTCTTCCTCTCTGGCCTGCCCCCGTGTGCGCTCTCCCTCTCTCTCCCTCTCTCTCCCTCTCTCTCCCTCTCTCTCCCTCTCTCTCCCTCTCTCTCCCTCTCTCTCCCTCTCTCTCCCTCTCTCTCCCTCTCTCTCCCTCTCTCTCCCTCTCTCTCCCTCTCTCTCCCTCTCTCTCCCTCTCTCTCCCTCTCTCTCCCTCTCTCTCCCTCTCTCAGTAAATAAATAAATGTTTTGGGTTTTTTTTTTTTTTTAAACTAACTGTCAAATGGGAAGCTGCTATCTTGACATTGATACTAGGACTGAAAGGATCAACTTTTTCTGTGGAAATAAGTTTAGAATTTTAAGTTACTAAAATTCATGTAAAATCTTAAAAATGCTTAACCGCTGAATTTACCAGCAATTACTAGTGTCAACGTTACCTTTTTTTTTTCTTTTTCTTTGAAGTGTATTATTTCTGAAGCATTCCGGTGGCAAACCTTATCTGGATCTGGTGGCTGTGGTTTGCATCATCAAAACAGCTCTCTTGCTTGAAAGTATCATAGTTGTGTTCTCTTAGCTGGATGCTATTTGATGAAGGTTAAAACTAGGATAGCTTTCCAAGCTGTAATTTAAAAAAAAAAATTTTTTTTATGTTTATTTTTGAGAGAGAGAGAGACAGAGCACGAGCAGGGGAGGAGCAGAGAGAGAGGGAGACACAGAATCTGAAACAGGCTCCAGGCTCTGAGCTGTCAGCACAGAGCCCGACGCGGGGCTCGAACTCACCATGAGATCATGACCTGAGCTGAAGTCGGACGCTTCACCAACTGAACCACCCGGGTGCCCCAAGGTTTAATTTTTTTTTTTTTAATGTTTGTTTATTTTTGATAGAGCACGCAAATGGAGGAGGGACAGAGAGAGAGAGAGAGGGAGACACAGAATCTGAAGCAGGCTGTAGGCTCCAAGCTGTCAGCACAGAGCCGACGTGGGGCTCGAACTCACAAACCACCAGATCATGACCTGAGCTGAAGTTAGACCCTTAACCGACTAGGCCACCCAGGTGCCCCTAGGAGAGCTTTTCAAAACCACACCCCAAAATTATTTTAAATAAGACAAATCTTAAACATGTAGATTTGCCTCTAGCTGCATAATTTATGTGAGCTCTATGACTTTTTGTGAAATTTAATTTTCATGCAGTAACATAGCATTATATGGTGGACATTTCCATTCTCTTCTAGTCATCATGATTTTCTAAAACTGTTTTCCATGAATGTGTTTGCATTTACTTACTGTTATTTCTGAGTGTGTGATTGTTTTTGAGATTATCTTTTCTGATTTTTTAAATTAAAATTTTTTTATATTGAGAGAGCATGCAGTGCATGTGCAAGGGGGGGGCGGGAAGAGAGAGAGAGGGAAGGAGGGGGAGAGAGAGAGAGAGAGAGAGAGAGAGAGAGAGAGAGAGAATGAATGAATATCTTAAGCAGACTCCATGCTTGGTCCCTTGAGGGACTTGTTCCCACAACTCTGGGATCACGACCTGAACAGAAATCAAGAGTCGGGTGCTCAACCGACTGAGCCACCCAGGCATCCCTGTCTTTTCTGATTTTAAAATAGAGCAGATAATTTCCTACTCAGATAGGAGTTATAACTCTGTTCTTACAGTTGGTCATTTTGACTGTTTTTATTCATTTTTTAAAATTGGGGCGTACAAAGTTTTACAACAATTAGTCGGATCATTTGGAAGGTCTAATTTGGAAACATACATTCGGCTTAAATCTGCATGTGAAATAAGTGGAAAATAGGTCTTTGAATACTTAAATCACGAGCTGTGTGCTGCCATTCCTAAAAGGAAGTATGGAGTTGTGGGGGAATGGAGTGGATGACGAGGTCATCTCAAATCTGAACTGAGGAGTGTATTCTTGGCCCTTTAAATAGATTTACAGGTCAGTTTGTAGAGCTAAACGGGACCTTCAGCTTTTGCAGTCTCACCGTCTCTGAGGAAGCCAAGGCTAGAACGGGAGTGCAGACCTGTGTTACAGTTTTGTTTTTTTTCTTTCTCATGGTCAGGAACATGAAGCGTAGCTGAATCTAAAGAACTGTCGTAGTGAGAAGGGACCGATCAAGCTTTTTGATCACGCGGATGCCATGGCCTCCGAGCACTGCAAGATCTACCCCAGCATTTTGCCATATATTATCTCTTCGAATCTTGATAGCAATCCTGTGAGGTACAAGAAAGCGTCTTCTTTTTGCAGTTGAAGTTTGCAGTGGAGTTCTTGTGTACGGAGATGTAGTTTTGTGAAGTTATTTTGCTTAACTGAAGATAATATGAGCACTGATTTAATCCTGACACTAATCATTTCAGCAAAGATTTGAGGGGCTACTATGATGATAATTATTCTAGATGGGGGATCTGCAGTAGAGCAAGACCCTGCCCCTCTCCAAAGAATTGTCAACTACTGGCCTTTACACCTTTTGATTGAGTGCTGGCCTTGCCTTTTTTTCTTTTCTTTTTTTTAAGAGATGGTTTTATAAAGATGCCAAAGGTAGCTGGGCTTATTGGACCAACCCTTTCATTTTATGAGATCCAATTTTACGTAAATGTGAATGGCAACCATTTCAGATCTCAGTTTAGACATCACTTCCATAGCATATCCTGCTTTGAATTCCCAGGCTAGATCAGTTTTCCTTATTACATGTTCTCATAACATCCTGAACTTTGCCTTTCTAGCACTTTTCTCAATTTGTAATTCTCTGGGTTATAATCTGTCTCTCTATAAACAAAGCTCTCTTATAAGAGACATCTTGTCTTTTCTGCTTTCACTGTTTTCCTAGTGCCCAGCACGGTGTCCACCATAAAGTAGGCTCTAACTATTTATTTGTTGAGTGAATGACTGAATAAAATATCTATGTCCATCTGTGCCATACTTTAAAAAAGATTTTTACGAGCTAAAAAGCCTATTTAATTTTGGGCTCCCAAATGGGTATTTTTAGTGGCTGACATCTTTTTTTTTCTTTCTGTTTTTTTTTTTTAAGCTTATGTATTTATTTTGAGAGAGAGAGAATGAGCAAGGAAGGTACAGAGAGAGACAGGGTGGGGGGGGGGCGCTGGAGGAGGGGGAATCCCCAGTAGGCTCCACACTCAATGCAGAGCCCAACGTGGGGCTCAGTCTCACGACCATGAGATTATGACCTGAACCGATATCAAGAATAGACGCTTAACTGACTAAGCCACCCAGGCGCCTCGTGGCTCACAGTTTAAAAAAGACATTCAAAATTATTGTTAGTAGGTAACAAATTTAGCTTTCTTACAACTGGGAAATTGTGTAGCAAGAGACCATGAAGTAATGGAAAGTAACCAAATGACACAGATTACTTTTGATCTACTTCTGTCAAACCACATTACCTAACAAATCTACGTACTAACAGACAACTTGTAAAAACTATACTCAGAACTACTTAACATTCAAATCAAAGAGACTTACTTTTCCCCTCCTATCTTCAGATTCCAGGCCACAAATGTGCTGCCCAGAAGTGTTACTGAAGCAATTCCTACAATGGGGGGGGGGGGGGGGGGGGGGAAGAGTAGAATTGGATGGCTTTCAAGGTCTTTTCGACTCTGAAGGTTGTAGGAGTCTGTGCTCAATAGTTTTTTAATGAAAATAAATACATCTTTTTATTGGGAAGATGTCTTCATGTCTTGGAATCATTGCCTACTTCTTTAATGAGAATTGAGGAGTGTGGGGCGTGTTGTGAAAGCAAGTAGAACACGTTGTGATTCTAGGTGTTTATGCTAGAAAAGTACTCACTGTGTTGACGTGAAGCTTTGGCCAGAAGAGTCATTTAATAACAGCTAGAATATTTTCAGAGCGAGAGTTGTCCAGGAGTGCAATGGGTTGGCTTGGGAGAGAATGAGCATTCTGTGTGGGAGATAGTCTGTCTTTTTCTCAAAGACTGTAGGAGCACCTGTTGGTGACTGAGGGATTCATGCTCTGTGTGGGAGGGTGAGCTAGAAGCCTTTTAAAGGTTTTTTCCACAGACTAGTTTTAGATACTGGACTGCTCCAGAGAAGGTCATGTTCACACCCTTCCCTCCATTTGTAATTTTCACATCTCTCTGCTCTCTCCATTTCTAGTTTAGAAAGAGGCTTAGGAGACCAAAGCTTTTTATATCAAATTTACTTTGAGAAGTGTTGTGCTTAATTTAGTGGGGCACATGTGAAATTGGAAATCGTAGTTTTTTTTTCCCATCAAGGGCTACTTAATGTCTTCTGAAATATTGATACTTATTTGACTTATTGATCTTATATACTGAAGGGAAGCATCTTAATTTGTCTCTTAGAACAGGCTAGAGAAACTTTCATATGATTCTTTGGTTCTGTTGACCTTGAAGAAGAGGATGATGATGAGATTTTTGAAAGACAGAATGGGTGGATATGACTGATGGTAAGCAGCTCTCAGAATGTGTCCTAGAGACCCATGAGATAGTCATGAGTGCCATTGTTTTAGTAAATAGTTGTGGGGCACGCTTAGCAGATAGGAGGTGCTCCTCTAGATGCTGGGTTTAGACGAAGTCTCTGCCCTTAAGAAACTTGTCACCTATGTTTATTGTCATTGAATTAGTCTAGTGACTTCATTTATTTAAGTATTTATTGTGCTTTGGTAGAAAACTTGAGCAAGACTCAAAACAGTGGATTTTATCACTGACTAGTTTGGCTATATGCCTAAGAACCTTGTTTTAAAAATAAATGTGAAGATTTTTGTAATCTGATATCTTAGAGAACAATTTTATTTATATTTCAGTGAGATTAGTTTGTGAAGAAATATGAAATGTGGCCCTATTTGGTTATGTAGGAATAAACTTCAAAAGCAGAAATAACTTCAATTGGCAGACATTCTCTGTTTTAATTTTCAGGAGATTTTATTTTTATTTGTTTAAATGTTTACTTTCAAGAGAGAGAAAGAGAGAGAGCTAGCAGGGGAGGGGCAGAGAGAGAGAGGGAGACACAGAATCTGAAGCAGGCTCCAGGCTCCAAGCTGTCAGCACAGAGCCTGGAGGGGCTCAACCCCACTAGCTATGAGATCATGACCTGAGCTGAAGTCTGACGCTTAAGTGACTAAGCCACCCATGTGCCCCCCCTTTTTAAATTTATTTTTTTTATTATTTTTTTTAATGCTTTTTACTTTTGAAGGAGAGAGAGACAGAGCATGAGTGGGGGAGGAACAGAGAGAGAGGGAGACACAGAATCCAAAGCAGGCTTCAGGCTCTGAGCTGTCAGCACAGAGTCCAATGCAGAGCTTGAACCCACGAACGCTGTAAGATCATGACCTGAGCTGAAGTTGAACACTTAACCAACTGAGCCACCCAGGCACCCCGATTTTCAGGACATTTTGTTTATTTATCATTAATTACTATCTTTTTAATGTTTATTTTTATTTTTGAGAGAGAGCACGCGTGAGCGAGCGAGAGTGGGGGAGGGGCAGAGAGAGGGAGACAGAATCCCAAGCAAGGCTCCAGGCTCTGAGCTGTCAGCACAGAGCCCAACATGGGGCTCAAACTCACAAATTGGGAGATCATGACCTAAGCCAAAGTCGATTGCTTAACTGACTGAGCCATCCAGGCACCCCAGGACATTTTAAATTGTCAGTGACGAGTTACCTTATTCTCTGCAAATTTGGCATCTTTGTGTTGTTTTTTTAAAGATTTACTTATTTATTATTTTTTAAAGTTTATTTCTTTTGAGAGAGAGAGAGAGAGAGCCGGGGAGGAGCAGAGAGAGAGGGAGAGAGAGAGAATCCCAAGCAGGCTCTGTACTGTCAATGCAGAGCCTGAGATCATGACTTTGAGCCAAAATCAGGGGTTGGATTGAGCCACATAGGTGCCCCGGCGTCTGTTTTTTATAATACAGTGCAAGGTATGTCTGGCTTTGGAAAAAATCCTCATCAATCAAGAGTTTATTGCAGACCTGTTATGTACAAGGTACTGGTGTCTGTTGTGGGTGTTGTGAAGGTGAAGGAAGACACTTCTGTCTGTGAGTGAGGAGCTTGTCTTTTTGTACTGATAATTGGACTACAGAGTAGAAGGCTGTGCTGTGCACATGGTATATGCGATGCAAATACCAAGTGGAGTTCGGGAGTAAAGGTGAGGTGGAGAAGTGTTTCTCTGCCTAGATGGAGAAGAATATTGGGTTGGATTTCAAACAGATGATTTGCCCTGAAGTGCGTGTAGATCGCATTTTTGTAAATTTTAAAACTTGTATCTTCGTAGTTGTAACTTCAGAAATGCTTCATCTTCATTTCTGATTGAGGTTGAGCTGGCGATCGCTCTTACCTTTTAGCATTTTTTCTCAACTTCACAGCTCCTCTGCCAATGGGTAATTTGTAAATTGAGCCCTGTTTTGCATTCTCTTTTGTAAAATGGATTTTTAAAAAGTAGGGTGTATTGTACTAAAAACATGCCAAGTCAGTCTCTGCTATGCTTTTACTTTGTAGCAGTAGGAAAATGTAGATCTTATAAGAAAGAGGCAAGATTTTGTAAGAAAGAAGCAGCCTAAGAAAGAAGCAAGATTAAGAAGGAACTTACAAGGTTTTTGTATTTTACAAGTAAGAATAGGAATATTTTCGCGTCTTCTCCAGCAGCCACATTGCAGATGAGCTCTGTGGCCTGGCTCAGTCTTTCCTTTGGTTGGTGCAGTCCGGCCTCACTGCTGCACTGCCTGTGTTTCCCTGCTACAGCAGAACTGGTACAGGTGCTCCTTCTCTTTACTTGCTTTGATCTTCATTTCAGAGGCGCAGTCTTAATGTCTCATTTGACAAATATTTGAGTGGTTTTGTGTGAAAAGCAGTACACTAGACTATGGGAAATCAAAGAAGTAGGAGACATGATCCCTGACCTTGAGAGGATTATCGTCCGACCAAGGAGATAAGATACACACTCATTCATTCTATCAAGATTTGAGTGGTTGCTCTGTGTTGTTGTTGAGACAGAAGCTCTGCCATCAAGGAGCTCACAGTCCAGCGGAACAGAAAATGACTTACTCATCCAGCTAACATGTATCGGACCTGTAGACCCAAAGACAAATAAGACGTAGTCCTTGGCCTCAAGTGCCTACCATCCAGTGGTGAGATGGGTGAGTAAGTAGTGGTGAGACGTGCACACTATTCACTTATTAGTGCTGCCTAATCGGAGTAGAATTTAGGGGATGCATCAACCTAGATGGGCAAAAACTGTAACCGAATTCGAACGTGTCCTTCCAATTGTGGATTTAGTCAGCAAATCGCAGAGGCAATGTAACAGACTTGTGACTTTATCACCAGTGAAAATCACAGGTGTTTGCGTCTCACGTTATGGTTGTTGCAGGTGGATAGATGTCACAGTCATCGCTACTTCGAAGTTACAGTGGTTAGTGGATCTGCACTAGAGCTTGTTACAATGTGACCTGAAGAAACTTTTATAACTAGCTGTTTAAAAAAATTTTTTTTAACGTTTATTTATTTTTGAGACAGAGAGAGACAGAGCGTGAATGGGGGAGGGTCAGAGAGAGGGAGACACAGAATCTGAAACAGGCTCCAGGCTCTGAGCTGTCAGCACAGAGCCCGACGCGGGGCTCGAACTCACGGACCGCGAGATCATGACCTGAGCCGAAGTTGGCCGCTTAACCGACTGAGCTACCCAGGCGCCCCTATAACTAACTGTTTTAATAATTGATCTCTTTTGTAATCTTTCGTATTTAAAAACATCGTTGTGAGAGGAGTCCATAGCACAGAAAGCTTAAGCACCCTGGTTTTGATAAGTCTCAATTTACCTTTTCTCCTGTGTCACGTGTGATGGAATGTAAGAGTGACCGGTCTCTCCTGTCCTGTTAAGTAACACTTCTAGCTGTGTGAAGAAGCGTCTGTGGTACTTGGGGTGGCTTTTTACTCAGCAGTTGATTATCTAGGATTCTAAGTTGGCCATGTCTTGTGTTGTTTTTCTTTCTCTTCTGGATCATTCCTTTACTCTTGCTGCCCTAACTAGAGGGAGGAATACAAGAAGTACTTACAAGATTGAGTCTTGTAAGAGTGTTTCATTGGTTCAGATCATAGATGATTATGATACAGTGTTACAATGTGATATTTGTCTTAGTTGCAGTAGAAAGGGAGAGGCTTTAACAAGGTGATGTTTGAACTGAGTTCTGGGGGCACCTGGGTGGCTCAGTCTATGAAGCGTCCAACTTCAGCTTAGGTCATGATCTCTCAGCTTGTTAGTTCAAGCCCCACATCAGGTTCTGTGCTGACAGCTCATAGTCTGGAGCCTGCTTCGGTTTCTGTGTGTCCCTCTCTTTCTGCCCCATCTCCCCCCGCTGCCATAAATAAACATTAAAAAAAAAAAAAAGCTTTATGAACTGAATTCTGATAGGTGGGTGGGGTGAAGGGAGAAGGGATTCTAAACCAAGGTGACTAGACACTCAAGGCCTGAGGATGTGGCATGACTCCTTGAAGAGTCACTGTGAGGGTTGAGGCTTTAGCAAGACCTGATTAGAGGACAAGATTATCTTCTTTCTTTTAAAAAAAAAAAAATTTTTTTTAACGTTTTTATTTATTTTTGAGACAGAGACAGAGCATGAGCAGGGGAGGGGCAGGGAGAGAGGGGGAGACAGAATCCGAAGCAGGCTCCAGGCTCCGAGCTGTCAGCACAGAGCCCGACGTGGGGATCGAACTCACGGACTGTGACATCATGACCTGAGCCGAAGTCGGACACTCAACTGACTGAGCCACCCAGGCGCCCCAATTATTTTCTTTCTTGACGATCATCCAGATGTTGGCTATATCCTAGCTTCTGGAACTCTTAGTATGATTTTTAAAATGATTTTTTTTAACGTGTATTCTTTCTTTTGGTACTACTTCTGAGGTAACGTACTACATTAGTATCTGGTCCTCCTGTAGGACTCCTAGCACACTGTCCTTTCGGAACTCGGGTCATCGGATTGTATCAACCCCATCCCTCGTTGGACCCTCATCACTTCCCATCACATCTCAGAGATTTTGGCTCCTGCTACACTGCCACTCTCTCCAGCAGACTCCTGTCTTAAATGCTGTGGCTAGTCATTATAACCCCCTCGCACTCACTCTCCCTTCTAACCCGGACTCAATCGACGCCAACAGCAAAAGGGAAGAAAAGGCCTTTTCTGGCCCCCGCCCACTTGGTACCTGTCCTTTGCCTCCGGGAGCTACTGCCCCAATTTCTCAACTACTTCTTAAAGCCAAGCTCCTCTAGTTGGCAGCTTGGACAGCCTCAGAGTGTGGTGCACAGACCAGCACCGTCCGTGTCATCACCTGGGAGCCTCTGGGAAGTACAGAATTAGGCCTCATGCCAGACTTCCTGAATCAAACTCTGCATTCCTGGAGGGTCTCCGGGTAGTTCGTGTGCTCACTGAAGTTGGGGAGACATTGGTGTTTACTGGCTTTCTTTAGTTCTCAGTCAGATTATCGTACCTTCCTGCCATCTATTTTAAGTGTATAATTCAATGGTTTTTAGCGAATCTACCAAGCTGCACAACGGTTACCACAGTCCAGTTTTAGAACATGAGGGATTGTTTTCAAATTTAATTTTGTGTAAGTTTCAGTTAATGCTAGATGAATAGATTCTGAAGATCTGCTCTACAGCAGTGCCTATGGTTAACAACATGGTATTGTGCCCTGCAGAATTTAAGAGGGTAGATCTAACATTAAGTGTTCTTACCACAAAAACAAAAACGAAGGGACATGAGGAAACTTTGGGAGGTGTTGGGCGTGTCTGTTACCTTGGTTATGGTGATGGTATCATGGGTGTGTGCATCTGTCTAAACTCAAACTGTATACATTTAATATGTGCAATTCCTTGTATATTAATTATACTTCAATAAATCTATTAGAAAAAATTTAATTTTATGTTTCAATTATGGAAGACTTTTATGTGCTTCCAACATCAAAACTGTAAAACAGGTTCTGTTTCAGAGACGCTTAGCTTCCATTTCTGTTCTCCCTGCAAAGCTCTCTCCCTCTGCCTATAATCATTGTATTTGTTTTTGACTCATCCTTCTGTTGCTGTAAGAATAAGATGACATTTGAGGAGAGAAGAAATTGAGGGAGCACACTATGGTATTTTGTGTCTCAGTTTTTCCCACTTAATTATATATATATTGGAGAGCTTACCATATCTGTAAATAGAGGGCTTCTTCACTCTTTTTTTATAATTGCTTTTTATTCTGTGCTATGGATACATATCACTATCTTTTTTAAATTATTATTATTACAAATAACGCTGCAGTAAATAACTTTGCATGTATATTATTTTGCACGTAGACAGGTATATTAACAGGATGTATTTCCAGAGGAGGTACTGCTGGGGCAGAGGGTTGATGCCTACATATTAAAAAAAATTTTTTTTAATGTTTATTATTTATTTTTGAGAGAGACAGAGGGCAAGAGGGGAGGGTTAGAGAGGGAGACACAGAATCCGAAGCAGGTTCCAGGCTCCGAACTGTTAGCACAGAGCCTGGTGCGGGGCTCAAACTCAGGAACCTTGAGATCATGACCTGAGCCAAAGTCGGATGCTTCACCGACTGAGCCACCCAGGCGCCCCCTTATGCATTTTTGATATATATCATCAAATCACCATCCCCAGGGAGGGGTTGTATTATTTTGTACTCCCACATGAGAATACCTGTTTTGCCACAGCCTCACCAACAGGGCATGTTGTCAAACTTGCATTTGATCTGATAGGGGAGAAATTTGTATTGTTTTTGTTTTTCCCATGTGATGAGAGTGCTTGAGCACCTTTCTATATATTAAGAATTGAATGTATTTCTTTTTCTACAGACTGTCTCATATCCCTTGCTCATTTTTCTGTTTGTTGGGTATCTTAAGTTTTTAAAAAAGGAGTTCTTTATGTGTATTAGGGAGATTAGCCCTTTGTGATATGAATGACAGATGTTTTTTCTTTCATTTGTCATCGGTCTTGTAACTTTGCTTAGGGGTGAGTGTGTGTGTATTTGTTTTTACCTTGAATAATTTTCATCCTTTTTGTGGTTAAATTTGTAAATTTTTCAGGTAAATTTTTATAGATCAACTAGTTGTCCTCCAAAGTTTGAAGATGAGGGAAGAGATTTACATTTTAATATTTGAGAATTCGGTTTAACAAAGACTTTTGTAGGAGCAAGAGATAAACATTGAAATGTGCTGTAAAAGGAGCTGGTGGGTGGTGATTTGCTGGTAGTTTTTATGACTTAATATACTTCAAATATGTTAGGTATGATTTGGTTTACGAGTAACAGGAAACCCAGCTCCAACAAGGTGTTTAAACTTTAAAGGGGATGCTTATGTTGAAAATTCTAGGGGTGAGCTGGGCTTCAGGTGCCAGCTCAGTTTTGCTGAGGTTCTCTTGGTTCTGCTTTCGACTTTGTGTCAGCCTGGCGTAAGTGGCAAAATGGTGGTAGAGGTCCAGGCTTCACATTTCTGTAACACATGGTCCAGAACGAGAGCCAGTATCCAGGATGAGAGTGAACAGGTCTTCTAGTCATTTTCTCAGGAGAGTGAGAAAGGTTGTTTTGTTGAAGCCGCTGGCAAACCTCCTCTTTGACCTTTTGCCCCAGACTGGATTACCAGCCCATTCCCATGGCCAGGGAGGTATGTACCGAGTGACTTCTGGCAAGGAGATTGGATTCTCTCATACCCTGATTTCCCTGGAGCCCACTCTGGAGCTGCGAGTAGATAGCAGACAGGAGAATAGATCTATACGTAGGTACCGGGTAGGCAACCAAGAGGTGCAAACTACACTGAGCGTCTCACACCGGCTCAGGTGTCAGGGACCCAGATGTAACAGATTTTTCCTTGAGCTCCTGGTGAGATGCAGCAATGCAATGGGGAAGGCGACACACTGCAGTTGGAGGATGGCCGGGCTGCGTTGGCCGGGCTGCGTTGTACTCCTGCGCAGTTGAGAAACCTCCTTCCTAGGGGCAGCCAGGGGGCTCAATCGTTAAGCATCCGCCTTGATTTCTGCTCAAGTCATGATCTCACGGTTCATGATCTCAGGGTTTGTGGGTTCGAGCCCTGCATCAGGCTCTGTACTGAGAGCATGAAGCCTGCTTGGGATTCTCTCCCTCTCTCTGCTCTCCCCGCCCCCCCCCCCCAAATAAATAAACATTAAAAAAAAAAAAAAAAAGAAACCTCTCTTTCCTTTGCTCTTGCTGTTTGACTGCTATGAATGCCCTTCCACTTTTTCATACAATTTGGAATTTTTTGTTTGAATCTCTGTCTCCCCCACTAGATTGTGCAATCTTGAGGGCAGAAGCCATCTTATTCACCCATATCCATCACAGAGCCTGTACATAATAGGCACATTGTGTCGATTTTAAATGAACGAATTTGTTGAGATTGTAGTCCTCTGAGGATTTATTTGAGTAAATGAGATGATCTTTTAAAATCCCTGTCACAAGCCAAATATGGTCGCTGTCAGTTACCGAAGCTTGCAGAGGCCGGATTGCCGACTCCTCTTGCTTTTGTTGCGAGGCCCCTTAGAAATTAGTCACAACCTCGAATCTTGTGCTGTTCCTCTGGGCTTTTCCAAGAGGAGGCTGTGGCTAGAGCTTTGATCATCTGGAGCTAGCTTTGTTTGGAAGCTGCATCTTCCTTGTGCTGGTGTCCCAAGCAGAATCGCTCATGCTGTCCCTTGCAGTCCCTTTTCCTTCTTCCCACTTAATCATGGGAAATTGTACAACTCCTGACATTGGGCTGTTCTTTCCTCCGGATCTTGGAGCAGGTGTGCGTGTGCTAGCAGGACCGAGGGCGGGATTAGCTCAGCTTGCTCTGAAAGTGGGGCGCAGGTAGAGCCGGAAAGGCAGAGTCCTGACTGCTGCACGGTCCATTTGCCACTCCTGGTGTCCCTCCGAAGGCTCTGCCCTTTAGACTCTTCTGCTTTTCTCCTTCTTCCTCATGGCCGCCTCTGCTCGTTGAAGTCTTTAGTCCCTGCCTCCCAGCCTTCCTTCCCACTCCGGTCCTGGCGTCCTCTGGGGAGGTTTTGTGTCCGCTGCACAGCGCCTGGGGCACCTTGGCTTCCACCTCCATCCCAGCCACCTCCTCTAGTCCACCCGGGGCACGGACTTCCATAGTGATGCCCCAGGTCTTAGTGGGGGCTGAATGGGCTTCAGCCCTAAGTTACTAGTTCAGTTAGAAACATTGTCCTGCTCCAGTGTGATCTTGGCTCCCGCTTTATTATTATTTTTTTAATTTTTTTTACTATTTCTTTTAAAGAAACTTCTTAAAAAGTTTATTTATTTAGAGAGTGCATGAGTATGAGTGGGGGAGGGGCAGAGAGAGAGAGAGAGAGAGAGAGAGAATCCCAAACAGGCTTCGTGCTGTTGGCACAGAGCCCAATGCGGGGGGGGGGGGGGGGGGGGGGGGGGGAGCTCAATCCCACAAACAGTGAGATCATGACCTGAGCCAAAATCAAGTCAGACACCCAACCAGCTGAGCCACCCAGGTGCCCTGACTTTCTCCCTTTTTGGCCCACGCCTCTCTGGCCATTCACTACTTCATCCCCTTTGCCAGTTTTTTCTTTCCCACCTACCTCACCTTGAACTGGGCCCTGTTCACTTTTCCTTGCTCTCTCCTAAGTCTCTCTGTTTTCTAAAATTGTTTATGCCTTTTCTCCCCCTTCCCCAAAGGAAAAAGTGCTTACTGCAGTAAATTAATCCAGTGGGTGTTCCCTTGAAAGCATGGATCCAGTTGTTGGGACAGGTATGTGCTCTGGCAAAGCTCCTTCTCTGTCACCATTGGCTCCAGATCCCAGACCTTCCTTCTTGATGGTGACTTTTGCCAGTTCCTTCTCCTGTTCCTGTTGCCTTTCGTTGTCTGGACCGTCTGTTGGCGATTGTGGATGTGGCCGTGACTGGGTTGGATGTGTGCTCCCCTCCTCTGCAGAGCTGTGACCTGCTCTGGGGCCCAGGCACTAGCTGGGCTTTGCCCTCTTGTTCGTATTTTAATTCTTCCCAGAACAGAGTTACAAGAGTCTGTCAACTAAGATTTTGTTTCAAATACTCAGCTACTGTTTGTGAATCTGTTGTAATCTGTATTTCCTGTCTGCTTTCTTTAGGTTTACTCTTCTTCTAGCTTTCTGATTTGACAACATAGGTTTTTAGCCCTTTTTCAAAAAGTTTATTTTGTTTTGACAGAGAGGGAGCGCACGCGCGCAAGTGGGGAAGGGGCGGGGGGAGGGGGGAGAGTATCCCAAGCAGGCTCCCCACCACCAGTACAGAGCCCGACACGGGGCTCGAACCCACAAACCGAGAGATCACGACCTGAGCCGAAGTCGGAGGCTTAATCCACTGAGCCAGTCAGGTGCCCCTAGCCTTTATTTTTAATGATATGCTCAAAACTGTAGCATTCCTTCTCAGTATTGCTTTAGCAGTCTTCTGTATGTTAGATATATGGTGATGTCATTGTTATTAAGATCTAGATATTTTTTTATTTCAATTTTTAGTCCCTCTTTAACCCTTGAATTTCTAAGCAGGCACTTTTTAGTTTCTATTCATGGTGTTTAATTTTGTTATTGATCAATTTATTTGCATTGTATGGTCCTAAAATATGTTTATTGATATTCGTTATTTGAAATGTGATGAGACTTTCCTTTGGTCCAGTTAAAATGTTTTCCATGCGTTTTAAAAGAGTGTATATTCTCTTTGTTAGGCCAAGATGACATGTCTGTGTGTGCGTGTGTGTGTATGTGTGTGTGTTTAAGTTTTTAATGCCGTTCGCAGTGTTTGTATTTTTACAACTTTTTTGACTACCAGTTTCTGATGTGATAAGTATCTCTGATTCTGGACTTGTCAATTTCTCTATCACTTTTTGCTTTTTTGAATTTTCTTTTTGTTTATTTTTGAGAGACAGAGAGAGACAGAGTGTGAGCAGGGAGGGGGAGAGGGAGACACAGAATCCGAAGCAGGCTCCAGGCTCTACCTGTCAGCACAGAGCCCGCCGTGGGGCTCGAACCCACAGACCGTGAGATCATGACCTGAGCTGAAGTCAGACGCTCAACTGACTGAGCCATCTATGTGCCCCACTTTTTGCTTTTTTAAATTCAGAATTGTTAATCTTTGTAGATTGTTCTTTGTGTTGGCATATTGTACTCTCGATCATGTCTAATTTTGCCCAAAATTCTGTTTTGAGGATTGGAAAATCTGTTTACTTTTAATTTTTTTTTTTTTAACGTTTATTTATTTTTGAGACAGAGAGACAGAGCATGAACAGGGGAGGGGCAGAGAGAGAGGGAGACACAGAATCCGAAACAGGCTCCAGGCTCTGAGCTGTCAGCACAGAGCCCAACGCGGGGCTCGAACCCACAGACCGTGAGACCATGACCTGAGCTGAAGTTGGACGCTTAACCGACCGAGCCACCCAGGCGCCCCTGGTTTATTTTTGTTAGTATTTGCATGGAATGTCTTTCTATTCCTTATTTTCAGCTTACATAGTTTTTGTTTTCAATGTGTCCTTTTAAATATTTTCTATTTCATTATTGTCTTTGGCACTTTCTTCTCTGCCTCCCTCTCTCCCCTACCCGCTTTCCCTCTGTCAGGAATCTCGGTTGATTTTTTTTTTTAAGTTTATTTTTAAGAGAGAGAAAAAAAGTATGAGCAGGGGAGGGGCGGGGGGGGGGGGGGAGAGAGAGAGAGAGAGAGAGAGAGAGAAAGAGAGAAAATCCTAAGCAGGCTCCACACTGTCAGCACGGAGCCTGATGCAGGGCTTGAACCCATGACCTGTGAGATCATGACCTGAACCCATGAGCTGAAATCAGATGCTTAACCAACTGAGCTACCCAGGCGCCCCAGTGGATTTTTTTCTTTAAGTTTTTGTTTTTTTTTTTTTTTTTTTTTTTTTTGTAATCCTCACACCCAACGTGGGGCTCAAACTCACAACCCCAGAGATCAAGAGCCACATGCTCTTCTGACTGAGCCAGCTGGACGCCCCCGGAGTCCTGATTGATTTTTACTTCTGAAATACACCTTCACTGCCCTCATGGTGCCTCCCCTGAGCACCAGCCGCTCTGACTCGTCTTCTGCTGTGCCTGTGCTCCGCTCTAACTTATTCTCTACACAGGAGCCAGTGTGATCTTTAAAAAGCGAATCTGGGGGCGCCTGGGTGGCTCAGGTGTTTAAGTGTCTGACTCTTGATTTCAGCTCAGGTCATGATCTCATGGTTTATGAGTTCAAGCCCCACGTCGTGCTTTGTGCTGATGGCACAGAGCCTGCTTGGGAGTCTCAATCTCTCTCTGCCTCTCCCCTGTGCGCGCGTGCACACACACACACTCCCTCGCTCGCTCTCAAAATAAATAAACATTAAAAAATAAAGCATATTAAAACATTAAATTAAAAGTGAATCTGTTCATCACTCCAGCCTAATAAGATCTTTCAGTGGTTTGAGTTGCTTTCAACATTGAGAACAAAGTGGTTAACATGGCCTGCTGGGCCCTGATCGAGCTGGCCCTTGCTTTCCTCCCATCCTCTTTTCCTTTCACTGTGTCTTTCTGACGTACTGCTTTCCTTTTCGTGTCTTTAACCAGGCTTCCCTACCCTCTTGCCGCAGATTCTTCCGTGCTGGCTCCCTTGTGTGGGGCCCTTCCACTCCCCATCCCCTTTCCCCTTCACTGCGTAATTCCTGCTCCTGCACATCGTAGCTCCTGTGTGGTTTGTGCCAGGCCTCTTACCCTGACCTCTAGACTAGGGCAGGTCTCCTCCTATCGTCCACCAGCTCGTGTCTCTAGCACGTGTCTTGGCAATAATGGAGTAACTTGAATTTGAAGTTTGGTGTCCTTCTTCTCTCCCCACCCCCTAAGCCAGATTGCCAGCTGAGGAGGGCTGATTTTCTCCAGTTCACTGCTGGCTTGTGCTTTTGATACGTTATAGGCGCTCCGTGAGTATCCGAATGAATGGAGAAATGTGTAAGTGACTGTCGTTTGTTTCTGGACGGTGGGAACATTAGTATTGTCGGTCATATTGTCTTGTACGTGGTTGGTATTGGGTTAAATGTTTTTAAACAAAGTAATCTCTGATCTGTCTCGTTTGTGTTTTGTGAGCTACTGCATTTAAAGAACAGCCAGCTGTTGTGTGTACCCCATTTCTCCCTTGTTCCTCTTTCCCCCCACTTCTCCCAAACATGTTTTCCCCATACACCTTCCCTTAGCACTGGCAACCAATGGAGGCATGAAAGAAAACAGAGAAATCTGTTCAGTTTTAAAAGTTTTCTTGGAAGAAAAGTTTGCTGATCAAACTATTAAGTTTGCCCTGTAAGAATTTGTCCTTCGTTGGTGGCACTAAAAAGGAAAGTTATTCCCCCTGCAGTCCAAAGTAGGGTATGTTTATGGTAGAAAATTCAAAGAAGAAAAAAAATCCCATATCCAGCAGCGGTTAGTATTTTGTTGTTTTTTCTGCCAGTCCATTTTTGGTGCTCAGTTAGGTATTTTAAGCATAATTTAGGTCCCTGCAGGGGTGGGTGCTCATTACGTATTTAGAGAATGAACCCAGGTATGGATTCTTTTTCAACTTTAAAATCTCCTGCAGCTCCCTGGTTTGGTTTGCAGATAAGCATTGCGTCTTGTTGATGGTGTTGATAACCTAGAGTAGTTGAGCTTTGTTCTTTTTAGATGAACCTATTAGGTCGTTGTAGGAAGTTGCTTGGGCTAAATTGGAGTCACCGGTGACTGCTTTCTTTTTCTCAGTGTCCAGACCTTCAGTGGTGAAGGCTTTTGGCCCTGACTTAAGATACATCCAGAATCTGATCACTTCCCACCTCCACCTTTGCCTCCCCAGTGTAAGGAAGCATCACTCCTCACTTGGGTTATTACTGGGGTGGTTTCTCAGTGGGCTCCCTGCTTCTCACGGTCTCTCCTGATGGCAGCCAGAATGATGTTTAAAACAATATATAGGTCAGATCAGTTTTTCCAATGCTGAACAGTTTCTGATGCTTTTTCATCATTAGGATCTGGCGCCTTCCCTCTCCCAAGCCCCTAGTGTGGTTTGCTACCTTACCCGCCCTTACTCCCTCCATTCTGTTCCTTGAGGAGGAGCCCAGCCACCCTCAGTCGCACGCTTACTTTCCCCGGCCAGCCACAGGGCTGCCTCCCCCGCTTCTTCACAGCTCTGCCCAAACACGAGCCTGTCAAAGAAGCTTTCTGTTACCCTGCCCGGAAGTGTGCTGCAGTCACCCTCGCACCCTTGGTCTCCGACTCCCCTTCCCCGTCCCCGTCCCTACTGTTCTCTGATGCTCACGGGTGACTTGTCTGCTGACTGTCCCCTTCTAAAGCCCACGAGAGGAGGGTTTACTGTCTTTGCTGCTGAGGCTCCCGCACCTGACACGGTGCTCGGTGCAGACAGAACTCGGTAAACTTTGAATGGATGGTGAAAGAGATTTGTTATCTCAAGTGACGTAGTTTGAAAATTTTCATTTAGGATATAGGTAATATGACTTCTCATAAGCATATTTTCTTTTCTTTTCTTTTCGTGTGTTTTTTTTTTTTTTTTTCTTTTTGAAGTAGGCTCCATGCCCAGGGTAGGGCTTGAACTCACGACCCTGAGGTCAAGAGGCACATGTTTTGGGGCTCCTGGTGGCTCGGTTGAGTGTCCGACTTCAGCTCAGGTCATGATCTTGTGGTTTGTGAGTTTGAGCCTTGTATCTGGCTCTCTGCTGTCAGCGCAGAGCCTTTTTCTCTCTGTGCGTGCATGCTTGCTCTCTCTCTCTCTCTCTCAAAAATAAACGTTAAAAAAAAAAAAAGTCACATGTTCTACCCTCTGAGCCAGCAAGGGCCCCCAGGCACATTTTACTTTTAAAATAGGTAACCTAGGGCGCCAGGGTGGCTCAGTCAGTTAAGTGTCCACCTCTTCATCCTGCCTCAGGTCTCGATCCTCAACGTCATGAGTTCAAATCATGCACTGGGCATGAAGCCTACTTGAAAACAGCGCCTAGGTGGCTCAGTCGGTTACGGCTAAGCATCTGACTTGGGCTCAGGTCATGATCTCACGGTTCGTGAGTTCGAGTCCCTCGTTAGATGCACTCGTGCGCCACTTCGGGCAAGCTCATGCCCCAGCTCGGGTGAGTCCTGCTTCTCTCTCTCTCTCTCCCTCTCCCCCTCTCTCCCTCTCTCCCTCTCTCCCTCTCCCCCCATCTCTTTCTCTGCCCCTCATGGGATATTCTCTCTCTCCCCCTGTCCCCCACCCCTCACTCATTTGCACCCTCTCTATAAAATAATAAAATAAAATGTAATATTGACATGATTCAAAATTCAAATGGCCTGCAGTGAAAAGTCTCTCATAACCTGTCCCTAGCCGCCCTGTTACCCTGCTCAGAAGTAACCATTGTGAAGTTCCTGTGTATATTTCCAGAGATGACCCCTGGTCCTACACAAAGAATCACAGACATACTCTATTCCTCCCTTTTTTTAAAAATGTAAACTTTAGTATTGGCGCAGTTTTGCACCTTGTTTTTTTGTTGGTTTGTTTTATAAAATGCATTTTGAGGATTATTCTTTGTCAGTGTGTAAAGAGCTTCTTTATTTTGCCAATAGCTGCACAATATCCCATTGTACGAATGTACAAAATGTACAATACTTCCCCTTTTGTTGGACATTGAAGTTGTTTCCAGATTTAGCTATTACAGACTATGCTGCAATAAATAACCTGTGCATATGTCATTTTGCCATGTTGCTAGTACCTGCAAGGAGTAAATTCCTGAGTGGAATTGCTGGGTCAAAGGACATGTGGGTTTGTAATTTTGATAGATACAGTTACCTTGCCTCCCACAAGTTGTTCCAATTAATACTTCAGGCACAACATACTATTATTTGATCTTTGCCAATTTGGCAGATGAAAAATAGTGTAACACTGTAGTTCGGTGTTTCTTGAACTATGAATTAAGCGTCACTTCATGTACGTAAGAGGCATTTGTATTTTTTTCCTGCATAGCTAACTTGTATCTTTTATTTTTCTTTTAATTGAAATATAGTTTATATATAATGCTACAATAGTTTCAAGTATATGCCTTTTCTGTGAGTTGTCTATGACCTATATCCATTTTTCAACTAGGATTTTGGTCCTTTTTTGTAAATTAGCCCTTAATCTGTGGTTGGACTGGCAGCATTTGGTTCCATTTGTCAGTTGTGTTCTGATTTTGCTCATGGTGGTTTTTCTTGGGTAGAATTATTTTTGTTTTTGTAGACAAATGTATTAGTCTGTTATCTTATGGCTGTGGGTTTTGGGTCCCAGTTAACCTTCCTAATTTTATTTTTAAAGATCCTCATGGTTTCTTCTTGTACTTCTGAGGTTTCATTGTTTATATTTGATATATCTTTGATATTGCTGAAATTTATTCTGGTATAAGATATGGAATAGGGTTTCAAACTCTTTTCTTTCCCCCGGAACAATCTTAGGATTTCCTGATCTCTCCTGTCTTTTTTGGAAAATAATCTGTCAGCAGTTTTCTCTGAACTTCGAGTGATGTAGACCAGTGGGCCATGATGTCCTGTGTATTTTTTCATTTTAAGTTATGTTTCTCTTTATCTTATCACTATTGACCCAAAAGTGTTGATTGAGATACAGTCTCTTCATGAGCATTGTTTTAAAACAAATTTTGTAGACTTTAACTCTGGCAAATAATATCTGCTTTCCTCTGGCAGATAGTAATAACAGGTGCAGTGATAGCTAACATTATGCACTATACTTAGGGAACACGTTCGGTAACTGAGGAGATATAAGGTTTTCCTCTCTTATTTGAGTGAATTATGTTTGCGGTCTCTTAGCTCCCCTGATTAATGCCTGGTAACACCAAATTAATAAATAGTAGGCCCTAATGGGGCTTGATTCTCCTAGCTGGTAGACCCTTTCGTGGACCACCATCTTGTAGAATGTACGTTCTAAAGGTCCTGGCTGTTGGGATAAAGGTGCTTCAGGATCACCTGTATCCCAGTCAGCAGTGCACCTTCACTGCTTTTGCTCTTTCCGTTTCCAGGCCACTTAGCCTGGCCTTACCTGCTGTCCCATCCCTGCTTGCAGTTGTCATTTTCACCATGTGGCTAACTTTCCCAGGATTCATAATGGCTCATTTTACTCAAACCACCAAATACGAGCTGAGCCTCGTAAGAAAGTTAGCCTTTGAATGGCTTCTTCAAAATCTATCCGTTCTTGCGATGAGATTCTCCCAGAGATACTAATTGGCCAAGCTGACCTTGATGTCCCTGCTTCGTCTGTCTGTCTGTCTGTCTGTCTTGGTTTTCTTCGTAGTGCCTTCTCATGCCTTTCTGCTCAACCATCCCATTGCCTAGGTATTTGACTTCTTACCTTTACAGAAACTGTCAGGCCCCTCTTCCTTCTCTCTACCCTTGGAGCGGTGGTTCTCTTCTGTGAGGTGTTCAGCCAGCCACGTCAGCACCTCTTCAGAGCTTGTGGGAAGGCAGATTGGAGGGCCCTGGCTCCCCCAGCTGACCCAGAAACGCTGGGGGTGAGGCCCAGCAATCTGTTTAGCCAGTGACCGGTGTGCTGAGGTGTGAGAGCCACTGCTTTATGGCATGTGATTTGAGGCTCTCCTTACAGTAAACCCTCCGTGAAAGCTTCTTGGCTGTTTAACATATAGATTGCGTTAATAGCTGTTGATTAATTTGTGTATCATTACAGCTACCTTGTATTGAACACGTACTCTGCTGGCATTCAGCTGGGCGCTTTCACATCCTCAGATGCTTCGTAAAATAGGTAGTGGTGTTTCCTACTTTAGAGGCGAAGGGAGACGCTGAGGAATGAGGTCACGTGCCAAGGCCGCACAGCTGGTAAGCGGCACGGGCGATCTGTCAGACTCCGAAGCCAGTGTCCTTCCTAGCACGCACACTGTCTTTCCTACAAATCCTTTTCCCCAAAGAGTGCGTGTGACTACGTGGCTGTCATCTGGGCACGTAACAAATGATTGTAATACCCATATTTCTGGATTTCCCTCATTATGTTCTTTCTTTCTTTGTTTCTTCCTTTCTTCCTCTTTCTTCCTTCCTTCCTCCCTTCCTTCCTCTTCCTTCCTTCCTTCCTTCCTTCCTCTTCCTTCCTTCCTTCCTTCCTCTTTCTTTCTTCCTTCCCTCCTTCCTTCCCTCCTTTCTTCCTTCCTTCCCTCCTTCCTTCCTTCCTTCCTTCCTCTTTCTTTCTTCCTTCCTTCCCTCCTTCCTTCCCTCCTTCCTTCCTGCCCTCCCTCCTTCCTTCCTTCCTTCCTCTTCCTTCCCTCCTTCCTTCCCTCCTTCCTTCCCTCCTTCCTTCCCTCCTTCCTTCCCTCCTTCCTTCCCTCCTTCCTTCCCTCCTTCCTTCCCTCCTTCCTTCCCTCCTTCCTTCCCTCCTTCCTTCCTTCCTTCCTTTCCAGAATTTGTTTTTAAGCAATCTCTGCTCCTAGCGTGGGGCTTGAACTCACGACTGCAAGATTAAGAGTCCCACACTCCACCAACTGAGCCAGTCGGGCACGCTCATTGTATTACTCTACTGAACAACAGCCTATCAGCTTTTTTGTTTTAAAGGGAAGCATTTTATTTCCTTTTTCTAACATTCATTCGCTTACTGTCTGTCAGAGAAGCAGGTGAGAGAGCCTTTGATGTCACAGTCCAGGCTCTACACATTCATGTACCTGACCATCACATTGTAATGTGCCACGGGTAGTTTTGTGTCAGAAATTAACCTGTACTTTCATTGAGGTACCACACAGTTCTGGCCTCTGAACTTAATTTTTACAACTTTCAAAAATTATGTTGCACTGAATTTTGGTAAAATCTGAATGGACTGAAAAATGTAATTTTGCTGGCTGTGCTTTGGTCCAGCCGTGTATGAAAGTGAACAGGTTATCAGAGCGAGCACTTCTGACCCAGGGCACAGTTGTCATTTCTGGTGAAGGGACAGGGCTTGTCATTTAGGTTCTCTGTGCTCTTTTTTACCTCTCTGACCTCCTCCACTTCTCACCCCCAACACTGACACACATTTTTGGACAGGCAACTAAATAGGAAAATACCTTTATCTTTAAAGATGTGAGGAATCAGGGACGCCTGGGTGGCTCAGTCGGCTGAGTGGCCGATACCTGATCACGGCTCAGGTCACGATCTCCCTTTTGGTGAGTTTGAGCCCTACTTCACTCTGCACTGACAGTGTGGAGCCCGCTTGGGATTCTCTCTCTCCCTCCTACCCTGCTTGCGCTCCTCTGACTCTTAAAAATAAATAAGTAAACATTATGGGGCGTCTGGGTGTCTCAGTTGGTTGAGCGTCTGACTTCAGAGCAGGTCATGATCTCGTGGTTCACGGGTTCCAGCCCCACGTCGGGCTCTGTGCCGACATCTCAGAGCCTGGAGCCTGCTTTCAGGTTCTGTGTCTCCCTCTCTCTCTGCCCCTCCCTGCTCATGCCTTGTCTCTCTCTCTCAAAAATGAACATTAAAAAAATAAAATGCCTATGAGGAATCAAAAGCTTGTTTCCTTGCTAACTCACTATTGTTTGATTGCATTTAGCAGATGTAAATTGATGTTACTTACCTAGCTCGTACTTACATGAGCACTTTGTGTTGCCACTCTAACCACTTACACATTTTAACTCCTTAGCCCTCTATACGTGGTGGAACTCTTTTGTTACCCTTATTTTCCCATTTTGTGGAAACAGTAGTGTGGAGAGGCAAATAACTAGTCTGAGCTCATAGGGCTGGGGACAGTAGGAGCTGAGTCTGACCCAGCCGTCCTAGCTCCACAGTCTGTGCTCTTAACTGCTCTTCAGAATGTAATGTAGGTTTCCAACCAGATTTTCCTCTAAAATGTTTTACTCTGCACTTTGAAATGGTGGGCTGTTCCATGTTTTTGTTTTCCCAGGTTAGGACTATGTGGACGATGGGATTGACATGTGAGCTCTCACGGAGAAATAACTCAGGTCCTTTAAAAATGTTAATTAATTGAGGTGTTTGCCGGGGACTCAGGCAGAACGTGTCCTAAAATGATGGCAGGTGGCCTTCTGGCCTGGGACACTGCGGGGCCTGAACAGCGGCCTCCTAGTGCCTTTCCAGCCTCGTCTTGTCCGGGGACAGGACCTGCCTGGCTGGCTCTCTGTGCTTTGCCATGCTCCTCCTCCTTTGGGGCCCTGGGTCGGCCATGGTTTCTTGCTGCCTGACCTTCATGCATGTGGCTTGAGGTCCAAGGACTTGTGAGAACAGTACAAGCACTTGGACTTGCTGTAGACAATAAGACACTTGGAAATGGGTGTTACATTGTTCTGTGTCTCTTTAAATTTAAAGACATACATGGTCGAAGTACTCTACATGGAAGAGAGATCAGAGATCTTTCCATACCACCCGAGAGACTGTCTTTTGGTCTGTAGCCGCAGGTGCTGCTTATAGGACCTGCTGGTGTTTGGAGCCTCAGCCTTCGTTGTGACCACACGCACCGTCAGGCTGAGCTGCGGGCGGGCGTTTTCTCTGGCTGTCAGCATCTGCAGCCTCGCTTAGGGCTCCCGCCTGTCCCGCCATCCTTTCTGCGTTGGCGCGCGTCCCTGCTGGCCAGAGCTTTCTCATCGGGCATTTGACTCTGCTGCAGAGGGAAGACTTTCCGGAAGGCAGTCAGGAAGTTTGGAAGGAGCTGTGGTAGTGGGCTTTGGCCTTGGTTGCTCAGGACACGGCCGGCTTGAAACCGTGAATTATCAAGCAAGCTATTCCCTTCTTAGCCAAGAGAAGGCTGGCAGTGGTCCGAACTTACCTGTGAGCTTTGCGCCAGCTAAAGGAGCGTCATTGGGTTTATGCTAAGCTTCATGAGCTTTGCAGAGTCTTCTGTATTTCTCTACTCTGTGTTATAAATGATAGAATTTCAAGTTCTGACAGCTAGTTACTGTTTGATGTAGAAGCACGAATGCCACAGGTGACAGGAAAGGAGACAGAAGTGAGGGCATTGGGTTAGGTTACCCTGTGCTGTCCCCGAGTTTACTGGGTATAGCCCACTTACAGCCAATAGGATCAGAGCTCCAAGTGTAGCTGCTGGGTGAATTGATTTATGATTTTAGGCAGCTTACATCTTTGGTTTTAAGTTGCAGCATCTTTTTTTTTTAACTTATTACAATTTTTTTTTTAATGTTTAGTCATTTTTGAGAGAGAGAGGAGCAGAGAGAGAGGGACACAGAATCTGAACCAGGTTCCAGGCTCTGAGCTGTCAGCACTCCTGAACTGTGAGATCATAACCTGAGCCGAAGTCGGACCCTTAACCAGCTGAGTCACCCAGGCGCCCCTTAAGTTGCAACATCTTGAGAGCAAATGTGGCTTTTTTAAAAGCTCCACTTTTATCTCTGTCCTCTGATTCCATGAATATGAGACTGAACGTTAACCAACATTCATATGAGACGCCTGTATATGGAGATCTATTACAACATTACTCACACTGGGAAATGGATTGCTTCAGTCCATAAGCAATCCATTTCTTTGTGAATAGCTTTATATTTAATTTTTAAAGCTAATATTGCACATTAAAATTTTTTTTAATGTTTATTTATTTTTGAGAGAGACCGCAAGCTGGGGAGGGGCAGAGAGAGAGGGTGACACAGAATCTGAAGAGGCTTCAGGCTCTGAGCTGTCAGCACAGAGCTTGATGCAGGACTCGAACTCACAGACCTCAAGATCATGACTTGAGCCGAAGTCGGACCTTCAGCCGACTGAGCCACCCAGGCGTCCCTAATAGTTGCACATTTTTAATTATGTATTTGATTACATGAGGTAATGAATGACAAATGGAGTGAAGCAAAAGTGCACTTGTTGCCAAATGTTAACTTTCGGGTTAGGGTTGATTTCTGCCCTCACTGTGGCACTTCCTAATCAGTTCCAAGCTGGTTGGCCTGCTAACCCACATTTAAAATACACTGCTGTCCCCTTTGAGACTATGCATACGATACTGTCCCTATTGAGCCTACCAGTTTTATTTCAGGCCTCAGAGGTTTTAGCTTTTAAGTGCTAAAATATTGCTGAATGCAGAAAAGCAAATTCCACTGAGTTACTCTTGCAGCTATTTCTTCTGGATTGAGGAAAATTTAGGATTGGGTTTTCCTAGAATCTTTAGAAGAGCTTGGGATTGATGAGGAGTTCTCAGTTCAATTCTTGTGAGAAAGATGGGGACTCAAGTATGAATCTACAGTAGGGAAAAAGTTAGGAGATAGACTTAGAACAGATTGGATTTCCCAAAGAAGCCTCTGGGCAAAGTTACTTTATTTGCCACTGTAGCAAATTCGGAGCGCACAGTGAGCCCTTCTAACACTGCAGTACTATTCGAAGAGTGAAACAGTAGAACCAGCCATGGCCTGCTTATTTGTCCTCTGAATGATTGGCTCCTTTAAAGAATTTTCCTGTCCTTTCTCATCTCATTGAGTGACATCATTGGTGCCACAGAAACATTAATAACATATTCCAGCGGTCCCAACTGGCGTGAAACTTACGATTTGCCTGGTTCAAAATATATCATCACCTGTTGGTGATATATCATCCCATTCATGCATTTGCTTGGTGTCACAGTAAGATTTCTTTTATGGTGAATTTTACTATTCACAAAGGCACATATTTTTCTGTGACCCTGCGCTAGGCCATGACATGCTTTTAAGCCACTTAAAATAATTTTGAAAGTTTTAGTGGTTTTTTTGGCCTGTGGGTTTTTTTTCCTTTTTCTATTTAAGAAATTACACAAGTAATATATAATTATTGATGAAAAGTTAGAAATTAAGATAGGCAAAAAATTATCACCTAAATACTACCCCTAACCTTTTAATAACCACGTTTCATAGTTTGATGAGTATCTATTTGAATTGCTTTCTTTGCAACTATACACATACAAATGTATATTCTAAAAGGAATCCTACTTTTTTAATTATGAAAAATTTCAAACTTACACAAAAGTCGGGAGGATGTTGTAATGAACTTCCGTACACCTGTCTCCCAGCTTTGCCATTTGTCAGCATAGGACTAGTCTCACTTAATCGATTCTGTTGCCCTTACTGCATTACTTTTTGAAAAATACTCATTTGTTTTTGAGAAAGAGCGAGCAGGGGAGGGGCAGAGAGTGGGGAACGGGGGATCAGAAGCGGGCTCTGTGCTGACGGTGGCAAACTCGATGCGCGGCTCGAACTCACAGCCCTTGAGATCATGACCGTAGCCAGTCAGATGCTCCGCTGACTGAGCCACCCAGGCTCCTGCTTTACTGCATTATTTTAAAGCAAATTCCAAGCATCGTGTCTTCTGTATTTTTTCTATGATACGTGGACTGTTCTGAGAAATGAAACTACATTTTCACACGTTAAAAATTTACATTTGAATATAGTCTGTTCTTTGACAGATTCATGAATATTCTTTACGGTTTCTTGATTCATAAGGATCTTTTAATTAATTTATTTTTAATTTTTTAATTTGAAGTGATTCTATATTCACAGGAAGTTGCAAGAACTATGCATGGAGGTCTCATGTACCCTTCATCCAGTTTTCCTCAGGGGTAATATTCTGCGTAACTATAGTACATCTCAGTATCAGGAAATCGCCGTTGGTGTAGTCCTCAGAGCTCGTTTGGATTTCACCAGTTTCAGATGCACTAGCGTGAGTGTGTGTGTGTGTCTGTGTGTGTGTGGTTGGTTGCTTCTGTGCCGTTGTATCCCATGTGTAGATTCATGTGACCACTACCACAAAAAGATGTTTTTAGTTGGCTTACTCACCTATATTTCCAAACAAGGACCACACATTACATTTAGTATACATACCTCTTAAGTCTCTCTTTTGTAAAAATTACGTTGCTGTAATTTCACACTTACAGAAAAGTGACAAGAACAGTGCCAAGAACTCCTATATGCCTGTCACCCAGACTAATTGCTTAAAATTTGCCCATTTGTTTTATCATTTGTATTCTCCCCTCCCTCTCTCCCCCTCCCCCTCTGTGTATGTAAAATATATATCATTTGAGACTGGCTTGTAGACATCGTGTCCATTTCTTTCCCCAGAACAAGCATTGTCACTCACATAACCATAGTACATTTATCAAAATCAGGAATATAACATTGATGCATTCCTCTTATCTAATCAACAGTTCACATTAAAATTTCACCAGTTACGGGGCACCTGGGTGGCTCAGTTGGTTACGCATGTGACTCTTGGTTTCCCCTCAGGTCATGATCTCACGGTTCGTGAGTTTGAGCCACGTATCAGGCTCTGCACTGGCAGCATGGAGCCTGCTTGGGATTCCCCCTTCCCCTCCCCCCCCTCCATCCCTCCCTCTCTCTCTCTCCCCCCACCCCGCCCCACTTTCTTTCTCTCCCTGCCTCTCTCTGTCCCTCCCCTGCTCGCATCAATATGCACACTCTCTCTTTCAAAATAAAACAAACATTAAATTTTTTTTCACCAGTTACCCTAGTGTTGTTTTTAAAAGAAAAATTTTTTTTTTAAATGTTTGTTTACTTCTGAGAGAGAGAGACACACACAGAGCACAAGCAGGGGAGGGGTAGAGAGAGAGAGGGACACACAGAATCCAAAGCAGGCTCCAGGCTCCGAGCTGTCAGCACGGAGCCTGATGTGGGGCTTGAACCCACAAACCGTGAGATCATGACCTGAGCTGGTCTGGTGCTTAACCGACTGAGCCACCCAGGCGCCCCACCCTAGTGCTGTCTTTTAAAAGTCATTTTTTCCTGGTTGGGGTCCCGTCCAAGTTCACACACAGCAGTTAGTTGCAAGCTCTTTAGTCTTGTTTAGTCTGGACCTGTTCCTTACCCTTTTCTTTGTTACCATGATCTTGACATTTTTAAGAGTTCAGTTATTTTGTAGAATCCCTCTCAGTTTGGATTTGTCTGATTTTTTTTTTTTTTTTCATGATTAGATTCATGGGCTGCATTTTGGGGAGAAATACCACAGAACTGATGTTGTTGTGCCCATCCCAGGGCAGCATGTCAAGAGGCACATGATGCTGATTTGCCCCAGTATTAGTGGGCAAATTAATGTTAACCTGATTAAAGCTGTATTTACTAAATTAATCTGTTGTAAAGTTCCATTTTTCTCTTTGTAATTGAGAGGTAATTTGTGAGGGGACACTTTGAGACTACGTAAGTATCCTGTTTCTCATTAAACCTTTATCCACTAGTTGTAGCATTCATTGATTTTGGCTGAACCACTTATTATTGTGTTACTATAATAGTTGCAAATGGTGATTTTCAGACTCCATTATTCTTTCCTCCTACGTTTGTCAGGTGTTAGTCTAATATAAGGAAGAGCTTTCTTTTCTCCATTTATTGATATCAGTATAAACTCAGATTCTTACTTTATTCCATGAAAATTCTGTAGTATTATTTTGATGTATTTTTTTTAAAGTAATCTCCAACCAATGTGGGGTTCGGATCAAGGGTCACGTGCTCTACCGACTCAGCCAGCCGGGTACCCCTCATTTTGATGTTTGAACCGTCCCATCTTTGTGTAATGGTAGCCCCTCTGCCTTGCCCCCTAAGTCTTTTGGGCCCAGCTTTTGTAGTCTTTGATAGCTTTCTTGCCCAGAGGTACAAAAAGATGTTCCAGATTCATTTTTTGCCCCATACCTGGTATCAGGTTCTAGGAGCCTTGGTGACTTTAAGTGGCAAATACTGTTCGAGGCAGAGTCTAGGCACCAGAAGTTGCTATTTGGTCATTGCATCTATACCCTTTTATTGCACACAGCTAGAAAATGTCTTTTTTTTTTTTTTCTTAAGAAAACACACACGGTTTTCTATTGGTCTTTCCTAGTCAATTTTTTGAAAAGGTTTATTCATTTTTGAGAGAGGGAGAGGGCGAGGGTGAGGGGAGGGGAAGGGGCAGAGAGAGAAGGAGACACAGAATCCGAAGCAGGCTCCGGGCTCTGAGCTGTCAGCACAGAGCCCAACACTGGGCTTGAACTCACAAATTGCGAGATCATGACCTGAGCCGAAGTTGGATGCTTAACTGACTGAGCCACTCGGGTGCCCCTCCTAGTCAAATTTAAGATGAATGATTTTACATTTATACCTCTTATGTGCAAAGTCTCAGCTCCTAATGACATTCACATAATCAGCTTGCTTCTACAAGGTATATTCAAAATAACGATATACTGTTATTACTAACAGTGTGATTACAGTATGAATACGATTTTAAGATGTCTTTGCAATTTTTTTTGTCTTTAGAATCCTATTTTTTATTGTTTCATTTTTCCACTTAATAAAGCATAGAACATCCTTCTTTGCTAGTAAGTAAATATCTTCATTTTAAATGGCTACATGACATATTTACCAATTTCCTTTTTGGAACACACAAGATGTTGATAATGTTTCAGTGTAAACAGAGTTGAACTAGCTGTGTTTGTACATGTGTTTGCTCATTAAAATTTCTTTTTAATTTAGGAATAGCATAAAGAAAGAAGTGTGTTAAGTGTAAAGCTGTGTTAATTTGTCACAAAGCAGAATCAATCCGAGATTTAAGGAACCGCATTCCTGGCCAACCAGCCCTATGGCCCCTTCCCCACGCTCTTCAAGGGGACCCACTGTTCTCACTTCTAGCATCGCAGATTAGTTTTCCTTATTTTTGAACTTTATATAAATGGAATTATTATATGCTTCATTTATATTTGGCTTCATTTAATATATTTTTTGAGGTTTATCCACATTTGTTCTCAGTGTGTAGCATTCCATGGTTAGCCCGCTCTTTATCTAGCCTCCTATAGATGGACATTTATGTTGGGCCAGTTGGGGGCTGCTACAAATTATGTACTTGAAAGATAGGCTAAGGATGCATTCCTAGGAGCTCAATTTGTGGTTAGAGGAAGGGAGGCATTTGCCACGTGTTGCCAAGTTGCCCTCCTGCATAAAGGCTCTGCCAGCTTATGCTCCTGCAGTGGTGAGGGGAGGCCAGCCTCTCCACGTTCCTGTAGGTGCCAGTTTTGCTGGTCCACGTCTTGAAACTGGCTGCTGTTGCGCTGCTTGGCCAATGGTACATTCCAGGTGCCTGGAGAGGCTTTTTTCTAATCTGGCAGGGAAAAACCATCAGAAACGTCTGAGTGGCTGTTACTGAGGCGGCCTATGAGAAAGTTACGCCCTCAAAGCTTTGCATTAGCTGGGGAGATGAGACATCCGTGACAAGTGACTGAGCACAAGTGCCGAGCGCGTAGTTCCGGTGATGCTGTAAAACTGTAGATGAAGGAGAGGTTGGAACTTTTCCTGGTGCTGGCATTGAGAGCAGGTCAGCTCTCCCCCGCTCCACTGATCTGAGGCTGCTCCCTTCAGCTGAGCTCTGGCTGATTAGAGATGAAGTCTTTGAATCACAGAGGCCAAATAGAATATTTCGGCCACGGCTTTTAGCGGCTCATCTCCATGGTGTAAGAGAAGTTTGGTGTTTGTTCGTTCTCTTTAGCTTTCTTGCTTTCTGTTTGGAAACACGGCATCGTACTGGCTCCAGAGTGCTGTCATTTGATATATAATTACTAGAGCACATTGGTGCCAATTAAAAGAAATTCGTCTGTTACAGATTCAGTAGTTCATTGTTCCAACTGAGATTGGGTGATTGGAAAAATAGCAGTTTGGGGCTAAAAGCACAGTTCTACGCTCTGGGAAACGTCGGGCAGACCACCACCCTTCCTTGGGCCTCAGTGTCTCAGTAGGATGAGGAAATGGGAGCTGGAAGGTGGCGGGGCCTCTAGACAGTTGGGGATTTCGGGGATTTCTGACTTAGAATGGGAGTTCCTCTGCAGATTGCTGCTTAGGTTACAAAGCAACCTGAATCGGAAAATTTAAAAGTCCTCTTGATGCCGTGCCAAGCACCACAAGCTCGTGGATGGCCTCGGTGTTAGGAAGACAGCGCGGCAGTCGTTGAGCAGCACATAGGGAGTCCTCACCGCCTCCGAGTGGCCTGCAGTTTACCAGCGTCGCAACGCTTTTAGGTCCAAGGATTCCCCGCCAAGCCCCTTTAAGGGGAAACTTTAAAAAATATATATATATATAGTATTTTCTGAGAATTTGAAGTGAGTATCTTTTGCAGAAATAAAACACTTTGCCTTTTCTTCCATTCGAGGTGTTGGCATTCCCTCAGGAACAGGAGTGCATATTTTGTGCATATTTAACAGAAGGGTTTAATAAAAAATAGGTCATTTGTGTATGTCAGCATTTTAATGTGATGAGATCTGGTGTTAGAACGCGGGCAAACTGAATTCAGCTGATGTCGATTCGTGGCTTTTCTCTAACGAAGAAATCCGTGTTCCAGTAGCCTCAGCGGCGGCAGCCATTTGTAGAATCTCCCACCGCGGAAGAGCCATGACCTGAGCGTGGCGTTCGGCTCGAGAGCTCGGAGAGTTGGCGAAGGTGTGGTAGTTCGGCGGCTTGTTCGGTTCGTCTTTGAGAAATCATCCGAGGGTAGGGGAGTCGGCTTTTGGGTGACAGGCTGCCTTGGGGAAAACGACATGGGATGACAACACACGCTTGTTGTTTCAGCAGGTCCTTGACGGCAGTGCCGGGCCAGGGGAGAAGACGCGCCGAGCAATCCCGTCCTGCTTCCTCCCCGCGGCACCCCTGCCCCGCCCTGCGCCCTGCCGACCTGCTCCGCTGACCTCCCTCCGGAGAGGGGCCTTCCCTGCCCCTGTGGGAAGCGTTTCTCTGGAGACCGGGAAGCCGCGCCACAGATTGTCGCTGTGAAAATTCAGTGAACGTATCTTGTGCGTTTTGTGAGTGGGCGACTCTTCCCGTCCTGGAATGACGTAAGGGTGGTGCCCCTCACCTTTTACGCCTCGTTTGCCTGTATTCTGAGGAGGTCCGGCTCACTGGCCTTCCCGGCTCTCTCCCTCCACGTTCTCCAGCCTGGCCGTGGCCGTGGCCGTGGCCGTGGCCGTGCCCACGGGGCAGGTCTGAGGTGGGGGCTCTGGGCGCCCCTTCCAGGGTCGGAGCCCAGCGGAAGCCTGCTAGCAGGTGTCACCCGGCAGTTTGTTTGTTTTTAGTAACGGGAAGGGGTCGGACGTCACGTGGGCATGTGCTGTTAGAGGAGGAAGGAGGCACGGAAGCTACGAAAGGGAAGGTGCTGTCTTGTTGGGGAAAATTCCGTAGAAAGGAGACCATGCCCTAAACTTGGCTTCTCCTGTTGTCTTTGTCCAGGAAATTTAGGGCAGAAAGAACCCTGTTTTCCTCCTGTATACTTCTTTGAAGGTATTAGTGAACGGTGAGGGTTTTCAAAGCCTGTCTGTGGTCGGCAGCAAATCCTCACATATGCACGAGGAGAGACGTGAGTTGAAAAGAGAACTAACTTTTCTCAAGTGCCTTTGAAGTGCCAGGCGCGACTCTAGCCTGTTCCCTCCTGTGAACGAAACAGCCCTGCGGGGTGGATGCGCTGAGAAGGGAGCCCCGGAGTCGGGGCCACACCGATCAAGGCTGGGGTGTCTGATTCCCACCCGGGCGAGTGATGGGGTTGCAGATCTAGGTGCGGCCTCAGACGGTGCCTCGTCAGCTGCCCGTCGGCGCCCCGTGGCGCAGGAGCACAGGGGCTGGGACTCCGCCTCGTCTTGACTGCAGATTCTGTTTGCCTCCTTATAAAATGCAGGGGCAGGAGTCCCCGGCACACAGATGCGTAAGGAGGGCCAAAAGAACCGATGCGCAGAGGTGCTTTGTAAGCCGGACAGTGACGTACTGATATTTGCTCACGGAGATTGTTTTCTTTCACAGACGGGCACCCAAGAAGGCGTTAGTTGTTGGTTGGGAGTTTGGTCAGCAGCAGACCACACATTTGCTTTTTTTTTTTTTTTTTTTTTTTTTTTTTTTACCCCCCCAAGTGTTTGTTTATTTTTGAGAGAGACTGGGCATGCAGGGGAGGGGCAGAGAGAGAAGGGGACAGAGAATCCAAAGCAGGCTCCGTGCTGACAGCAGAGAGCCCAGTGTGGGGCTCGAACCTGTAAATCGTGAGACCGTGACCTGAGCCAAAGTCGGATGCTTAACCGACTGAGCCACCCAGGCACCCCCACATATTTGCTTTTATGTACTTCTGGCTGTGGAAGTTTTTCCTTCCGCTTTTAGAATTGTTTCATTTCTGCAATAAATATTAATGATACCGTTTACACGCCACGCCCTCTATTAGGTGTTGGAGATAAGAGCGGTGAAGGAGGCAGATAAGTTTCTGTCCTTTTTGAAACACTGAAACTGTACAGATGATTGACATTTTCCTCCTCTTGGGAGAAGAGATCCCAAACCTGGTTGACTTCTTACTGCCCCGATACATATTTTAAGTCCGCGTTAGATAACTTTTTTTTTTTTAATTTTTTTTCTTTTAACGTTGATTTATTTTTGAGACAGAGCATGAACGGGGGAGGGTCACAGAGAGAGGGAGACACAGAATCTGAAACAGGCTCCAGGCTCTGAGCTGTCAGCACAGAGCCCGATGCGGGGCTCGAACCCACGGACCGTGAGATCATGACCTGAGCCGAAGTCGGACGCTTAACCGACGGAGCCACCCAGGCGCCCCTAGATAACTCTTTAAGTACCACTCAATTATGCAGATATTTTGGGTGTAGCTGTTGAGCTGAAGAAACCATGAGAAAGGTGGACTGGGTGGGGGTTTTGCACGATCAGCCTTTGTTTCTGCTTCCGGGCAGGGGGGCAGTGAGGACGTTTGAAAATCACTGTGGTGTTTCTGTCAGAGCCCGGGGTATTTTCCACTGTGGGGAAGAGCGCTTTGGTTAAAGAGTACTTTGAGCTTTATTCACAAAGTGAATCTACCTCAGTTCTGAGTGGCTGGAGTTGCATTTATCCGCACCTGGGACTCGGAGGGCTCCGCCACTTCCCCACGTTTCGTCCAGGATGCCCAGCTAGGTGTGGTCCAGCCGCAGACCCTGGAGACCCCAAGCCTCCCCCCTCCCCCCCCCACCCCCCCCCCGCCAGGAAAACTGGAACAGTCTTTGTAATCTGGCTTGTTTTGGATCCCAGGTCTTGAGATAGGACTCCAAATGTTCCTTCTTTCCAAGTAGGTGATCCTTTGTGGCCCTGGGAAGCTGTCCCTTGTTCATCTCTGGTTCCTGTTTTGGTTGTCTGAGATGCGGTCAAGAGGAATGATCATAGAAAGCATGGTGTCAGTTCTCTTCTGACTTTTAAATGGCGTAACGGAGACCTTTGTGTCACCGGGGCTGCTCCGGCTCTTTTCGACCAATTCATTTGGGCCTTCAGTGGCTCAGCAGCCTCCTGACTGTTTTTGCTTTTAAAAGGAGCTGGACTCACACGGTGTATGGAATGCAGTTGACATTACAGCCGATGAATGTGGCCCGTAGTGATGGCGGTCGGGGAAGGTCAGGCGAAAGCGTGCTCCCCAGTGGTGAGATGAGGAGGTCAGGACATTGGGGCCGCCGTGAGCAGGATTGTATGGACGCCGTGCATGGGGAAGGTATTCTGAGCGAGGGAAGGGGTGTGAGGAAAGGCCAGAAGGTGTAAAGAGGACAGGCAGCGTGTGAACAAGTACCTCTGGAGGGCGTGGGGGTGATGAGGCCACGGCAGCGAGGCCCGTGGGTGCCAGGCCAAGGGGTTTAGGCAGCGCCGGGGCAGGGCCACGGAGGTTTGAAATGGGAGGGCGACCGAAGGCTTCACGAAGACGAATCTGGCGTAGTGTGTGGGATGAGTCGGAGGTGCAGAAATGGGTGGAGGGTCTCTCTTCTGGCGAGTTCTGTGGGACTGGTTCTCCCTGAGGTGGTTCTCAGATGGGGAGGGAGAATAGAAGATGTAGGAAAATTAAAGCCCGCCTTGATTAGCAACACTGCCGCCTCCCGTGTATAATAACATTCTGACGTGCACTTTTCACAACCGGTCTTTCGGAGATATTTTCCATACCACATACAATGCTTCTGGGCGCTCAGGAGGGTCAAGTAGCAGGTTGCCACGAAGGGGGCTCCGCGCAGGCCCACATCCCTTCTCGGAGTTGCTCTGAGGGCTGGGCCAGGGTGCGGGACCCCGACAGTGGCGAGTAGGCCCGCTGAGCCTGTGGGGGCTCTCCTTGTGCGGGGCGTTCCCCAGCAGGCCGGGCGGGCGTCTGGGGTGCAGATGTGAGCTGGAATAAAAGGGCTGCTTCTGCAGACCTTTGTGATACTGGAAAGGGAAGCGTGACATTTTAGCGTGTACTTCTTGATCGAGGATTTTGATGACCAGCTCGTGTCTGTAGTAGGAATTCTTAAGCCATCATTTAAAACTTTCCTGTTGAGAATGAGACACTGACAAATTATTTGTAATCAATGACTCCTTACGCAGAAACGAATGAGCATGGGTAGGATTCAATCTTACCCCTGAAAAAAGTGAAATCGTTGCACTTTTATGCAGGTAGTAGACACTGAGCATTTGTGACAGACGGGATGCTCTGCTGGGGCCGAGTAACCAAGTGTGATCTAATTCTTAAAATCGGTAAGATTTTTTAACTATGTTGCACTGTAAGTTCATGTTGAAGAATTCAGGTAACTGGCAGTAATTAGGATGCAGATACATTAAAAACATCTCAAGTGTTGATAACTTATCTGTGCAGAAGTCTCCGGAAAGCTGCAACATAAAAGCTGATTTTGTGGAATAATACAGTGGTAACTACTTAATAAAGCAGCTCTCCTTAAGGGAGTTTTTATTATAATTTTTATTGTAATTGTAATTTTATTGTAATCAATGATAATGGACATGAAACAATACTGTAATAGTGTAAGCGATTAAATACTAAATTCTGTGGAACAAATGAAGTACTTGAGAGTTCGGAGGAAGGAGCCAACCCAAAGAATGGGAGTTGGGAAGAAGCCTGTTGGAGGTGGGGGGCTTGGGCCACTGGGTGAAATTCCCCAGCTGCAACCAGCGGGGCGGCCTCCCGAAGCCAAGAGAGAGGGGCCGGGAGCCTGCAGCACCCTCGGGACCTGCCCCACCAGGCCCCGGGGCCTCGGTATTCCTGCAGCAGTTCCTGCCCCCTCCCCCGGAGGGGTGGCTGAGACTACAGATGTGATGTGAGGCTGCAGGGGCCCAGGAGGTGTTCCGCAGGCAGAAGGCGGAAGTCGTGTCTGGCCTTCCACACCCCGGTGTGATGGAAGGTGAGAAGCTCCTGAAGGGTCTGACCAGAGAGGGGGGACCTGACAGGGGCAGATTCATAGGGCGGCTAGCGGCTGAGTTGTGTGCGCATGCTCTGTGCCTCAGATCCCTTGTCAGGGGGCTTTCTTCTTGGAGAGGAAGGGAGCACCTTGCCCCAGGCCTCCTGGCTGCCCAGAGGGGAGGCAAGGTTTCGACATAGGCCTGCCTGGCTCCAGAGTCCGGGTTCTTTCTTTCTCCTTCTGCCAGACTGCGTCTGCCAGGGAAGCCACCTGTCAGGGACTGATGACCCCGTGCAGAAGAGGTGTGGCCGACTCAGGTAGTTACTGCCACTACTAAAAAGGTGTGTGAGCTCACCGCCCTCCCCGCCCCGCCATCCCCAAAGAAGAGGGGAAGAGGAGGAAGAAGAAATAGGCCACCAGTAAGCACATCAGTGGGAAAAGGGAACTTGAGGATTGGCTGAAGAAGGAGGACAAGACGAGTCCCAGATGGTGGCACGGTTTGAACGAAGGCAGGTTCCGGTAACCTGACTTTCCTCGCTCTGGGGTTGGGCTCCAGAGGGTCAGGCCCCAGTGGCGGATCCTTATGGGTGGGTACAGGCCCAGCGGTCACTTGAGGCTCCGCGGTAATCCCTGCTTGCGGTAGGCGCCATGTTGCCTGGCGGGTTGTGCTGTTCTGGTTCTAGTACGACGGGTGCCGTGGGGGGTGGGGACGGGAGTGACCTCAGGTAAGAGGTGTTCCGACTGCTTCTTGGGCCTACGTCTACTTTTGTGCCTTCTAGAACAGTGCCTTTCGCCAGTGTTGAAGGATCAATTTTAAAATTTCCAATCCATTGGAACTGATACTTTTCTAAAATTAAAAACAAAATTACTGGAAAACAAAACTGAAAAAGATGTGCAGAGTATAAATTCTAATTTTTTTATTAGAGTCGACAGATACAAAATTACCCCGATTGCCATAAAAAGTTTCTAAATGTTTTTTTGAAAAAAAATTGTTTTTAATGTTTATTTTTGAATTTTTTAATGTTTATTTATTTTTGAAAGACAGAAAGAGACAGAACATGAGCAGGGGAGGGGCAGAGAGAGAGCGAGACACAGAATCCGAAGCAGGCTCCAGGCTCTGAGCTGTCAGCACAGAGCCCGACGCGGGGCTCGAACTCACGAACTGTGAGATCATGACCTGAGCCGAAGTCGGATGCTCAACCGAGTGAGCCACCCAGGTGCCCCTAAATGTTTATTCTTAATTTCTGTGCTCAATCTTGACTGCAGACCAGTAAACTGTTCACAAACTGGTACACTTTGAAAGCAGTGATCTAGGAAGAAAATTGTTAAGCAAATTAGTAAATAAGATGTTTGGGGAGTATTTACACCATTTAAGAGTAGAAGTCTTTCAGTTGGCATTTAAAATACTTGAGGCGTTTGTGCACTTATGATCTAATTCCAGATGACATCTTTTCAGTAGAGTTCCTTGGTGGGAGGCAGGGATGTAAAATAAATCTCCCAAGAACTGAGGCTGATGTGGTTACTGTGAGGGATCTGTAATACGGGTAATTCTATACTAGTGATGATACTTGGACCATCCAATCCAGAGCTTTCACTTCCTCTGTTGTCCCTGAGAGCCAGTGTGTGTTCTTTTGGTCATGTATGAGCATTAAACATTAGTATGTTTTCTCTGTCAGTTTTTGGCTTGCCTTTGAACTGATTTTTATAGTTTTGGGCATAATTTTAGATATATTCTTGAAGGGGGAAGTTCCCAAAGCAAGCTCTAAAAAAAAAAAAAAAAAAAAAAAAATTCTCAAAGAGTTATACCTGCTGATACAGAGATCATGTAACAACTTAATTGTTCCTATTTCAGATTTGTTTTTTGTCACTGGCTGCCAGTGTTTTTTCACTTTCTGTTTTGGGCACTTCTGACGTTTGCTGATACCCCTTTCCTCTGAAATGATTTGCTGTGGTCCCTTAGCCTAGCTGCTTTTTCCCTGACTTTAGGGTCCAGCCCGGCGGCGGCTTCCCACAGGCACCCTGTCCCTGTCTGGGGGGGTGGTGGCTTTCTCGGCTTCTGCAGCCCTCGGCCCTCTGCTGAGCGCGGCCGCCAGCCCACCTCCACGCTGACTCCCAGCCCCGCCGGCCCCTTTTCCTCCTTGCTGCAAAGTCAGATCTTCCTTGTGTTTTGTGTCTTTATGTTACACTTTTCAGGGCTCTTTCATGTATATATTCTCTTATTTCATCCTCCAGACAATCCCATGAGGTTGGTAGAACAGAGATTCTCATCTCCGTTTTAACTGAGGTGAGGCTGGGAGAGTGTCCGCATGGTGTGTATCTTCGTTCCTTTGCCCTGTGCTCTTAGAGTTCCTGTTCCACTCGGTCCAGACTTCCCGATGTTGGGGTTTCGAGTTTGCTCAAAGATGTCTATAATTTTGAGGTCCTCCTTTCTACTCAGTATTTATGTATGTTATTTGAAAAAATGAAACATTAGACTACTCAGCACAAGTGCACAGGCCCCTTTGGAAGAAAGAAACCTTTAGAACGTAACGCAGAGGGGTTGGTCAGCAGACAGCCGGGGCCATGGCCCCAGAGCAGTGCCCAGGGCCGGAGTGGTCGTGTCAGAGGACACGCTCAGCAACCTAGTTGTCTGTGCCTGTGACTTTCAACTAAGACTGGAGGGTGGTGTCCTTTATTTCCACAATATCAGCGTATTAGATGGCATGGAGCATTTCTCGTGAAGGAAAAAAGTCGTACTTTTAGGGATTGAGGGGGAGGTGCAATGAAAAATCACTTTTGGTCCAAGTCAGAAGTCATTTGCTTCTGACTTTGGGGTGTGTTGGGTGTGTGTTCCTCCCATGTCCTTTATGGTCAAACAGACCAGGGTTCTACATCTAGCCACTTACTTAGGTAGGTATGGTGACCGTGGCTGAGTTATGAACCTCCCTAAGCTTGTTTTCTCATCTGTAAAATGGGGCGATATTCTCTGCTCTGAATGATCATCGTAAGGGTAAAAGGCGATGTGTGTCGTGCACCTTGAGTGTGGGCTCAATAAATGAAAGGTACCCAAAAGCTAATACAGAAGAGGGACCGTGACCCAGTAAGAAGGCTCTTGCTTATAATTGGCTGCAGCAGTGATTCTCAAATCTGAGTGGGCATCGGAATCACCTGGAAGGCTTGCTGGGCCCACCCCTCTAGTTTCTGATTCATTTGGTCTGGGGTGGGGCTTGAGAATTTGCATTTCTGAGTTTCCAGGTGATGCTGCTGCTGCCACCGCTGGCCTGGGGACCACACTTTGAGAACCCCTGGGCTACAGGTAACTCACCAATGAGCGTTTAGATGCTATAGATCTATTTGCAAGCTGAGTTTTTATGTGGTTAGAGGTACTCTGTTAGAAAATGCTTGGAATGAATGCATTTGACAGATCTGAATTTAGCATCTCAAGGATTTTCCCTCCTGAAGTCCAGGAGTCTTTGTTAAAGAGATTTGAAGAAGAATGAGTTGTGAAAGTAATAGTTGTAAAGAGTCTAACGCTATCAAATTGGCTAATGTATGTGAAAGTGCTTTTACAAAATGCTGAAAACTGAAAAAAATTTTTTTAAATACCTTTGTTTTTAAGATTGAACATCATAATAGAGTATAAGATAGTGTAACTGTTAGATTTCTCATCTCAATGTGCTGTTTACCGTATGTATTTTTCTCTTTCTCCTCCAGGCTGCTGACTTGAGTAAACCAATAGATAAAAGGATATACAAAGGAACACAGCCTACTTGTCATGACTTCAACCACCTAACAGCCACAGCAGAAAGTGTCTCTCTCCTAGTGGGCTTTTCCGCAGGCCAAGTCCAGCTTATAGATCCAATCAAAAAAGAAACTAGCAAACTATTTAATGAGGAAGTAAGTAGCACCCTGTCTTAGCCGTTAAGAATCCCTTTAAGAATTTACACATTCTTACCAAGGGCAGTGGGCCTTCGTTTCCACATTGGGCCAAGCCCATTTCTCACTCTTTCAGCCGTCCTACCTAGTGTTACCCTTTCAAATGTGGTGAATTAACTCGCTGACTTCTACCTGTTCTTCCTCGGGATAACGGTTTTACGCGTTTTTTTTTTATGGAGCGTGCTCAGGTGTCTAGAGCAGGTGCTTTGAAACTCTTTCATAATGGGGGCAGGGACGAAGCTGATACTTGGTGTTTTATCATTTAAATAAGAAAATACAGAACTCCAGACCTTGTTCACATCACCAGAAAATTTCATGCAGATCAAAGAACCTGATAATAATTCCTTAGGCTGCTTAAATTGTAGCCCAGCCTTTTGTGTCTGTGTTTGACACGTGTTTGGCTAAGGAGTAGTTGTTTTTCTCTTGAAAATATTTGCTGTAAAATCACCTTTGACATAGTTTGAAGTCCTGGCACTTAAAATTGGATCACATGACACAGATTTTGCCAGTGTTACAGCATGTGCTGGGTTTCTAGTATCTCCAGTTGTGCTCTGGAAGGAGCCGTGTGTTCAGGAACATGTCAGAACTGTTAAACATGGCGGATAGAAGTTGCCAGATAGGTTCTGTTTGTTAAAGCTACCGGAGTGGCTTTTTGGCCCCAAGAGTTGCCATTGCAGATTCGAGGTTCTTCAGTGTGACTCTCCCGGCAAATGGAAAAGATACAGTGGGCTTGCTGACGTAGAAGCCCCGGGGCCGCAGCGTTAACTTGTCCCCTCAACCCTGATGTGCAAGGGTCGGGTCACCTGGGATCCCTCAGGAAGGACAGGTGGTTTTGCACTGTTGCCCGGTTTTGCTGTCATTAACTTGGAACAGAAGTGCATTATGGATTCTGGTTTATAAGAAATAATTCTTTGTGGGCAGGAATATTCAATGTGATGCAAAGTTGCAGTTAAAATTCGGATTCTTTTGTAGTTGTCGTGGCATGCCGCTGTCCACCCCTGCCGGTCCCCATCCACCGTCTCTGTCTGGCGTTGCCAGTGGACTCGGTGAGGTCTTGTGAACCACACCGTCTCCGCTTCTAGTTGCCTCGGAGTTGACTGGAGATGGAACTTGCCATATGGACCGACAAAACTATAGAAAAACAGTATTTAATCCGATTCTCTGTTTTTAAAAGTCTTAAGTAGAAAATTGTTTTATTTACCTACGTCTTTTATTAATAGTATCTGGGGAAGTGATCTCTTACTAGCCGAATGGTTTTATTGTTGTTGTTTTATTTTTTGTTCTGTTTTTTTTTTGGTGGCCATTGGCGGGGAGCAGCCGGCCTTCTCTGCACCTGCCACCAGAAACTGAATTTGGTTTGTGTCTGGGTGGGGGACACAAGGGGGAGAGATTACAGCCACCTAAAGGGCTGTTGGTAAACGAGGTCGGGGGATGCTCTGGCTGAGGATGGCACAGGATGCCACTGAGAGAACAAGAAGGGCTTGTGTGTCATCACGGGGGAGGTGGGAGGCTCAGGGCCCTGAGGGCACCGGCCGCATCCGTCCCCTGCTCTGGACAGCGGAGGGATCGCAGGCTAGGAAGCAGCTGCTCACGCAGCGATCGAAGCCTCAGTTTTCCCCTACTGGTCTTCTATTTCATGTGAAAAATGGCTGTTGAGAATGCTTGGGCTGTGTGTGCGTAAATGCCAACTTGGCGTTTATAGCTTGAGGCTGAGATTTGATTGGCTTTCACAGTAAGGAAGTTCTTTGGCTGTGCGGATACCATTCTCATCAGGTTTCGGTCAGGACGTGTAAGAGCAGGGTCGTCAGAGGCGTGTCCTCTCAGAGGCCATGGTGTAAGATTTAGAGGTTTGGGGGCGGCTCACGTTTGTCCTCCGCGCGGTCAGTCGGGTAGCTGCTGCCCTTTACAGACAAGGACAATCCAAGAGAAGGTAAGCGAGTTGTCCCAGGCAGGCAGCGAGTTGACACTAGAGTTGGAACTGGAAATCACTTCCACGAGGGCTCCCTGGTCACACACTGTAAGCCCCACCGCGTGTGGTCGCCAGACAGGCAAACCCTTGTGCTCCTAGGAGCTGCCAGTTTAGTGAGGTGGACGGACAGGGTACTGGGACGTGTGCCAAGGGATATGTGTTAACCGTATTCTTTAGCGTGTATCAAGTATCCTGAGATAAGGCAAAAGTTAAGTTCGATGGAGGAAGTCTAGAAGACTTCCAGAAGGTGACACTTCTTCTGGGTCTTGAAAGAGGCATAGGAATTGGGAAAGTGTGAGAGAGGCCTTCACAGCTGGAGAAAACAGCTTGGTGTGCCGAGGAGTGCTGGGTGACCAGGCGTGACCAACTCAGCACGAGGGCCTCAGAGAGTCGGAGCCAACAGAGAAATCGGAACCAGATGGTCAAAGTCCTGACACGCCGAGAAATGTGGATCTGACGCTGGAGGCTGTAGGGGTAGCTTCGGGCTTTTAATCAAGGGAGCGCCCGTGTCAAATGTGTCCTTTAGAACGCCTGCCAGCACTCGGGTTGGGTTGGGGAGAACGAGGGTAGCGCGGCCAGCGGGAGGCCGGGACCCCTTTCCGGTGCGAGCTGGGGTTTTTGAACGAGAGCGGTGGCCATGTCCCGTCCCGTCGGCAGACCTGGGTTACTTACCGCGTGCCCACTCCGGGCCTGCCCTACGGCCACCCCTCACGCACACTTAGCTCAAGTGCTGACGTGTGATGACGTGTGGGGAGGCAGAGGCCTGAGAGAGGCCGGAGAAGGGAGAGGAGCCGGAGACCGCTGTAAATGGGGCGGGGGAGAGCATCTCGGGTGGGAGGTGCTGTGCTCTAGGTACAGAACTGGAGACAGAGCGTCCCCGCGGGAGGCAGGGCAGGTGGGGGCCCTGGCGGAGGAAAGAGACTGGGCACAGGAGAGCCGCTCCCAGGGTGCCGGGGGAGGGCGAGCCCCCAGGGCTGTGCCACGTAGGCCGGGGCCCAGGTGTGCTCCCGGCTGGGGCGCACGAGCCCACGGAGTGAAGCAGGGGCACAGGGCCGGCAGGGGGTGGGGGGCGGGTTGGAAGATTACCGAGGCTGCTGCTTGGAGCCCGACTTCCGAGGCGGGAGCACGGGGAGGGGGGAGGGGTCTGGCTGTCACCGTTATGCCGGGTAAGCTTGGGAAGGAGCAGGTTTGGGGGAGCGGAGGCCCAGTCTGTACTTAATAAGCTTCAAAGGCCTGTAGGTGTTAGATACGTGGGCCTGGGGCCCAAAACTAGAGGCAGAAATTCGGGAGTTGGGCTTGTAAATAGCCCTCACGTGCCTGAGATTAGATGAAAGTTCTGTGGTGAAGGCGTAGTGAGAGTGAAGAGTGCCAGGGACTGTGTCCTCCCAGACCCTGGCCCCCGTCACGCTGCCTCCAGAGGAGTGCTTTCAGCCGTCGGTGTGTTTCCCTACAACTTGGGGTTGGCCCGGCGGCCGGGAACACGGAGCCTGGAGCCTCACTGTTGACCTCACCTCTCCTCACCGGGAGGACGGGAAGGACAGACCCCCCCTGGAGGTGTGGTGAGGGCAAGATGATTCGCAAAGGGCTCAGAGAGGGAGCCCTTGGTGGGCGCTCAGTAGACTTTGCAGGTAGAGGGGAGCCCCGGGAGCACCTTCCGCCCGGGGTTGGAAGAGGGGCCTCTGGGGAGGTGAGATACCAGCAGTTTCAAAGGGGGAAAGAGTCCCTTTCCAGGACCACCCAGGCAGAGGATGAGCGTGTGTGCGGCGGAGCAGCTTATCACGTTGGTCCCGCGTGCGGCTCACCAGAGTGTTTCGCGCGGCTGCCCGTTGCACGTACGTGTACTCACGCGCACACCGCGGTACTGACGATTCCACCTTCGCCTCCTTCCCACAGGTTCCCGGCACACGAAAATATCACACATGTTTGGACGGGTAGATGGATGGATGGAATGGAGTTAGAGTCTAGAAATCCACCCGACATTAAAAGTAGATGAAAATTTCTATCTAGGAATCAAGTATATCTTAAAAGGTGATTTCCCCCCCCCATTCACTCAAAAAATGAAAAATACTGTAAATGTTTGCTTATCGAGGTGCAGAGACGACAGGAGGTATCACCTGTAATTCCCAGCACACGTTGTCAACCTCATCGTCTTTGTAGTGTTTATTGTTTTCATGAGGTGAGACTGTCAGATTCACACCTTCCATCATCAGAGATGTCCGTGACCGCCTCCTCCCAGTCTGGCCAGTTGATCAGAGAGGCGAGCCCTCCTCCCTTCACCCCGCCAGTGTCCCTGTCCCGCCACAGGGCCCGGCCTCCATACCTGTTCAGCCCAGAAGAGAGGGAGCGCCGGTCCTTTTCAGCCACCCTGGGGGAGCGGTGTCTGCAGGTGTCCGCTTCTCCAGTCTCTCCGCGGCTCCTGGGTTTCTCTTTGTGGCGCTGTGTGCGCGCTAAGCCTGTGGGCCTCTGCTGGGCGTACGGGGCACATCCGCTGAGCTCCCAGACCGCGGAGTGTGCCTTCCCCACACAGGCTCCTGGGGAGCAGAGCCCCCCACCCTGCCACCCCGGGAGCATTCAGCCTCTCGTGAAGCCCCTGGAAGGGCTGGGGGTTCGCTTTTTACTGCTAGTGGTTGTGGTATCACTTTGTGTGTGATGATGAACTCAGACTTGTTTGTCTTTCTAGAAATTCTCATCATTTCAGGGGTGTATCCAGAGAGTAGTAACTTCAGAGGATCGTCAAGTATGTTTTGATCGTCGGGTAAGATGTGTGAGACGTAAAACCCCACCCGTGCTTGTCATCGTGGCTTCTGTCGTTGCTGACATGTAGTGAGACCCTTTTGTCTTCACTTTGCTCCCTCTCACGCAAGGCGAGGGCCGTCACACTGGGTGGGTCCGTGCTCCTGTGGCCTTTAGGCGCGGTCCAACTGAAGGGCCCACTGGAGGCGAGGCCACGTCTTCTCTCTCGTTGGGACACCCAGCATCCCCGGGAGGGTAGAGCCGGGCCGAGCCTTGCAGCCATCTGTCCACTTTGGGGACAAAAGAGTGGTTGTGGGTATGTTGGTCGCTTTGTTTTTGTTGTTGCTTTTTTTAATCAGAGGAAGGAAATGAGCGCATAACGATCGATCAGCTCCTTAAAGCTTTCACATAGATAAAATGACATCTGATCACCTTTTAGGTGGCTTTGAAATACCCTTTCCTCATGCTTCCTGAGGGAAGCAGCTCTCCTTAAATGCATTTACATCAGCAAAGCCCTTAGTCGCCAGTTTTCCTTGTGGCTACATTATGGCTTTTCCAGCAGCTGCTGTGGTTTTTGAATTGTTTGCTTTAGTATTTTTGTTATAAATGAATATCTGCATTCTAAAATTCACACCCATTGCCCCCCAAATAATTTTCTCCTGCTTGTCATGTTGATAGTAGTAGAAAAAAATGAAAAGATAACTAAGTGCTTTTAGCAATGATACCTTATGTTGTTACAGATTTATTTTTATTCGTGCTTCCTTTTAACTAGTTTATCATAGTTAGAAAATCTAGTCTGTTAATGCCATTAGCGATGCTAGTTTTGGTGTTTGAGTTTTACTGGATTCATATCAGAAAAGGGACGGTTTCCTCGGAATTCAGGTGGGGATTGTGCAGGGCTGCTGGCGAACACTGGGGAGAGGTGAGGGTGTGGGAGCCCACTTCTGTGGCACACATAGACAGCCTGTGGATCTGCAGATTTTGTGTTTGGTCTTTTATTGAAGCAGAAATTGGCCTGGAGTGTTCTAGAATTTGACTCTTTAATGGAAACCCAGCGGCCGGTCCAGGTGACCTACCAGAGACTGTCTGAGTCTCCCTGCCGCCTCCCTGCCCTCGGCCCCCTCCCCGAACACCTGCCTCGCTCCATCCTCCCTCTGCTGGTGTGCTGGAATGGGGCTCACACTCTCCTCCACTCCTTTTCCTCTGCCACTTGCCAGTGTCCTCTGGGCTTCTCCTCTGCAGTCTGGGAGCAGGGGAGCTTTCCTCTGGATCCCGCCTAATCCTCTCCCTGGTCCCTCAGACTCAGAACTCCCCGTGTTCTCTAAGGAAGCCTCCCTGCTCCTGCTCTGCCTGCGTGGGCCCTGCTGGAGTCACGGCCTCCTTCCGAGCCTCCCTTCCTGGTGTGTAGATAGAGCCAACCTCAGAGACTTTGTCACATGATGGTGGAACATTGTGGTTCTGCTGAGCTCCTGGCCTGGGGCAGCCACTCAGCACCAGCCCCTTCCTCTCTGATTTCCTTCATTTCTCTGATTTTCCTTCTGCTTTTGTCCTGCAGAAGTGGGTTTTTTGCAGAGCGTCACCCTCTCCTCTTCCTCCGTGCTTGGGGATCCTTCCTTGGGGATCCTGGGATGCCACAGATGCGGCTCTGCCTGTTCTCAGCTGCTTTCCTGGTCTTCCTTGCCCACTGGATGGGGACACTTTGATTTCTCCCAGCGTGACCCCAATCCCATCCTTCTTTTTGTGGCCCAGTCGCTCAGGCTCCAAGCCCAGCAGCAGTCATACCCGCTTCTCCCCGTACCTCCTGCTGCCTCCAGCCTAGTCCATTGTTAAACAGCCCATCTTGCCATGCTGCCACCATCCAGTTCAAGACCTTTTTGTCCACACACAGTTGTCACAGCCTCCTAACTGGTTTCTCCCCCCCCCCCCCCCCCCCCCGTCTTCCATGCTGTGCCTTCTGCCAGGGACAGTGGGACAGTTTCTCTTTATCCCATCGCTTTCCTCTTCAGAAGCCTTCACTTCCTCGCTGTCTTGAAGCCTCAATGTCAGTAGAAACACATTGTGAGCCACAGATTCAATCTTCTATTTTCTAGTAGCACGTTAAATAAGTTAAAAATAGGTGAAATTCAGATTTTATTTTCTCTGTATAGTCCAAATATTATTTCAACATTATGCAATATGAAATTACGAATGAGATAGTTTCCATAGTTTTTCAAGTTTTCAGAACCCAGTGTCTATTTTACACACATAGCACATCTCACTTCAGACACACTTCAAGCTCTCAGGGCTTTAAGGTCATGGCCCAAAGCCCCTTAGCCTGAGACTTCACCATCCTGAGCCCTGGTTCCAGTTGCAGACCTCATTCCCTGCAGCTCAGGGCTCCAGCCAAAACAGGTGCCACTCATGTCCCCAGACTGACCCGGACTGCTCCGTCCCGAGCCGCTCTCCATGTGGTCCTTCTTGCCCCAACTGTGCTCAGGAACTCTTCAGAAGGGCCCGGCTTCTCCCGAGGGGTTTCCTCCCTGTGCGTGTCCAGATCAGGGCCCCATCGATACTGGAGAATCCAACAGGGTAGTCCCGTTCCTTAACATGGAGCGCTAAAATTCTTTCCCTTTTTCACTAGACATTTTCAGGAGCAAAAACACACCTTTACGGTGTAGCGACCGGGCTTTGTTCTTTGTATTTATCGAATAAAACGTTCCAGGTATTTGTTTCTTAATTGAAAAAAAGGAGTAAAATGCTTTCTCTTCTCTTCCTTTTTTGTTAAACCCAAACCAAATATAACCAGAGCTGTTTAAATTCAGGGACTCCTCTAGCTAGGCCTAGAGTGTGCCTCCCTCCCCGGCTGTGCGTCCCAGGTGGGTTCGTGTCCTGTTTCTGGGCACCGGCGGGCGTTGGCCCTAGCCTTAGTCGATGCCTGTGGGTGGCACGGGAGACGGCACCCCACCCTGCCCGGTCTGTCCAACCTGCCCTGGTTCCCTTCTTTCCCTCAGATGCCCGGGGCTGGGTTCGCTGCCTGTCCCTGCTCCCAGTCTCCCACGGCACCTGGCAGCCTGCAGCCAGCCCTCACCGCCGGACAGAGTCCCGCCAGGTCCTCCTGCTCCTGCCGGAAATGGAAGTCATTGTGACTTCCTCCCCATCGGCACCGTGTCTCCTCTCCTTGCTCTGTTTTTCTCCACAGCACTCGGCACCATCGGATCTTGCGGGTCTCACGGTCTTCCCCTCCCACTCGGACGTAAATGCCACACAGGAAGGAATGTCCGTCTGTTTTAATCGGCGCTGTGTCCGTGCCCGGCATGAATGCGTTCAGTGAAGAAGAGGGTGGTGAATGAATGAGTGAGTGAACGAGCGAGCGAATGAACGGGTGAGTGGGCGAGTGAATGGGACGGCAGGGAGGTTACCTGACCTCTGTGCGCCTCTGTCTCCCGGTGGGCAGTCTGGGGAGAACATCCGCCTTTCTGTGGGGAAATGGTGCTCTTACATTGCTGATGAAAATACAGGGTTCTGTCCTCCGTGGAAGGCTATTTGGCAGTATCTGTGAAAATCATAGATGTATATACCTTTTGACCCAGCTGTTTTACTGGGGTTCACCCCGCATGTATGCGCATACCCGTGAAAACTGCCATGTATGCGGGGTCATCCACTGCGACACGCACGTCTGTCAGTGCAGCCATATCATTGAATACTCTGCAGCTGTAGGACGGAACAAGGACGCTGTCCTTTTTAAATTTTTTTAATGTTTATTTTTGAGAGAGACAGAGCATGTGTGGGGGAGGGGCAGAGAGAGAGGGAGACACGGAATCGGAAGCGGGCTCCAGGCTCCCAGCTGTCAACACGGAGCCCGACGTGGGGCTCGAACCCACAAACCGCGAGATCGTGACCTGAGCTGAAGTTGGACGCTTAACCGACCGAGCCACCCAGGCGCCCCGGAAGCTGTCTTTGTACCAGCACAGACAGATGGACAGACACGGTACTGAGCACATCCACATCGGCCTTGTCCGTGGACGGAGACGCTCTGGAGAAAGAAGCAGGGAGCTTAGTAACAGTGACTTGGGGACAGGTGCTCTGGAATGGAGGAGGGGGACGTGAGTAAGGCTTTCTCCGGCAGACTTCCGTGTGCACTGCGAATGTGTCACCTATTCAAACAAAGCAAAAGCTGAGCTTGCAGGGTCATTTTGAGGTGGAAGAGCGTGTGTGCAGAGCCCCTTCCTTACCGGGGCCCGGCACGCAGAGGAGATCCTCCAGTGGGAAGTCGGCACCGCTGTCCGGCGTGCCCCAGACCTGGAGGAGACCCGGGGACCGGCCCTCGAGGCCCGTGCTTTCCCCACGCTTGAGCCCGTGACCTGCTAGGGAGCGCCCCTTGCGCCTTCGAGCTGGCGCCGGGGGCCTTGGCCTGTCGCGGTTCGCGGTCGCCTGCGCTGCTGGGCCGGACTCGCAGGTGCCGGGGCGGACCCGTGTGTGCCCAGACGCCCCGGCGGGCGCAGAGTGGAGGCTCCGCGGTTTGTCCGTCAGGTGCGCCCACAGATCTGCTGGCAGTCATCTCCGTGCCCCTTTTCAGTCGGGAATGAGAGCTCTGAGTGGGTTCTGTCCTCCCAGGAACCTTTGCTGTAACCGTAGTGCTGGAACTGTCTCCCTTCACGCCTCACGTTTGTTGGACAGTATGACGAGTTGGAATTCCCACGAATTATTTTTGGTGTGTCTCTTTAAGCGGCACACGAAATGTTCTCCTAAGCACAGTGCTGGAAGTTTTTAAGTCTGTCCTTAAAAATTTCCACACAGGAGAGAGCGGCAGAGGTGTTGTGCTGGCAGGACCGCGATCTGGTTGTGGTGACACGTGAGGTGCAGGAACCGAGAGCCGTGGGGTCGGGGGAAGGACGGCGGCCCGGCCGCCCGGCCGCCAGCCCGCGTCGGCGTTGCAGCCCCCGACCGCCTGACCGGGCCGCCACCCCAGGGGCCGAGGGCCACAGCGGCCTGAGGCCTGCTGGGGCAGCCTGGGCCCGGTGGGTACAGCAGGGTCCGTTGGGTGGGGAAGGCCCCGAAGTCACCTCTGGAACCTCTTGTGGAGAAGCAGTGAAGGCCTGAGGGAGACCCTGCCAGAGTGGTCACTGGGCTTTTAGGTTGCCCGCGTCGGAGTAGGTCAGGTGCCTTTTGGGGGCGGGTAGGAAAGGAAAGAGGGATGAGAACGTCGGCTGTGTCCCCAAGGCCAGCTTGTGCGTCTGTGTCAATTAAGGGGGCCGGCCGGGCCGTCCTGCAGCTCCCACACCGGGGCAGTAAGCGGCGTCACCTGCCGCTGGGTGACCCCTGCCCGACCCCCCGGGCCCCGCGTGCTGTGCAGGGCCAGGCCTCCCTCCTCTCCCCTTGTGTGGTCCGGTAATCTGTAGCAGCTTGCAGGGTTCATTCATCTCTTCTGTGAAGCCAACGGGTTATTTCACGTTCTGTGATTTTCTGTAAGAGGCTGCGCACGCGGGAGGTGCGCGCCAGGCGGATGGCGGGGGAGGGAGGGCGGTTTGCGTCGGCGGCCCTGAGGCTCGGGCTGGGAGTCCCGGCCGCTGGGTGAAGCGGTACGTTCCACTCACCGGGGTCTGCCGGGCTCCCGGGGAGACGGGTGCCGGGAATGTTTGGCAGGAGGAGTGTCCACAAACGTGGGAGTCCTAGGCACCGGTGGATGGTTTCTGGTGATGTGATCGGGGACCGGGCGCCCCGCGGCCAGGTCCGCCAGCCGGGCAGCGCGCGCTTCTTGTGCCTTGGGGTGGTTTTTACTCTGGCCTTTTGTTCTCTGGTTTTAAAGGCCGGACTCCCGATGTGTGCTTTTTAAAGGAACGGCTGGTCAGTGGAGCATAAATTAGCACGGAGCAGAGTGGCAGTGGGCAGGCACATACTCCTGAATCAATCGTCCGTTTGTTTCTTTAAACACCACCTTGTTCCAGAGAAGATTTGGAGGAAGTACTTATAAAGATGCACACAGGACAGCGACTGGGAGTGAGGAAGTTTCAGTGCAGCCAGGGCTGAGGTGGAGCCCAGGAAGTGTGCGTTGACGTCCCGTGTGCTGTTGCCAGCGGCTGCACAGGGACTGCCCGCCCTGGAGCGGCCGCAGCAGGGGGGCAGGTGTAGTCAGCAATGACTCACGCCACCGTGAGACGCAGAGGGGCCAGGAGGCGTAGCGCTCCCCGCTGTGAGGACCGCGAGATTTTCCCCGGGGTCTTCGTGGAGAGGGTGCTGTGTGTAGGTGCCAGGAATCACAGATCCAGACGCTCCTAGCCTAAGAAACGAACGTGGCCCGGGGGCCGGCCCTGTGGCCAGTGCGTCCCAGCGCCTGGCACAGTGTGTGGCTCAGAGTAGGCTCCCGACAGTGTGTGTCCAATGACTGCCTCCCTCCGCGAAACCCAGTGGCCTGACGCCCAAGCGCGATTCTAGAGAGTAATTCTACAAGGGGCCCAGATGCTCTTCGCTGGCTTGGCCGACCGCGGGATAGAGAGTGCAGTGCCTGGACGGACTTCCCTTCTCACCGAGAAGCAGACACGTTTCTTGCTGGAAAAGTAGACCGTTAAGGCTTCTCCATTGTGATAACTTGTTCTCCTTTGTCTTCACAGAGACTAATAGACAAGTCACGCGTAACCTGTGTCAAATGGGTTCCCGGTTCGGAAAGCCTTTTCCTAGTAGCCCACGCCAGTGGGAACATGTACTTGTATAATGTGGAGCACACTTGTGGTACCACAGCCCCCCACTACCAGCTTCTGAAGCAGGGCGAGAGCTTCGCCGTGCACACTTGCAAGAGCAAATCCACGAGGAACCCTCTCCTTAAGTGGACGGTGGGCGAGGGGGCCCTCAACGAGTTTGCTTTCTCCCCAGACGGCAAGTTCTTGGCGTGCGTGAGCCAGGACGGGTTCCTGCGGGTGTTCAACTTCGACTCGGTGGAGTTGCACGGCACGATGAAGAGCTACTTCGGGGGCCTGCTGTGTGTGTGCTGGAGCCCGGACGGCAAGTACATCGTGACGGGGGGCGAGGACGACCTGGTGACGGTCTGGTCTTTCGTAGACTGCCGAGTGATAGCTCGAGGCCACGGGCACAAATCCTGGGTCAGTGTTGTGGCGTTTGACCCCTATACCACTAGCGTGGAAGAGAGCGACCCCATGGAGTTTAGTGGCAGCGACGAGGACTTCCAGGACCTCCTCCATTTCGGCAGAGATCGAGCCAATAGCACGCAGTCCAGGCTGTCGAAACGGAACTCTGCCGAGAGCCGCCCCGTCAGCGTCACGTACCGGTTCGGCTCCGTGGGCCAGGACACGCAGCTCTGCCTCTGGGACCTCACGGAAGACATCCTTTTCCCCCACCAGCCGCTCTCGAGAGCAAGGACACACACGAACGTCATGAACGCCACGAGCCCTCCCGCCGGCAGCACCGGGAACAGCGTCACGACGCCCGGCAACTCCGCGCCCCCGCCCCTGCCCCGCTCCAACAGCCTCCCGCATTCCACCGCCTCCAGCGCCGGCAGCAAGAGCGGCGTGGCCGACGGGGCCATCGCTTCCGGGGTCAGCAAATTCGCGACGCTCTCCCTGCACGACCGGAAGGACAGGCACCACGAGAAAGACCACAAGCGAAACCATAGCATGGGACACATTTCCAGCAAGAGCAGCGACAAACTGAACCTGGTTACTAAAACCAAAACGGACCCCGCTAAAACCCTGGGGACGCCCCTGTGTCCTCGGATGGAAGACGTTCCCTTGTTAGAGCCGCTCATCTGTAAAAAGATAGCACACGAAAGACTGACTGTGTTAATTTTTCTTGAAGACTGTCTAGTCACTGCTTGTCAGGAGGGATTTATTTGCACATGGGGAAGGCCTGGTAAAGTGGTAAGTTTTAATCCTTAATGCTGCACCAGATCTAGAACTCGAATAGGTAGTGATTTTTTTCTTGCGGGAGGGTGGGGTGTACAATGAATGTGAATGGCACTTCGTACTCTTAATGTAAATCTAAATGCATCAGAGCCATAATTTTGGATACTGCATGCCATGTAATTCTGAATCATTTGATAATTCAACTTAGAACGTTTAAAAAAATATAATCAAACTAATTGCCAGCCAAGTCAGTCACCCTCCTGGGAATATATAGAGTCCCAAGGTTAGCGTTCCTGTATTAGACGACTTCGATTTTAGGAAAATCATGACCGTGTGGGGAACAATGACTTTCAATGCTAAAATTAAAATTTCTGCTTTAACTGGAATATTTTTGCTTAACTACTCAATTAGAATGTTGTACACCTGATCGGAGTGTGTGTTCAGTATGGGCGGCCATTAATTGTCATTTATAGGCCAGTTTTTATCTTAATCATAAAATGTTTAGGAATCTATGAAATTTAACTTTAGGAACAAAGCATTCAGCAGGGTTGATTGATATTATTTTTACATTGTTCTGGCAATCCACAGAAAGAGAAGAGCCTTAATTTTTAAAACCCATTTTAGTCATTTTATGACAATTAAAATTGTTTATTAATAAACATCTTTTTTCAAAGAAGCAGTTTGTAGCACTTTGATTGAGAATCTGTGCACTAAACAAAACCCCACACTCCTCCGAGCCTGGCTGTCCGGGGGACCGTGGGCCGAGGGCGCCAGCAGCGGTGGTCAGAAGTGCCTGTTGCCACAGAAGCCGAGACCCTTCACGTTGGATGCGTTTTGCTTATGTTTTTTTTTTCCAACAAGGGAAAGGCGGTTTTGGTTTCTCTTGTGTTTTTTTTGTTTTGTTTTGTTTTTTTGTTTTCTCGTGTGTGTGTGGGTTTTGTTGTTGTTGTTTGACGATGTTTTTTGGTCAAAAAGGCACGACCGTGGCCCGGGACGGACTCCGCAGCCCCGTTTTGTGAAGATTCCAGGCGCTTCCAGAGGGGGCGCTGGTCTGGGTTTTGTTTTCCCGCCCAGAGTGGGGGGGGGGCGCAGGTGCAGGTTGCCCCCTTCTCTTCTTACTGGACGGCTGTCGTGGCTCCGCTTGGGCTCTGTCCTCAGTGGCTTCCTGCCGGAGGGCCTCACCCCTGGCCCTGGTGGCCTCGTGGCTGCTCGGGAGCCGTGGGAGCGGCCGTGGGAGCTCCCTCCGGGGGACCCCGAGCTGCTTCTGCCGGGGCGCTTCAGTCTCGGGTTCTCACGCCCGTGGTCCCGATCACCTGTGTGAGGAGTTGCAAGTTCCAGTTTCACCTGGAGGACCCGGTTCTTTGAGCTGCGTGTCTTAGGTTCAAGACGGCGGTTATCTTGTTTGTTAACTTATTTTGGTCGTTTCGGCTTGTTTTCTGTGTTGCACACCTTTGTGATGAAGCCTAGAGATGCTGCTCGTTGACACGAGTTGAGTAGTGGCTGCGATTCAGCGAAGCAGACACCGGGGGGCTTTCCTGTCCCTGCAGCGCCCAGCTCTGGTGCCGGAGCAGCGGCTCTGTGTGCTCCTCCCGCAGCCCGTCCCCACCTTCCCCGGGCCCCCGCTTCCCGGGCCCCCGCTTCCCGGGCCTGCTTGCCTCCCCCCGCGCCTCCCCCCGTGCCTCCCGCTGGGGCCATCCGCTCTACCCACCCTGCCCCTTGAATGCGAGGGGTTTCTGTTACCGATGGCAGTGCTCTGCCCCGCGAGAAGCCTGCTGGCCTGCCGGGGGCATCTCGCCCCTGCCGTTTGTGCGTCGTGTCCCCGGGTATATGTTCGTGTCCCGTTGGCTTGTAAGATACGGTCCTCTGTTCCTAAATGTTAACTGACCTAAGGTTAGCAAAGTCAGCCGGCCTTGGGGACGGTTTCAACTTTGGAAGCGAAATCAGGCTGTTGGATGGAGAGATTCGTAGCCAGCACTCCAGGTGCAGTTTTACGTCGTTTTCGAGATTTCATTTCAAATGCTTCTGAGGCATTGAGTATGCAGTTTCAAAATTCAGGACTTGTATTTGGCCCAGGTAACGAGCGGCCGGTCCCAGGTAAGTAGCCTTCGTGGGGAAGCTTATGCTGACCTGGTTCTGAGGGCATCGCTCCAAAGGCATGATGGGTGCGCTTTCTGGGGACCGGGCGCTCTCTGATCCCTTTCACCCCCTGGCACCCTTAGCTGCACGGGCTGCGGTAAGGGAGGGACGGCTCCGGGGGCACTGCTGGGCGACCCAGGCGGAGTCTGTCGGTGGGAGTCGGGGGCAGGAGAGGCAAGAGGAGGAGAGTATGGTTTCCTTAAAATCAGGCCTCGACATGTGCTAATAGGAGCCCGTGGTGTTTCTCTCCCCAACCTCCCCCCCCCCCCCCCCACCCCAGTGTTAAAGACCATGGTCCTGTCACAGTTTGGGATTTGGGGCTTGGTCACAATCTTGTTCTTCCAGTTTCTGGGGTCCCCTCTCCGGGGACCTGCTGGGTGTCAGGAGCTGGGGGGCACCGCATGGCCCGCTCTTGTGACACCCACACCCTTTCCTGCAATCCGGAGGAGCAGGAGTAGAGCTGCTGGCCGCTGGCGGAGGGGGCGCTTGGAGGGGCGGGCCTCCCTTAGACTGGCTTCCCATGATGACTCCTGCAGCTGTGGGGTGCGGGGAGGGGGGCCACCGGGGTCCTGATCTCAGGCGTGTAGGGCCCAGGGCCAAGCTGCTTCCACGGTGGCCCTGGGGTGATTTTGTAGTTTCCGCACCAAACTCGGAGCTTCCTCACTGAAACTGTTTCAGGTGTTTTTGCTTAAACGTTATCCTGAGCAAGAATATCTTTTGTAACCCAACTTCTGGAATAGAACAGCTTTTGGCAAGAGGAGGCCGTTACTGCTTGGCCAGCACAGCTTTCCTACCGTGCGTGGTCCTTTCTGCCTGCCCTGCCCCGGCTCGCCTCTCTCCAGCCTGCCGTGCTGTGGCTTCCGAGCCCCCCGGCCACCCCAGCCCTTCTCTGAGATCCTCCCTTACTCAGGGGCAGGGGGGTTAAAATCCCTTCGAGGGCTGGAGAGAGAAGCCTTTGGAAAACGCCGCCTTCTTCTAAAAGCATGTGTGTAAGAGGCAGTGGGCAGACTCCTGAAAAACAATCAGTAACTTTGGGTTCTACATTCACTTAAATAGTGGTAAAGAATCCTAATTTTGTCTCGTGTGCTGAATGAAGCTTCTGGCGTTTTTGAAATGTTCTGTCGCCATTGCCCGGAACTGAGCGTCCGCGCCTCTGACGGGAAAGGGGAGTCAGCTCTTCAGGGGCCACAGGAGCGAAGCGCCTCGAGGCTCCACCTGTCTGCGGGCCTGCACACACGTCCCGGGGGACCCGAGTCCCAGCTGGCGGGTAGCCGGGCCGCCGCACCCCCGGTTCCTCCGCTGAATCGTTAAGACCCTCGTCAGATACTGAGTTTGTGCAGAAATCGGTGGAGCCGCTCGGTCAGACGTCTGCACCGTGTACGGGGCTCCCCTCTCGCCTTGGGAGGGAGACGTTCGGTTCTTTGTTGGGGAAGCTCAGGGGGTGAGGGGGGAAAGCCTAAGGGTCAGGGAGGGCCGGGGAGGGAACCCGAGAAAGACCTAGCGGCAGAGTTCCCTGGGCTCTTCCGGGAGGGAGGCGCGAACGCAGCGTCCCGCTCTGCGCCCGAGGGCCCGGCCGAGGCCAGCCTGTCCGAGGCCCCGGCACTGCCCCGCCCCTCCTGGCCTCTGACCCACCGTCCCGTCGAGGGGCTGTGCCCACTGTCGGGGTGTCCTCCCTCAGCAGGGAGCCTCCACGTGCGTGTGGTGGGCTTGATAAGTAACCTGGCAGCGTCAGCCGTCCTGGGGACACATCAGGGACCGATCGGCGAGGCCCCCCGTCAGCACGCCTGTCGCACGGGGCTGCTTGGGACTGTCATGGGTTCGGGTCGTCAGGGGGCTCAGCGCCGTGAGCCCGGCGATGGCCCGCGAGCGCCGATGGCAGGCTAGAGAACGGGGTCCAGGGCTTGCGTTGAAAAGCACTTGGGTTCAGAGCCCAGGTTCTGAGCCGTAAGAAAATGCACCCTCCCCCCACCCTGTGGAGGGGACAGTCCCCCTGGTACCTCGGTGACACTCGAGCTGCTGCCTCTCGAAGGGTAAAGGAAGAATTTCCTGCGTTTTTTATTTCTGTATACCTAAGTTTATTAAGGACTGCTGTGTTAGGTGGCATCGTATAAAATTGTATGATTATTTACGTTTAATGAAAATCAGAAGTGAAATGTGTGTCCTTTTTTACGTTTTCATCTAACTTCTTGACAAATAAATTTGATGAAGAGCCTTCCTAACATGACATGCTGGTAAGTTCTTAACTGTTACAGTAATTAATGAGGCTTTCATGGCAGTATCGGTGATTTCTCATGTTAAGAAAACAGTGTTTGTGTGGCACTGTCTTGGGTCTTAGCTGTTCCCTCTTCCCCGTCGCGGCCGGGGCCTCCCCGCCCACGCGTGTCCCCAGGCGCTCGGGGGCCCTCTGTCCGTAAACGCGTGCCAACACCGGACGCGTAGACAGTTTCCAGTGGTCGCTTCCACAGCGAGGCTGTACGGCGGTCCCAGCTGGCCGGAGAAGGAAGCTTCTCGGTGCTTGTTCACGTCGAGAGCGCCAACAGCCACGGGAGTTCCCACGCTTCCGCCCAGTTCCGCGTCCTCGTGACTGGAGACTCACTGCTCCGAGCGGCAGGGGTGCCGACTGTCCCGTCTGGGCGAGGGCTGCCGACGGACTCCTCGGCGACGGCGCGGACGCGTGAGGGGGCGGCCTGGGCCGCCAGCGGCTCGGCGTCGGGCGTCCCGTTGGGTCCCCTGGCCGGTAGCTGGGGGCTCCGAGGCGGGCCGGCTCCTGGAGGAGCTCCTGTCCCGGGCTGTCCTCGTCTTTCTTCCCCCTCGTCTCACATGGCCCGCCCGAGGCCTCGTGGCCGCCGTGGAGCCGTCCTTCCGGAGACGCCCGGCCCACGTGGGGTGGGGAGAGTCAGCGGTTCGCCTCGTCCTGCAGGGAGGTGTCCTCCCCCAGCTGCACCCCGGCCTCTCTCTGGCCCTGAGCCCCTCGAGGCCGGACTCCAGCCTGGATCTGCAAGGGCCCCGGAGGCTGTGGGAGGTCACCTGGTCGGGCCCCGGGGCTGCTCCTTGACAGGAGACGTTCGGGCCTGGAGCTCCCTCCGGGCTGCCTCTCCGCCTGCTCGGGGGGCTGGACCCCGAACCCTCTGACGGTGCCGTCCTCCCGAGCGCCCGGCGCGAAGTGTCGTGCACTTGGCCTCCCACGCTGAGCTGCCAGCGCAGAAGAGCCTGTCGCTCGTCCGCCCTCACAGCGGCCGACCTGATCGCCCGCCACAGCAACGGCGTGTTTTTCCCTTAGCGGGGAGTAGATTTTCGGCCCTCAACGCTGCGAGGTTGACAGCAAGTTGAGAAAGACACACACGACATTTTAATCTTTTAAAAATAGTTTGTGCCTTGAAAAAATACTCCATCCTCCCGTGTCTGCCTGTCGGAAGAAACCGTCGACTGTGGACCCGTGGTCTCCTGCAAGGGACAGAGCCTCTGGAGGCGCCCCGTCCCCTCCCCTCCTTGAGTGCTGGTGGCCTCCAGACCAGCATCTCGCTCTGGGTGGGGGCCAGCGTGGCTGGGACCCTCTTGAAGCGACTCCAGCCAGAGGCACTTTTAGGGCACACGAGAGCGTCCCCTCCTCCTGCCATAGGAAGGGGGTGCTTTCTCCCCAGGCAAAGTTCTGAGCTGCCCCGACATGCTTGTGCCCCAAGAAAGCCTTTTGCCCGGATGTCTGAAAAGAGCATCATTTTCTCCGGGTGAGTTTCTCTTAAGGCATCAGGCCGAGTGGTCTCCCTGGGGGAAATTGTCACCCCCGATGTGACCTGTCGTTGGGCAGGTCAAGGCTACCACAGGGACAGGGTCTGTTTACTGCCCAGCAGGAGCCAAGGCCCCAGGCCCAAAGTGAGGAGTGGGTCGGGGGCCACGAGGGGCCCGGGGGGGGGGCCGTTGTGGGGGAGTCACCCTCGCGGGGAACCAGGGCTGTGCTGTGCCCACCCCTGACCCTGGCCGTGCGGTCTGGGGCTTCGGCTCCGCCAGGCTTCCACGGGCTCTTCATGCAGCGCTTGGGTCATGCGAGCCGTGAGGGTCTCGTGGAGGGTCAGGCAAGAGGGGTGTGTGGCTCGGGCGTTCTGGAAGAAGTTAGCCTGCTGAGATTTCTCACTGTGCCCGTGCCATCTGTAGAAGGACACCAATTTACAAATGGCATCTGCCTCTTAGTCTCTGTGTGACCAAGAGCTGGAGTATCTCCTCGCTTAATTTTTGAGTGAGATCTCTAGCGGCAATAAAACGGCAAGTCTGGTGACGGCGGGACAGCCTAGTAAATATTAGACTCCGGATTGTCACTATTCCAGTAACCTCTTCCTTCCTGGGGCCTGATAGGGTGTTAGGCAGATTCGCGGGGTCTGGGCCGGGGCAGACTTGCTGTTTGTGAAACCGGTCCCCACACCGCTGAGGACACCGACGCGGCAAAGTCGTCGGGCAGGCCAGACGGGCACGGCTGTCTCTAAACCGGGCCTGGTCTTTGCTGTCCCCTCCCCGTGAAAATAACCAGTGAGGACACAGTGAAGTGCAAGCCGGCCTCGGGAGCAGGCAGACCGGGCGGCAGGGCCACTGTGCGTCTGCCACGGATGGCGGGTCCGGGGAGCCCCCCCCCCGGGATGTGCCCCAAACTGTTCTTACGTGACAATGGCAGCTGGCCTCCCTCCTGAGAGTGGTCTGGTCTCTGTTGGGGGCCTGTGTGTGTTCTCCATCTTTCTCTTTGTCCCCCAGTAACCTTTAAACTAAAGCACGGCGTACAGGGAGAAGGTGAGCTGGACATTGAATTTTTGTTTGAGCGGCAGTCTTTCCCCGGTGCCTCTGCTGTCCATCACGGCAAAGCGAGTTCCATCTGTAGGAGGCGAACGGGTGTGGGTCTGCGTCCCACTGACCTCCCGCTGCCGGTGGTGAGACCTGGCCCTCGCCCGCTGCCTGTGTCAGACGCGCCCTCGCGCCCTCCGAGGAACGTCACGGACCCTCACCCGCACACCACAAGCACCTGCACCCCGGGGTTCGGGGCTCCCTGGGCGGGGCCCGGGTGGCCCGCCGGTGGTCCTGCTTCTGCCATTCTGTCCCTTCTCCCTTTGCTGTGGTTGAGGGCTCCAGGGAGCCCTCGGGTCTCTCACCCACAGCCGGGCCTGGCATCCCGGGCTGCTCGCCAGCTCGGTACCCGAGGGGCGGCACCCTGGGGGTGGGTCCCTGGCGCGCACTGCTGCACCGTGTCCGTTATTAAAGACTCGTTCACCAGGGTTGACATCGGAAGGGCTAATAACCCTGTTATCCGGACCCTGCAGCTCCCTGGACATGTGGCAGTAGAGGGTTGTTGTGAGGAGGGGTGGCGTTGGGGGGGGTGGCGTTGGGGTGGTCGCTCGCTTAGCTAACCTTCACGGTCTGTTTCGAGCCTGGGCCTCTCGGACAGCGGGGCCGCAGGGGGTCGTTCCTGTGGGGTTGAGGCTTCGGCCAACAGAAGCCGGAGAATGTGTGTGTGTCGCCTAGGAGGAGAGGAGAGCGGGCCTCCCTGCCGGGCCCCAAGGACGAGGCGGCATCTCAGGGGAGAGGAGATGGTCAGCCAGTGGAGGCGCCGTGTCCCTGCTGACGTCAGGCCCAGGAAGCCGGGGCCCCCGGCCACCTCCGTGCCTTAGCACCCGCCCTCCACGGGAACTGCACACCCACAACCGGAGAGAGGCTAAGGCGTGGGGCGGGTGGTGGAGGGGGTGGTGTTGGGGCGGCCAGGCCCGCGCTCGGCACCACAGCCTGTCGTCCAGGGCCACCTGTGGCCACAGAGCACCGGGAACGGGGCCGGGCCGAACGGAGATGTGCTACAGTGTCCGCCTCAAAGGCTTTGTGGGAAAAAATAACGTCAAGTCCGTCATTCGTAATTTTTAAATCGATTCTGTGTTGAAATAACATGGGATATATTAGGTTAAATATATTGTTTCACCTTTTTCTCACTTGTTAAATGTGCTACTAGAATTTTAAATTTCACACGTGGCTTGCCTTGACCTTGTGTTGGACAAGGCCGGTCTAGAGATACCACCTTCCCTAATGTGTGTGTGTGTGGGGGGGGTGCCTTTCTCAGAGTGTCCTTGGTATTTAAGTGCAGCCACCGCTGAGCAGGGTGTGCGGCTCTGTCCCCAGACGGGATCGTGGTTCTCCCGTTGGCGGGAGGAGCGGAGTACTTTTCTCTGGTTTGGAGAGAAAAGCGAGGTCTTTATTTTGTAGACTTGACAAGCTGTCCAGGACACCCCGTAGCTCCCGGAAACCACTTTGTTAGTCGGAATCACCTGAAACCTTGACGAGGGAGGCGGTGCATCCTCGTCTTAAAGGTTTCCTCACGTCGCCACCGAGAGGGCGTCGGGCCTTGCCGGCCCCCCCCCCCCCCCCCCCCCCCCCCCCGCCGCTCCGTGGAGGCTGGGAGGCGGCCCGAGGTCGGGTGTGCTGAGCCGTCTGTCCCGCGGCCCCTTGATGGGCGTGAGCGGGAAACACGGGGGGGCGCGTCAGACCAGGCTTGTGCTCCCGGACGCCCTGCGCGGGGCTCGGTTGTCACACCCGTTGGCCCTTGGCTTCCTGATCGTGTCCAGAGTCACGGAGGGGCAGTCTGAAGAAACGAGGCGTGAGTGGGGGGGCCAGCGACTTGCCCGGCTTCCCTCCGGCCAGGTGTGGGCGCGGCCCCGGGGTGTCTGCACAAGTGCAGTGGGTGAAAACACAGCCGCGATTGCGTGGAGTTCAAGGCTCGTCCTGGGTCCACGAGTCACGGACGGAAGCATTTTGGGGGCAGCGTAAGCGTGTGTTCACAGAGCCGAAAAGCCGTAGCTTCAGCGTTGCCCTCTTGTGACCTGAAACTTCTCCGCGACGGTCGCCCGCCAGCCCGTGACGGAACTCCGTGATGAGCACACGCGCATCCACGCCCACGGTTAGCTCTCGGCCGCGGCCCCGCTCACACGTGGAGTGCCAGAGGTCTGCCACCTGCCGGGAGGGGCCGCCCCGTGGCACACACACCACCTCCTACACCCTGTTCCCCGAGCCGACACAGCGCGGGTGTGGGCCGCGTTCTGGGCCTCCCCACCCGTGGCCCAGATCCTTCTCTGTCCACCGGCCGAGTCCACGCTGGTGCTAAAGCCGGGGATGGGGGGGGGGGCACCACCGTCGCACCCCAACCAGAGCGCACCGACCGGCTCGCGGGGCTGGGTGTGCAGGTGGGGTGGCCGTGGCCGTGGGAGCCAACGGGGACCTCTCCTGGGGACCTCGCCGTGGCCCTGAGCCACGGCCTCTGGGGAGGGTGGCCTACGGCCGCCCCTCGCCTTCAGGCCCACGACGTGCCGGGGACCCCGGGCCAGCCCTGCCCACCGGAGGACAGCCAGACAGGCCGGGTTCAGTGGCTCCTGATTAGTTAGGAATGTCACACAATGACATGAATGACAATGAAGTAGAGGACAGAGGACGCTGGCTGACAGGCCGACAGGGTAACTCTGGTCACGGGAGCCGGCTGGCGGAGGAGTGTGGCTTTCTTGGCTGCCCCGTGTTTTGCTGGATTAATGTAAACTGCTTTGTTTGCAGGGCTTATTGTCATCCCAAAACCAGGCCAGCTCTCCAGGTGGAACTGTAGTATAGTGACCCACGCGGTCCTGAGGGAGCGACGGACGGAGGCGGGAGCCCCGGGCGCGGACACTCGCGGAGGCAGCTGTCGCCCGGAGTCGTGGGAAGACCCTCGGGGCCCGCTCGAAACCGCCTTCTCTGCCACTCACCCAAAGAAGCCGTTGCCATTTTTAAATCGTTCTTGTGGGGCTGCAGTAAAAAATAAGAAATGGGATTTTCTTGCTTTTTACTCGAAAGTTCAATGTAATTAAAATCTCATATGTGTGTGTATATATCCATACATATATATATATATATATAGTATATACATACATAGTGTAAAGTGTTTCTTGGACAAGAAATCCCCTTAAACTCAACTCTTACAAATAGCACTTCACTCTGGTTTTGCACTGATGTCTTTATACTTAGGTGGTCAGAAGGCGACCCGGAGGGCACTCGTGAAAGTTGTCCCCTTCTGACGGGAATCTGCCATTCAGGACGGTGGATGCTGCGATCTGAGATCTTCACGAGTCGTTTGCACTTAAAATAGTTCACTGCTGTTAGGAAATGACTTTAGATACGGGTCTCACGGACTCACGGCCCTCCAGGGTGTATAGATGCTTTTTAATCTTAACATTTATTTTAATACTGTTGTTTCCAGTGTAGTCTGGCTCTGTATTATATGTACAAATAATGGAATTCTGCTTCTGGGGGACGTGATTACTTCACCAGTAATTTTCATCAATCTAAGAGTGATATTTCTAATTCATGAAAAAAATATTAATATTAAAACTATCTTGAATACACCATTTGTTTATCTTTTGTCAAGTCGGCTCCGCTTTTAATGTAACCTTTTGTTCAATTAAAGTTTGGTATAAAATCACCCGTCCTTTTTCCACCACGTTCCCGGAAGCCGTCTCCGCTGGCGGTGCCCCGGCCAGGACGGGCCGCTCGAGCGAGCGCGGCTCGGCTGCAGAGTTCCGCGGCCTCGTCTTCAGGCTTCAGGCTCACCGTCACGGCCGTCGTGGGTGCCTGCACGTGTGCGGACGGGCTCCGGCGAATCGTTCTTTCCTTCCGGCTCTAAGGCCCGGCTGTTGTCATTGGAAGCCCGCGAGCGCTCGTCCGTCCGTCGGCCTCTGGGGAGCGTGGAGGGCTCCGTTCGCCGCGGGGACTGAGGGCCCCGGGACCGTGCGGAATTCGTGTTTGGCGGAAACCGGCTCAGGAACGGCTCTGCGCGGAGGTCGCGCCACAAACACTCGTCGACCCCACAGGCGAGAGAACCGCGGTGAAGTGTAGCGGCCAGGCAGGAGAACATTCTCAGCTTTAAAAAGCCGTACGCAGCTGCACCCCGAAGGCATTTTTATTTGGTGTGGCCGTAAACCAGGAGCGTGTGACTCGCATCTAAGCGAGCACATTAGTCTGGGGCACTGCCCACACGACTTCGGGAGAAAAACGAGCGTACGCCCTTCGAGACGTGCACTCTGTTTTCTTCGTTTCTGCGAGCACAGCGACAGGACCGATGCTTCACCCCAGGCCGTGGCTGCTTCTCAGAGGAGAGGCCCGGTACAGCTGCTCACGGAGCCTCTGGGTCCCAGGGACGTGCGCTTTGGGGAAGGTGAATACCAGGAAGCACGGACACCCTGTTGTTTTAAGTGAGACACTCGATTTATGTATCCTGTACATTCGGTACGACCTGCGCATTAAACAGCACGTCCCGGAGAGTTGGCGTCTGCCCTCTTGGTCAAAGCACTGGTTTCCAGGCGCTGTCGGTGACGCACAGAACCCCAGCCCCGCAGGTCCAGAGACGCACAAGGAGGCCCACGGACTGCCGCGGGGTCACCAAGGGCCGTCTTGGAAAATGAAGTCCAGAGTTCCTCTTGTGACCCCCCCCCCCCCCCCGGGGTCGTCTCCTCTTCCTGTGAAAGGACAGGTGGAGGCCTGGCTGGGCCCAGGACAACTGTTACAATTCGGGCACGGTCAGACGACCTGGCCGTGCTCCCCGGCTTTCACCGGCCCCACGGGTCACGGCCCTCCAAGCGGGCAGGCCTCGCTCGATCCACCATCTGTGGTCACCCTTCGGTCGGGCTCTGGAGTCGACGGCCAGCCGTGTCCCAACGTCGGCTCCCGGCCCCGTGGTCCAAGCTGGCTTCCCAAACCGGACTGCCTCGTGACTGCCACACGCTGGCACCGCCACCACGGACGTGCAGCCTGCGGCGGGCCCTGGGCACGTGGCACCCGGGCCAGACTCCGGCCCGTCAGGCTCTCACACGCCAGGGAAGGAGGCGGGCCGGGCGTAGGCCTGGCCGGCCTGATACGCTTCGTATTTGCTTTCACTTCTTGCCTCGAGCTTTCCGATGCTTCTGGAGCTGGTGAGCGCACTCTCCGAGTGTGGGGACCGGTCTCAGGGAAGCTGAGGGGAGGAAGGCGCTCCAGGGAGACTCTAGCTCAGCCCTCGGCCCTGCAGCGAGCTGTGTGTGCCCGCGCCCCAGGGGTCCCCTCTCGGGCTGGGAGCGGGTGAGCCAGGTGGACGGGGTGCTGGAGCAGGACTTCCGCCCCATTTCCCTCCTGGGGCCCCGCGGCGACAACTCCTGTGCCCGGGAGCCCTTTAATAGCGTTGCCTGCAAAGGCTCAGGCGGCCTCCCTCAGCGCCTGCCCGGTCGCGAGTGAGCGGAGGCGGACGCGGCCTCCCATGCCCACCGCTGGGCCGAGAGCGGGCCGCTGCGTGCGGGCACCCAGGGGGCGCGGGACGCCCCAGCGCGGCCGGCAGCACCTTCCCGCGCTCCGAATGTGCGGGACGGTGGAGTCGCTCTGGCGCGGGGCTGGGCCAGCCGTGGCCATCCTGGGGCCCGGTGTGGCTGCTTCGCGGCGCTTTTATTCCAGAGACCGACGTTGAGCCAAAAGAGCTTCCTTTGGTGGACAGGTCACACCCCACAGGGGCCTGGCCTGAGAGGCCCTCCGTGGGGAGGGGCAGGTCTGCTTTCTCAGAAAGTCACGCGGGAGAACGTTGAAGATTTTTCCCCTCAAATTTTACACCCTTAAAGGGGGTAAGAGTTTTCCTTAACTCTGCCGCGGAGCCAGTCCCCGAGGACAGGAGCCCGTCCCTGCTGGGCCGCTGGCCCTTGGGGGCCTGGTTCCCCGGCGCCTCCCCGCCTGGGCTCACCCACAGCGGGGCCCTCTGCGATCCCGTCTCCCCGGCCTCCCGGCCTCCGCTCCCTCGGGCCTCGGAACTCCCGGATCCTCCCGCAGAGGCAGACCGGTGCCCTGCCCGCCCGCACAGCGGGGCATCGGACAGCGAGGCGGGGTGTTAAATGGGGTCAGAGGAAGCTCTTTTCAACCCCTCGCCATGTGCACCCAGCTCTCAACATCCCCCAAGTCTTGTTTCTACTCTTGACTCTGCGCTTCCTGGGCGCCTCTGCCCCCCCTCGGCCCGCACCCCCCCTGCCTCGCACACCCGCCCCTCCCGCGGCTGCCGCGTCCACCTGCGGACTGTCCTGTGAGGCCGGGCCCTGCTCCACCACCTGTGACTCGGGTCCAGAGGTGGCGGCCACCGGAGAGGACGTGACCAAGAGATCTGACCGCGTGGTGACTAGACTCCCAGCCCCCCGAGTGACAGGGCTGGTCACCGTGCCCAGCAGGGGGCGGCAGGGCCTCCGCGCCGAGTCGTCAAGGCCGGCTGGCCCTGCGCTAGCCTGGGCTGAGCCGGTGGCGCGGCTCCAGGGTCCCCACTCCACCTCCCTGACGATGACCAGCCTGTCACAGACTTGTCTCAAAAGAGGGAACAAGAAGACTGAAACTAACCTGGGAAATTTGCTCTTTTTCTTTTTTCTTTTTTCTTTTTAACGTCGTAAGTCTGTGGGGACGAAGAAAGAAGGCATCGTTCCCACACGGGGAGCGGCGCGCTCTACTCACGGGAGGAAGCTGTGAAGCCTGCGCCGACGGGCCTCCTGCTGGGCGGCCTCCCTGCCTCGGCGCCCAGGCCAGGCCTGCGTTTACTCCTTACGGGCTTTTCAAGCGCGACAAAATTAAGCCGTACCGGGCTTCCCAACAAAATAAATTCCCCGAATATGCTCACAAAACCTAAAGCAGAGAGACAGCTGGTCAGGACGCGTGTTAAAGTCAGGAAGCGTTCAAATGTCGTAACGATACTTGTTCTTTAATAAAGCTCCGACAGCACAGTCTGTGACGCCGTAACGCGCCCGGCGCCATCGGCGATGTCCTGGAGGCGCCGCGCCCACAGCCACGGCGACACCGAGCCTAAATACGCAACATAAATTCGGATCTCTCTTCGGAATCAGATAAAAAATTACAAAATATTCTCTACCCCCAGTTCTTACGTTATGAGAATGAAACAAAAGCCCCGAATGAGCTGGTCTGACGAACGTATCCGGCAGGAACACAGCACGGCCGCTCTCGGGGTGCAGATCCCGGGCTCCGGCTGGCCAGCGGGGCAACGCTCTCGGGGCGCCAGGCTCCGCGAGGGGGACGGGGCTCTCCCCGGAGCCCTCCACCCAAGGCTCGGAGGCGATCGCGGCGGCCCGGCCGCACCTGGTTCCGCGCAGTGCTGCCCCCGGCGGGCGACCGGCGCGTGCTGCTCAGTAGCGGCCGCCTCTCCTCCCTATCGAGGGCAGACGACACTGTTTCAGGTTAGGCTTCGCGTCCTTCTGCGGGTCTGCCTGTCGGAGGAAAGGGCAGATGCTGAGCGGAGGCCGGGACGGGCCCGGGGCGGCGAGCGGCGGGACGCTAGCGAGACGGGCTACCTTCTGGTTTGTGCCGACAAACTTCGGGGGCCTCGGCACCGGGACTTTGCTGTTCGCTCCGGGTCCGAACACGGAGTGCAGCGCGGGGCTGGGGTACGAGGCCAGTTCGGTCACCCCCGAAAGCTTCAGTTTGGGCAGTTGCATCAGGCAGGCGGGTCCCTGTCTCGCGGGAGCGTCCTCCTCTGGCTTTAGGGACGGTTTCTTGAAACAAAACACAGGCCCGTTGAACGTGCAATGGTGCCCCCCTTATGGAAATCGGGAAATACAACAGGGGCTCTTTTGCACGACTTTCGCCTAATCTAACTTGACCCAGAGGTTTGACCGCGTGGTGACTAGACTCCCAGCCCCCCGAGTGACAGGGCTGGTCACCGTGCCCAGCAGGGGGCGGCAGGGCCTCCGCGCCGAGTCGTCAAGGCCGGCTGGCCCTGCGCTAGCCTGGGCTGAGCCGGTGACGCGGCTCCAGGGTCCCCACTCCAACTCCCTGACGATGACCAAATCTGCCCACGGCCTTGCTTTCACGTGGCTCACGTGCTAAGAATATTTTTACATTTTTAAAAAGCTGAAAACAACTTCACGGCATGTCACAACTATAGGAAATTCCCGTCTCAGTGGAGATTGTCCTATTGGAACACAGCCCCACCGTTCATTTACGGATCATCCACGGCACCAGAGAAAAGAGGGCGGTTGTGACAGGGCCTTACGGCCCACAAAGCTGGGAAGGCTTATTACTGCACGGCCCCTGTAGACACGCGCAGCCCTCGGGAGTGCCAGCAGGAGTGACGCGGTCGGACAGGTGTCTGGCCAGGAGGGAAGGGCAGAGCAGGGACAGCAGCTGGGAGGTGAAATGAGGGAGGCTCAGGTGGGGGGTGGGGAGCTGCCGAGAAGGGGCTGCCTCCCCCACTTAAAGGGAAGGCGTGGGGAGAAAAGCAGGTCTGGGGGGAAAGACCGGGAGACCGGGTCTGAACAGCTCGAACTGTGCACCACGGGGGAGCATCAGGCAGCAGCCTAGAATTCCAGAAAGCCTCCTGGCGGCAGCCACACCCATGGCCTCAGCTCCTGGCACGTACCGACGCTCAGTAAATGCCGGGGTGAGTGACGGAGGGCACAGTCCTCACGAAGTGCGGGGCCAGCCCAGAACGTGGGACCAGGGAGCTGAGAGCTGGGGCCGCGTGGGGCACCCGAGGATGACAAGACTGCAAGAGGAAGGTGCCGTTTCTAAAGCGATCGATCCGGGCCCGGACCGGTGCTCACCCGGGCCCGCTGCACCCGCGTGGACGTCTGGGGCCGTGTGGCGGCTGGGGCCGGTCATCGCCAGCTGGGTCACCTGGGTCAGTGTGGCCTGTGCCCTGTGCTGGTCAGGGGGCACAGGCAGATGACAGCGGCAGAGTGCATGGGCAGAGAACCTGGCACCCACGTGTGGGACAGTCCCACCTCGCCAGGCCTGTGCACGCGGGGTGCCGCACCCACCGTCTCCCCTCGGCCGGCGGGACGGAAAGGGCAGGCACGACCGGAGCCCGGCTCCCTGCACCTGCCGAGGGCGGTGTCTTCCGCGGGGACGCAGGCCACCTGAGGGCATCGGGTCCCAGCTACCGAGACCATTTCCAGCTCCCCGACTTCACTTAGTACCTGTTTCCTGCCCTCCTTTGAAATCTGCCAGCCGTTAAGGAGTAGTTCCGGAGCCACGGGGCACTCTGAGGAGACGGACCTCCTGTGGCTGGCCAGAGCCCGCTTCTCCACTGCCCTGTGGGGAAGGAAGAGAGGGGAGTGGCCCCTGAGAACGTGCGCAGCACGACCTTTCTGCCTCGTCAACGCCTCTTCCGCGTCAACCGTTCCGGGAGCCTTTTCCGTCCTGTGTCGGCCTGCCGGTCTCTGGGCTGGGAGAGGAGAGGGCCCCGTGCACCGTGGGCCCTGCCCCCCGGGAGGTCTGGGCCAGACGTCACCTGCACTCGCACCGCTCACACCGGCTGGAGCACAGGGAGGAGAATTAGACGCCCTCGGGCAGGTACTCCAGTGCCAGCACCCCCAAGCCTTACGGCGAGATCCCCCCGTCGACACCGACGTGCACCGGGCCCCTCCCGGAGCCTGGGCACCAGCCACAGAACCGCCCCCCCAGACCCTGCAGTGGAGTCGCTGAGGCCGTTCCAGAAAAGAACGAGGTGTATGTTCCCGGGGCCCCCGAGTTCAGGACAGAGCTGTTCCCGGACCCAGCTGCCCCACCACGTGCCCCCCAGGTCTCCACACCACACGGAGGCCCACGGAAGCCCACCTCTGGTCCCGGAAGTAGGGGTGCTGCAGGGCCTGACGGGCAGTGATTCTCTCGTCGGGGTCGTAGGCCACCATTGCGTGCAGGAGGGAGAGGCATTTCGGGGACAAATTGGCTGTCAGTAGAGGTATTCCTGATCCCTTTTTAAAAGGAAAATCAAAACTCATAGCTCTCGACCTGTATTGAAAGCCCAATGACAATAAACGATCATGCCATTATGTAGAGCACCTGGCCAGCCGTCGTCATGATCCTACAGGGACCCGCACGGAGAAGGGGGCGGGACCAAACCGTTGTCCAAACCCAGAGGAAGTGCAACAGCCCAGGGGCCCCTCACACGAGCTGTGGAGGCGACGATGATGTCACCGGAGGCTTATGGACTCTGGCTGAGGTTTGCGCAGGGGGAAGCCGCGTGTGCCCCAGCGGGGTGCAAGGGAACTCTCTGTACCTCCCGCTAAGTTCTGCGGCGAACCTAAAACCGCTCTAGAAAAGTGAAGTCTACCTTTTTAACAACAGGGCAGGGGTTGTGAAATCTGTTACGCTATCAGTGTGAGAAAACGACTTTCCCCCCAAAAGACTCAGAGCACGTGCCCACCTGAGAAAAATGAGGTAAAGTTTATAAGCAGAAAAAGGAAGAATTCAAACTGGTTGTCACCTCCTCGCCTTCCAAGGGCCCAGGAGCTGCCCACCCCCTCAGCCCACGGGGCTCCCCCTCGGAGGCCCCCGGCTCCCCGGATTCAGTAACCAGTGCCGGTGTGGGCGTCAGTGTGGCCGGCAGCTCTGGGTGACGGTCACAGAGCGCTCACCGCGCACTGCCTGCACGTGGCATCCCTCTCCACCCAGAGGCCCCTGGGTCCTGGGTCAATATTCGGAGGACGGGACCCGATGGCCAGGGCCTCGGCAAGGCCAGGAGCATCTCCCGCGGCACCTAGGAGGGCACCCTGGCGGGACCCCCGGGGTGGGGGGAGACAGCTCCGAGCGGCTCGGTGCTCACACCAGCCCGACCTGGAGCCCCTTACAGCGGCCGCGGGGACCCAGGCGGACAGAGGAGCCACGAGGGCAGCAGAGGTGCGGCCCGGTCCGCCCCCCCCACACTGGCTCCCCCCAGCAGCCCCCGCAGGGGGCAGGTCCACTTGGGGCCCCGGGGCGCACACGCACTTACTGTTTGAACTTGGTGAGAGTCTTCTCCGCAGGTGTGCCGATGACGTCGTGGATTTTTGAGATCTGGTCCAGCTCGTTGGCTCCGGGGAAGAGGGGCTGAAGGCTGGGGGAGGGGGAGGCAGGGCGGAGCTGCGGTCAGGACGGGCCGGGGCCACCTCATCCCAGCAACCCGCTTTGTGGGGCGGCCAGCTCCCACAGAAACCGGGGACACGAAAGCCGCATGGCACCCCGTGCATGGGACTGCTCCGGCCTGTTTCTCCTTTACAGCGAGCGGGTGACACTTTTAAGACGCGGCCACGTTCCTCTCCGTACCCCTGGGATCCCTGCAGCGAAACAGGAATGTTCACACCGGGACACCTAAACTCGAGTCTCGAGTCCCAGGAGCTTTTTCGACAAAAATTCATGGTGGGTCAGGTCCGGTTTTGTTGACAGATGAAGTCCAAGAAACGTTTTGGTTTTCAGCGATTTCATGGATTTGGGAATCACGGATGAAAGAATTTAGGCTTCTATAAGTGAGTTCAGTTCGCAGGACAGGCCACGGCGGAGGGTTTACTAGTGCGGCTTGGGCACCGGGGCCACTTCTGCGCGGGCAGGTGGCTCTGAGATGGGGCGGGGGGCAGAACGACGGTCTCCCCACGGGCTGCCCCTCGCTCGGCGGATGAGCAGCCGTCACGTTCTCGACACTGAAGTCCCTCCACATCCTTTCGGATTAATTCAAGGGATCTCAGCACAGCGGAAAGGACCGTCAGTGCTCTCAGCATCAGTGAAATCGCCACTCAGCTTTCCAAAAATAACAAGCCGGTTATCAACAGGTACGTCCTGAAGGACGCGTGTGTCTGTATTCACGAAGTGGTTAGCTGAGCAGGCGGCAACCGATGACTCGGGTCCCCGCCTACGATGCGCGTCACCCGACCTTAAACGCACCGGCTCGTCTTTCCGATCCGCTCGGAGCACGTGGGCACCACCCTGCCCCTCCCTGGGCCTCCTCTACCCCACACCCTCCTCACCTCTGGGGGAGACCAGCCCCTTCCCTTCTCCCGGGCCGCTGCTCCATCCAGCGGCGAAGCCCCGAGGCTGGGGGAGAGGAGGCCCGGGGAGGCCGGGGAGGATGGTGAGGACGGGGCTTTCTGGAATCCAGCCGTGCCGCCAAGTGGCCCACCCTCACGCCTGCGGCCAGAGCATCCTACTCGGTGGACTGTCTCGCTCAGGGAAGGCGCCGGGAGCAGGGCCGCTGCCCACACGGCAGGCCCCGCCAGCTGGCGGGAAGCGCCCTCCACTCTGCTTCTGAACGTCAGTCATTGCACCGATGAGGCCGAGTCAGGAGGCCGACCGACCTCAGGGAAGAGCTGACTGACGGTAGTTTGTACTTTGAGAAGCAGACGAGGAGAGTATTTGGCGCAAAGTAAAAGGAAAGCCTGCGACGTTTTCCGTCAAGTTAGCACCAGTCACGTGAGCGGGATGACTGCAAAATCTGTTTGGTAAAGGAAGGCACCGGCATGACGCCAGTGGGCTGGCCGGGCCTCGCCAGGCAACCTGTTCGAGAAGGTTCACTCGGGGCGGGGGCACCGGGCGGGAGACCTCAGACGCGAGGCGGGCCTCGGGCCTACCTGGCGATCTCGTAGAACACACAGCCTGCACTCCACACATCCATCTTGTAGGTGTAGAAGCCGTCGGTGAGGAGGCACTCCGGGGCGCGGTACCAGCGCGTGGAGATGTACTCGGTGTACGGCTGCTTGGAGTAGACGCTCCGGCAGGACCCAAAGTCCCCTAGTTTCAGGACGTCCTGCTGCAAGGGGAGAAGGGCAGGGACAAGTGACGTCTCAAGCCGCTGCTGTACCACAGACCATTTCAAATGTTTATGCACTAACAGGAAAATTACCAGCACTGCCACTAGCTTGTGAAAAGAAATTACTATAAGAAATTACTTTATAAGAGTGCCTCTGACAGATAAGAGAGCGGGGTCTCTGCTCAGTGGGACACGTTTACAGACATCCTACCTGTGTCTGACGACTATTTCCGGACGTCTACGGGTTTGGGGAAACGTTAAGTCACCGCGTGAGTCTACAAATGAATTAAACACCGTATCGTGTCACCCGATCATGACTCTAGCTGCGAAGTTAGCCCTGCTGGCAGCTTTGTTTTCCCTGTTGGGGGAGGGGGAGGGGAGGAGGGTTGGGGCCACCTCTCTGGAGCGAAGAGCTCTTGGGAGCAGGTCAGACAGACTGGGTAGACCCCTTTCGGGATACCTCTTCCATTCCGTTTACCCCTCACACATTCAGGTGATAAACTAGAGGCTGGTAATGCACTTGGAGCCTCTGGTACCTACAAACCTCCGGCAAACATTAAATGCGGGCACGTTTCCTACCCAGGTTACCACGAAACCTCATTCCGGCGGCCTTTCAACTGATCCCATTTCCCAGTGGATCATGTTGGACTTCCAACAAAAATCGTAAGGCATGTTAAGAGGCAAGAGAAAACAGTCTGAAGAGAGAAAGCAAGCCTCAGAACCAGTTTCAGAGAGAGCACAGATTTAAGGATTTTAGAATTACCAGTCAGGGAATTTAAAATCACTATGAGTAATCTGTTAAGGGCTCTAGTGGAAAAAGCAGACAACATGCAAGCTCAGCTGGGAAATGCAAGCAGAGAGATGGAAACTCTAGGAAAGAATCAAAAGGAAGTACTAGAAATAAAAAACACTGTTAACAAATAAAAAGTGACTTATAAGCTCAATAGACTAGACGGCCAAGGAAAGAAGCAGTGAGCCAGAAGATATGCCAACAGAAACTTTCCAAACTGAAATGCAAAGAGAGAAAACGATGGCAAAACCAGAAAAGAACAGCCAAGAACCACGGGACCGTTTCAAAAGTGCCTGGAACCGTGGCACTGGTACCACAGCATGGACGGACTCCAAAATGGCGATGCTGAGGGGAAAATCCAGGTCAGAAAAGAGCACATACTATACAATTCCACTTAGAGAACATTCTAGAAAGTGCAAACTAATTTATTATGACAAAAAGTCTTTGCCTGGGGACAAAGGACAGGAGGGATGACCAAGGGGCATGAGGAAACTTTTAGGGGCAAGAGATCTGTTTGCTAGCTTGACTGTGATGATGGCTTCACGGGTGCACACGTCTGCCCAGACTTACCAGGCCGCACACTTTATTATTTTTTTTTTTTAATTTTTTTTTTCAACGTTTTTTATTTATTTTTGGGACAGAGAGAGACAGAGCATGAATGGGGGAGGGGCAGAGAGAGAGGGAGACACAGAATCGGAAACAGGCTCCAGGCTCCGAGCCATCAGCCCAGAGCCTGATGCGGGGCTCGAACTCACGGACCGCGCGAGATCGTGACCTGGCTGAAGTCGGACGCTTAACCGACTGCGCCACCCAGGCACCCCAGGCCGCACACTTTAAATACGTGTGGTCGAAGTGGCTATGGACTGAGACGGACCTGAGCGTGAATCCTGCCTCTTCTTTTACATGCACAGTGTTTGGAGTGATAACCTCAATGCAGTTTATTTTTTTCTTTTTAATTTACATCCAAATTAGTTAGCATACAGTGCAACAAGGATTTCAGGAGTAGATTCCTTAGTGCCCCTTACCCGTTTAGCCCATCCCCCCTCCCACAACCCCTCTAGCAACCCTCTGTTTGCTCTCCATATTTAGGAGTCTCTTATGCTTTGTCCCCCTCCCTGTTTTTATATTGTTTTTGCTTCCCTTCCCTTACGTTCATCTGTTCTGTGTCTTAAAGTCCTCACATGAGTGAGGTCATATGATACTTGTCTTTCTCTGACTGGCTAATTTCGCTTAGCATAATACCCTCCAGTTCCATCCACATAGCTGCAAATGGCCAGATTTCATTCTTTTTGATTGCCAAGTAATACTCCATCGTGTATGCGTGTGTGTGTGTGTGTGTGTGTATATATATATATACATACATACCTACCACATCTTCTTTATCTATTGATGGACATTTGGGCTCTTTCCGTACTTTGACTATTGTCGATAGGGCTGCTATAAACATGGGGGTGCATGTGCCCCTTCGAAACAGCACACCTGTATCCCTTGGATAAATACCTAGTAGTGCAATTGCTGGGTCGTAGGGTAGTTCTATTTTTAATTTTTTGAGGAACCTCCACACTGTTTTCCAGAGTGGCTGCACCAGTTTGCTTTCCCGCCAGCGGTGCAAAAGAGATCCTCTTTCTCTGCATCCTCGCCAACATCTGTTGTTGCCTGAGCTGTTCACGTTAGCCATCCTGACAGGTGTGAGGTGGTATCTCCTTGTGATTTGGATTGGTATTTCCCTGATGATGAGTGATGTTGAGCAGTGTTTCTCGTGCCGGTTGGCCATCTGGATGTCTTCTTTGGAGAAGTGTCTATTCATGTCTTCTGCCCATTTCTTCACTGGATTATTTGTTTTTTGAGTGTTGAGTTTGATAAGTTCTTTATAGATTTTGGATACTAACCCTTTATCTGATGTGTCATTTGCAAATATCTTCTCCCATTCCGTCAGTTGCCTTTTAGTTTTGCTGTTTCCTTCGCAGTGCAGAAGCTTTTTATTTTGATGAGGTCCCAATAGTTCATTTTTGCTTCTGTCTCCCTTTCCCCTGGAGACGTGTTGAGTAAGAAGTTGCTGCGGCCGAGGTCAAAGAGGTTTTTGCCTGCTTTCTCCTCGAGGATTTTGATGGCTTCCTGTCTTACATTTAGGTCATTCATCCATTTTGAGTTTATTTTTGTGTCTGGTATAAGAAAGTGGTCCAGGTTCATTCTTCTGCATGTCGCTGTCCAGTTTTCCCAACACCATTTGCTAAGGAGACTGTCTTTATTCCATTGGATATTCTTTCCTGCTCTGTCAAAGATTAGTTGGCCGTATGTTTGTGGGTCCATTTCTGAGTTCTCTCCTCTGTTCCATTGATCTGAGTGTCTGTTTTTGTGCCAGTACCATACTGTCTTGGTGATTACAGCTTTATAATACGGCTTGAAGTCCGGGATTGTGAGGCCTCCTGCTTTGGTTTCCTTTTTCACGATTGCTTTGGCTATTCGGGGTCTTTTCTGGTTCCATACAAATTTTAGGATTGTTTGTTCTAGTTCTGTGAAGAATGCTGGTGTTATTTTGATAGGTATTGCACTGAATATGTAGACTGCACAGACTGCTTTGGGTAGTATTGACATTTTAACAATATTTATTCTTCATATCCAGGAGCATGGAATATTTTTCGATTTTATTGTGTCTTCTTCAATTTCTTTTATAAGCTTTCTATAGTTTTCAGTGTATAGATTTTTCACCGCTTTGGTTAGGTTTATTCCTAGGTATTTTATGGTTTTTGGTGCAATTGTAAATGGGACTGATTCCTTGATTTCTCTTTCTGTTGCTTCATTGTTGGTGTATAGGAATGCAACCAATTTCTGTGCATTGATTTTATATCCTGCAACTTTGCTGAATTCATCAATCAATTCTAGCAGTTTTTTGGTGGAATCTTTTGGGTTTTCCATATAGAGTATCATGTCATCTGCGAAGAGTGAAAGTTTGACCTTTTCCTGGCCTATCTGGATGCCTTTTCTTTGTGTTGTCTGACTGCTGAGGCTAAGATTTCCAATACTATGTTGAATAACAGCAGTGAGAGTGGACATCCCGGTCTTACTCCTGACCTTAGGGGGGAAGTTCTCAGTTTCTCCCCATTGAGGATGATATTAGCATTGGGTCTCTCATTTATGGCTTTTACGATGTTGAGGTATGATCTTTCTATCCTTACTTTCTTGAGGGTTTTCATCAAGAAAGGATGCTGTATTTTGTCAAATGCTTTCTCTGCATCTATTGAGAGGATCATGTGGTTCTTGTCCTTTCTTTTATTGATGTGATGAATTACATTGATTGTTTTGTGGATACTGAACCAGCCCTGCATCCAAGGTATAAATCCCACTTGGTCGCGGTGAATATTTTTTTTAATGTATTGTTGGATCCGGTTGGCTAATACCTTGTTGAGGATTTTTGCATCCATGTACATCATGGAAATTGGTCTACAGTTCTCCTTTTTAGTGGGATCTTTGTCTGGTTTTGCAATCAAGGTAATGCTGGCTTCATAGAAAGAGTTTGGAAGTTTTCCTTCCATTTCTATTTTTTGGAACGGCTTCAAGAGAATAGGTGGTAACTCTTCCTTACATGTTTGGTAGAATTCCCCTGGGAAGCCATCTGGCCCTGGACTCTTGTTTTTTGGGAGATTTTTGATTACTAATTCAATTTCCTTACTGGTAATGGGTCTGTTCAAATTTTCTATTTCTTCCTGTTTCAGTTTTGGCAGTGTATGTTTCTAGGAATTTGTCCATTTCTTCCAGATTGCCCATTTTATTAGCATATGATTGCTCATAATATTCTTTTATTATTGTTTTTATTTCTGCTGTGCTGGTTGTGATCTCTCCTCTTTCATTCTTGATTTTATTTATTTGGGTCCTATCCTTTTTCTTTTTGATCAAACTGGCTAGGGGGTTATCAATTTTGTTAATTCTTTCAAAGAACCAGCTTCTGGTTTCATTGATCTTTTCTACTGTTTTTTTTGTTTTGTTTTGTTTTGTTTTTTGTTGTTGTTGTTTTTTTTTTGGTTTCGATAGCATTGATTTCTGCTCCAATCTTTATTATTTCCTGTCTTCTGCTGGTTTTGGCTTTTATTTGTTGTTGTTGTTTTTTTTTTTTTCCATCTCCTTAAGGTGTAAGGTTAGGTTGTGTATCTGAGATCTTTCTTCCTTCTTTAGGAAGGCCTGGATTGCTATATACTTTCCTCTTATGACCCACTTTTGCTGCATCCCAGAGGTTTTGGGCTGTGGTGTTATCATCTTCATTGACTTCCATATACTTTTTAACTTCCTCTTTAACTTCTTGGTTAGCCCATTCATTCTTTAGTCTCCAAGTATTTGTTACTTTTCCAAATTTTTTCTTGTGGTTGATTTTGAGTTTCATAGCGTCGTGGTCTGAAAATATGCACAGTATGATCTCGATCTTTTTGTACTTGTTGAGGGTTGATCTGTGTCCCAGTATGTGGTCTATTCTGGAGAACGTTCCATGTGCACTGGAGAAGAATGTAGAGTCCGCTGCTTTAGGATGAAATGTTCTGAATATATCTGTTAAGTCCATCTGGTCCAGTGTGTCATTCAAAGCCATTGTTTCCTTGTTGATTTTTTGATTAGATGATCTGTCCATTGCTGTGAGTGGGGTGTTGAAGTCTCCCACTATTATGGTATTACTATCAATGAGTTTCTGTTTGTGATTAATTAATTGATTTATATATGTGGGTGCTCTCACATTTGGCGCATAAATGTTTACAACTGTTAGGTCTTCTTGGTGGATAGACCCCTTATGATATAATGCCCTTCTGCATCTCTTGATACAGTCTTTATTTTAAAGTCTAGATTGTCTGATATAAGTATGGCTACTCTGGCTTTCTTTTGTCAACCATTAGCATGATAGATGGTTCTCCATCCCCTTATTTTCAATCTGAAGGGGTCTTTAGGTCTAAAGTGGGTCTCTTGTAAACAGCATATAGATGGATCTTGTTTTCTTATCCATTGTTACCCTATGTCTTTTGATTGGGGCATTGAGTCCACTAACGTTTGCAGTGAGTACTGAAAGATATGAATTTATTGCCATTATGTTGCTTGTATAGTTGGGAATTTCTGGTGGTGTTCTCTGGTCCTTTCTAGTCTTTGTTGCTTTTGGTATGTATGTATGTATGTATGTATGTATGTATGTATGTATGTATGTGTCTTTTCTCTCCTCAGAGAGTCCCCCTTAAAGTTTTTGCAGGGCTGGTTTAGTGGTCATGAACTCCTTTAATTTTTGTTTGTCTGGGAAACTTTTAATCTTTTTTTTTTAGATTTTTTTTTAATGTTTATTTATTTCTGAGACAGAGACAGAGCATGAGCAGGGGAAGGGCAGAGAGAGAGGGAGACACAGAATCTGAAACAGGCTCCAGGCTCTGAGCTGTCTGCACAGAACCCGACGTGGGGCTCGAACTCACGGACCGCGAGATCATGACCTGAGCTGAAGTCGGACGCTTAACTGACTGAGCCACCCAGGTGCCCCTCTCCTATTTTGAATGACAGCCTTGCTGAATAAAGAATTCTTGGCTGCATATTTTTCCAATTCAGTACACTGAATATATCCTGCCACTCCTTTCTGGCCTGCCAAGTTTCTGTGGATAGGTCTGCTGTGAACCTGATCTGTCTTTCCGTGTAGGTTAAAGACGTTTTTCCCTCGCTGCTTTCATGATTCTTTCCTTGCCTGAGTATTTTGTGAATTTGACTATGATATGCCTGGTTGATGGTCTTATTTTTTTAAGTAATCTCTATGCCCAACGTGGGGCTCAAATTCAGGACTCTGAGATCAAGAGTCCCATGTTCTACCGACTGAGCCAGCCGGGGCCCCTGGAGGTTTATTTTTGCATATAGTAAGAGTGCCTAAGATGTCTTCCTTCCAGATGTATGGTTACATTGATGGCACTTATTAAACAAACCATTTTTTCCAAACTGGGAGGAAAACAAAACAAAACAAAACATAACATGGTGCCCAGGTATCTGGGGCTGAAAGCCTATCTAGTAAAAAGGTTTCACATTCTACGTTTATTCTGAGATCAGTTTTTCATATAGAAGTTCTTACCTTTATTAATATATTTTCTGGTTTTACATCTCTGTGAAATATTCCATTTCTGCATGCAATATAAAAGGAAGGATAGAATTAGTTGCACCTCATTCAAATTCTTTTACATGGTGCTTTTAAATGCATGTTGATACATTTCCTTAATCTGAGAGCTGCCAAGTCCCCAAGAGCGTACCTGTGCATGTGATCAAGGGATTTACATAACTGGTACATATAGCACGTAATTCTCTTCTCCGGTAATGGGTGTCTTCTCCCTGTGCGGCCAAGGAAGTAGCCAGAGACGGTTACCAACGGTACATACCTCACTTCTTGAAGACAAAAATAGAATCCCACCATTTGATTCAATGATGTATGAAAATCCAACAAATAACCTGAAGTAATTTCCAGAAGTACGGAGCGTACATATGAAACGCACCGCTCAAAATTCTACTCGCGGGCATGATTTCACGGGAAACCCCGCATGCACACATTCTGGTTACCGCAAGAACAGAACCAAGCAATAAGCAGCACAGTAGTTTGGTCTGATACCCCTGGGGCCGAGCCTCCCGGGTGGGCCTTCCAGGACACGCTCTCCCCCATGCCGACTGTGAGGTGTCAGGGGTCGCTTGAAACTCCAGTGTTTTCCTCAGCTTCCGGTCTGAACGGAGATTTCCATTTTACAGGGGGAAAGACCTCAGTTCAACAGAAGCGCGTTTTTAATCCAAGACCCACGACTGCTTTGAATTTCATAGCGCACTCTTCTCTGACAAAGAGCAGCCATCATCTGGCATCTCCTGGCACAGCTCCACTGCCCCAGCCCGCTCGGCCGTCCACGCACCTGCTCACCAGGCCTGCGGTGTGGCCCCAGCCCGCTCAGGCCGTCCACGCACCTGCTCACCAGGCCTGCGGTGTGGCCCCAGCCCGCTCAGGCTGTCCACGCACCTGCTCACCAGGCCTGCGGTGTGGCCCCAGCCCGCTCAGGCCGTCCACGCACCTGCTCACCAGGCCTGCGGTGTGGCCCCAGCCTGCTCAGGCCGTCCACGCACCTGCTCACCAGGCCTGCGGTGTGGCCCCAGCCTGCTCAGGCCGTCCACGCACCTGCTCACCAGGCCTGCGGTGTGGCCCCAGCCCGCTCAGGCCGTCCACGCACCTGCTCACCAGGCCTGCCGGCAGGTTTTATGTCCTACAACTCTTAATACCACACGCACGTCAGCATCAGTTATCCTTGGTCCAGAGGATGTCACGTTTTACTTGATTTCAATTTCAAAAGTGTATGTTTTAACTTTTTTTTTTAATATTTATTTATTTTGGGGGAGAGAGAGAGAGAGAGAGAGAGAATCCCAAGCAGGCACAGAGCCTGATGCAGGGCTCGAACTCAACCCTGAGATCATGACCTGAGCCAAAATAAGGAGTCAGACTCTTAAGACCAAGCCATCCAGGCACCCCTCGTTAAGTTTTAAATCTGAAACACGACTGTTCTGGCCTAACAATCCAGAAAACCGCTTTCCCTCCGTGAGCACACATCCCATTTGACATTTTTGGTCTTAAGTTTGCCATTTCTAATGTCAAATAAATTTATTCTTTTTCTCTCATAACTAGACAAAACCGTTTATGCTAATAGAAAGTAATTTAAATTACAAAATGTCTAAGTACAATTCTTTCATATAATATTGTAATCTTTTTATTCTGTTTCACATAATTTATCACCCACTTTCTAGAGTTTAAAAGAATTAAACTAAGACTTAGTCGTCTTTCCGTAGCTTGAGTAATTCGGTAACTTTATATTAAATTCTTAGCTGTATGAAGATGAAAAGAAAGCAACATTTCCGCTCTTCATCACATGTGCTACTGGATGAAGCTTCCTGAAATTTAGTTCTCGTCCTGGGGGCGGGGGGGGGGGGGTGGCGGCTCTCACAGCCCACTGAATTAGCTCGGCACTCAGGACCCCCTACCCTCCCAACCAGGGGCCCCCAGGCTTCAGGAGGATCTGAATCCCCCGGGGGCCTGTGAAGACACAGAATGCCCCCCACCCCACCCCTAGGTTCAGCAGGTGGGTGGTGGGGCCCCCAAAAGCTGCCTTCTGAACAAGCTCCCAGGTGCAGCTGCCAGGCCTGGGTCCTCACTTCGGGAAGCACACTCCACCACACCCCTCCTGCTTACCGAACGCCCCAGCCAGCCAAATTCACCTGCAGATGCTTGTGTCCCTGCCTCCAAACTCTCCTGCTACACACCTGCGCTCATGCGGTTCTGTTCCCGGGAGCTCCCTTCCAGCCCCCCCACACGCCCAGATCTTCCAGCATAAGCTTGTCAGGCCAGTTATCCGAACTCGCCCTCAGCAAAGTGGAATCTTTTAGGGGAAGTCTAACCCACCGCATCTTCATAATCACCTAGGGATGCTTTAAAATGGCGACTCCCAGCTCCAAACCCAGACCTAATGAATCTCAAAACCAGAGACATGGGCCAGGAATCTGCATTTCTCGGCTGCCCTCAGCCCCCAGCAGAAGAGCCCTCTTTTGGGGCTCACCCTCCCTTTCCTCGTTGTACCCCTGCCACCACCGTTCATAGCCCTGCCCCCCACCCCGCCGTGAGAATCCCGCCTACCTAAGGGGCCTCCTGAGTGAACCGTGGGAGTGGGATGGTGCTCGGACCCGTCGGAGTCCACACCCTTGACCAGGAGCAGGCTGACTATCCATTCTCTAGAACGGTTTTTCAAAGACAAGGTCCTAAACCTTCCAGGCCCGAGACTGTATTGGGTTCCTAACAGATTCTTGTTTTCAAACATCTTGAAACAAACGGAGGTGGTACAATGAATAAACCACTCGAAGTTCCTGTGGGAGCCTTACTGACCACCAACACACCGCGCCGTCCCGACCGAGTTCATTTTTGCCAGCTATTTTTTTTTTTAATCCAAATATCCTCATTAAGAAGATTCTAAAGGGGGCGCCGGGATGGCTCAGTCGGTGAAGCAGCTGATTTTGGCTCAGGTCATGATCTCACAGTTCGTGAGTTCGAGCCCCACTAATAGCACAGAGCCCATTTCAGATTCTCTCTCTCTCAAAATAAACTCTAAAAAAAGATTCTAAAGAGTGTCATATACTATATCAATACTGTAGAAAATGTTTCTGTGAGCACAATAATAAACTCTGGCATTCGCTGCCGGTACGAATGGAAGGAACACGGCCACCAGGGTAGTCCGCATCGTAACAGAATATGCCGCACACACCCCGTCCCACAAGAGACCCCATCCGCCGGCCCGTGCCTGGCTATCCCGGCCAGGCTTGGAGGCACATAGCGGGGTCCAGCAGGGCCCGGGCAAATGCAGCAGGTAGCAGGTGGGATGTCGGTCTCGGCGGAGCCCGAACCATCCCTGGCAAAACGCAAGGATGAGCCCCCTAGTTCTGCCCGGCTCATCTTAAGCCAGTGCTGGAACTTCTGTGGAATCCCACCTCCTCACCTCTACAAGGGAGGCAAGCACCTGGGGTGGGAGGGTCAGATGCACGCACACTACGCGGTGCTAACACGATCGTGACGACGCAGATGACGGCGATCCGTGTTTACTGAAGACTGTGCAGTGGCCCCTGCCCTAAACGCGGCACATTATCTTACCTGCTCCTCACAACAATCCCAAGAGACACTAGGTTTATTCCCATTTCACAGACAAGGACCGAGGCTCACGGGCCTGACCTGGACCCACCATCGTTAAATACACAGGACAGGGGACACCTGTACTGTGTCAGCACAGCCACAACTGGAGCCACGCTTCCCAGAAGCAACAGCATCACAACTAACAGGATGGTGACATGGGCTTGGGAGAAAATTCAGGAGACAAAAATGCGGTATCACTCACACCCTGTCTGAATGGCATGGAGACCGAGAGCTTAAGGAAAACAAAGGCGTCGATCACGGTGTCAGAATGTTTCAAGGAAGTGTTAGGAATGCCAAAACAGATCTACTCACTTCAACTTTCCTTTTTATATACGCGGGAAAGTCTAAATAGATCCCAAGAGCTCTTTTAGTAAGCACAGAACTAAAACTGCTCTGAGTAGATAAGAAAGCTACGTGTCACAGTTGGCAGGCAACGTTTCCTCTAAAAATTCTGCGTCTTACCATCAGTGGGTCAGATCGATGAAGTATAAAAATACAACTGAATTGATCTGACACTGTAATGTCAGGCAAAGTAGTTCTTAATAAGAATCGTAATACGGCACACCGCCCAAGCTGTTCGTGGAACTGTGATGCTATGTTTGCAGTCAAATCGAACCTGTCTTGCTCTTTCCCACTTGGTTCATTCCCCAATGTCACGGATTTATTTCAAGGTCCCTGCCCCACCCACAGCCTCTAAAAGGTATAACCCTGAGGCGCGTGGGTGGCTCAGTCGGTTGAGCGTCCAACTTTGGCTCAGGTCGTGATCTCACAGCTCGTGAGCTTGAGCCCCGCGTCGGGCTCTGTGCTGACAGCTCGGATGGAGCTTGCTTCGGATTCTGTGCCTCCCTCTCTTTCTTCCCTTCCCCTGCTCGTGCTCTGTCTCTCTCTCTCTCTCTCTCAAAAATAAATAAATGTTAAGAAAAAAATTAAAAAATAAAAGGCATAACCCTAAGGGGACGAGGCCAGCTCACCGGACCTGGAACAGCCAGCACTCCGGGAGGTGGCCAACGACTCGGCTTTCTGGGCCTGGCCCGTCTGCCGCCAGTGGAGGGTCTCAGGGTCTGAGTGGCCAAGTCTGCCAAGAGGAGAGGGACACGCAGAGGAGGAGGGGCAGAGGACCACGTGGCTCCGAGACGGTCAGTGGTGGCCTTGGCAGCCGGACCTTTCCTGGCCCCACCTCCCAAGAGGCCTGACTGAGCTTCCTGCAGGAAATTTGAGGTTTTACAATAAACCGTCTCTTCTGTGAACGAGCCGCACACGAGCTGCACGGCACGTGCTCCTGGCAATAACAACAGCCTAGGACACTCAGTGCCTATGAACGTCACCCAGGTGGACGACACACCGAGCCACACCGGGAGCAGGGCCGGGCACTGAGAGGACACCCGTGACGGAGCCGGCAAGGGCCCCACCGCCAGAGAGCAAATGCCCCGGCGGACAGTCGGACAAGCACCAGGGGAGCAGACGCATGTCAGGCGTCACGTGGGAGATCAAGGAGACAGGAGGGAGCTGCGACAGAGGGGGCAAGGCGAGGTGAAGGAGCAGCCACCCACGGCTCCAGGCGGGCACCGGAGGGCGGGGGCACAGTTAAGTGGCCACTCACAAAAGCACGGTCATTTAACTTCAAACAGTTTAAAAAAGAAGGAGGAGAAGAACAAGAACAAGAACAGAATCAGATACAATATGCATTAAAATACTAGATGCCCCTAGGGGCGCCTGGCTGGCTCGGGCAGAAAAGCATGCCACTCTTGATCTTGGGGCTGTGAGTTCGAGCCCCACGTGGGCGCAGAGATGACCTAAATAAATAAAAACTTAAAACAATAACAAAATAATAGATGCCTCCATAACCAGGTTATAGTCTTATCCAGCCTTTCCTTATCAACTCCAAGACAGCCCTCCCCTGCTGCAGGTGGCAGATGTCCAGCGCCATAAGCACAGCGCGCCCGAATAAACCGGCCAGGACGGCAGGATCGCCGGCGGTGTGGCTGGTGCCCCGGGACGCCAGCTACGCCCTCCCTGCGTGGACAGCTCCGTGACGGTTCTTTCCAAGGGAGCAGCGGGCACAATACCTTTACCATCTCTTTGCCCGTCTCCCCACCACAACGCAGACCCGTCCCAACCGCCACCTCGCGGGCCAGGCACGCTCGTGGCTGGGACTTCCAGATGTGACTGGCTTCTGCGTCCGTCGGACCAGACCGCTCGAGAAAGAGGACTCAGGCCCGAGTTCCAGGGACAGACGAGAGGAGGGAGAGCATCCGCTCTGAGTGCGGATCTTGGCGGAGGGCGCCTCCTGCCCGGGCAAAGGTGGCCTGGTTCTAGAGCCCGGAGCAGCAGCAGCGGCTCCTTCGTTTGGGGCATCCTGTCTGTGGCAGAGGCAGCAGCACCCGGGGCAGCCCAATCCTGCAGAGTCGTTTTTTGGGAGCTCCTCCCTGGAGGCCACGCCCCGAGCGTTTCTTCAGTCGTCCCGGCGACTCTGCGGAGCCATCCGTGTCACTTGGGTCCCCTGGGGTTACACTGGCGAGAACAGAGGCTGCTGTCTGCTTTGGGAAGGGACGACCGGTACATCCTCCGGTGGCCCGTTCATTCTTTAAACAGCATCCAGAAAAGTGCTTCTAAAAAGCACAGTCTGTGAACTGATACCAGTCCGGGGGCTGTTTGTCTCTGGTTTAGGAGGAGACGGCAAAAACTAAGAGTGACCGGAAACTTGTACAGCAATTCAACGCCGCTGTGACATCCAAGCACATGACTGTTTTTCCGGTAATTAATTTTTATGTATTTTACAAAAGTCCGGTCCACAACACATTGGAAAAAGCAAACGAACAAACAACCGGTCTTCGACTATAGTTTCAGAAACACTGGTCTAAACCCCAATCAAAAGATGCTTCTTCCCTGCTTTAAAACCCGTCAATGTGGGACGCCGAGGTGGCTCGGTCGATTGAGTGTCCGGCCCTTGATTTTGGCTCAAGTCATGATCTCGCAGTTCGTGGGATTGAGCCCCATGTCGGCTCTGTGCTGATAGCATGGAGACTGCTTGGGATTCTCTCTCCCCCTCTCTCTGCCCCTCTCGTGCTTGCTTGCTCTCTCTCGAAATTAAATAAACACTTAAAACCCACTAAAGCTTCCCACTGAACTTAGAATGATGTGAATTCTTACCCTGGCCCTCCCTGCCTCCTGGCCCCTACCTACCTCATTTCTAACTTCCTTCCTAGTGCTCCAGCCACACTGGCCTCCTAACCTCACAGTGGCCTCAGGACCTTTGCACTACTTGTCTCTGTCTGGAACACTCTGTCCCCATCAATCTCACATGGGACCTGTTTTATTCACTCGTAACACTTATCCTGTCTTGATCTCCTTCTTGATCATTTCTTTACTTGTTCAGTGTCTCCGTCTTCCTGAGCGCGAGCCCACGTGGATGGGACCGTGTCTGTCATGTTCCCCACTGGGTCCACCTCCAGAGCAGTGCATAGCATGTAGCAGTGAATGAGACACCCTCGCCTGCATTTGCCTACTTCCCCCAATCTTCCGGGTAAAGCCCAGTCATCTCCGCCTCATCTGACACCTACTGGGTAAAGAGAAAATTTCCCCAGCAATTCGCCTCTAATGATTTTGACTTTCATATAGTTTCTCTTCTCTCTTCAACAGACTCTACACTGTTTATCAAAAAAGCATCTTCTGTCCTTCTCCTCTACCTCTGCCCGACCTTGCACGCTGCCGTGCATATAAGCAGACAATCCAGCCAAGACTGGGCGATCCTTCTCTTGGGCCATTAACTGGTTCTTCCGCATCTGACGGTGCTACTCAACATTCTCATCATCCAGGAGAGCAGTCATTTCAGTAAAACGAATTGTCACTCTAGTACAAAAAGCTTTAGTGACTGATTCAGTTTTCAATAAACCACCGTGACCATCAATAACAACAAATTGTTAGCAGGCGCCCATTCATTTGAGGCACTGAGCTGGGGCCAGCAGTAGAGACCCAGAGGAGCAGTGGGGTGTGGTGGTTATCACTTAATCCTTGAAACCTCGGTCTCCTTGTCCGTAAAGTGTAGATGGTAACAGTGCCAACCAAAGGGGGTTGTCAAGGGGCCGTACGTGTGGTGGCTGAGAACACGCACTCTGGAACAGGCGAAGTCCAAACTTCGTGTCTACCGCATGTCCATAACCTCGGACAAGGTACTTATCTCCCCGCGCCTCCATTTCTCCATCTTTAAAATGGGGAGAATCAGGGGCACCTGGGAGGCTCAGTCGGTTGAGCGTCCGACTTCCGCTCAGGTCATGATCTCGCAGTCCATGAGTTCAAGCCCTGTGTTGGGCTCTGTGCTGACAGTTCAGAGCCTGGAGTCTGCTTTGGATTCTGTGTCTCCCTCTCTCTCTGCCCCTCCCCCGCTCGCACTGTCTCTCTCTCTCTCTCTCACTCTCTCAAAAATAAACATTAAAAAAATTTTTTTAATAAGAAACAAAAGCAAAATGTGGGCTCACATAATGAAATAATGAAGTTTGGTGGTTGTTTGTCTTGACTGGACCGGGGACCCTGTCCTGACACTCTGGCAGACAGATGTACGGGGAGGAGCAGAGTGAACAATCCACATCCCACAGGACGTGGGAGAAAATTAATCCTGAGCAACACCTCATGGATCCAGACTATTTGGAATCGATGCTTAACAAGCGAAGTTTCCAGATCAGTTAAGGTTTACTCTTTGAAAGTAAAACTCTCCTCTAACTGGGAACCTTTTTTAAATCTTTTCTTCACTTTCCTCCTGCTTCCATCACGTTTACCGGCGCGGCAGGCTTACCGCGGTCCAGCCCGCGGCTGCGCGTTCTCTAAGCCATCTTGGGGCGTCTGGGGTCTCCCGGCTGCCCAGACTGCGCTCATCTGCGGTGGTGCCGCTGTTGTTGTCCTCCCGTTTTATATTTTCAGTTTCATCCCCCAACGTAGGACCGTCACCTGTCGCTTCCCGTTACTGCTGGTGGGCCGAATTCTAGAAGCTCCTTCCAGCCAATGGCTCTATTCCGAATAGGTTCTATACTGAGAAACCTGGCAACCTTGTTAGCATTGTACTCAAAACGCAATGAAACAGGTCCCCGAGTGGACGGGCTTCCGTATGAATAAAAGACACAAGGTTTGTAACATAGGAAATACCATACATGCCCAGACAAAAGGCGATCTCCTACTTTCTCGAAAAGATCCAAAAGCTCTTCATCAACTTCTGTGGGTGTAGAGAAGCTTGCCTATTTCTACTATTTATTTTATTAGTGAGCTACTAAAGCACACAGTTCAAATCGCATCTAGGACCTACTAATTTGATAACGACGCTTTTCCCCACATCCTGACTTCATCACAATTTTATTCCAACTCTTCATGTGCTTCCTCCACACCAGGGTCACCCTCATCACAAAAATAGCTTCTTGATCTCAAAAATGCTACATGCCACTTTCCATACCACCTTTGGTCTGGCCTGATTTGTTTAAGATAATACAGCAGTTTTTAAATTGTCCTTTCAAGCCATAAACAGTCACTCACATAACACAAGGCAAATCTGTTTTCATTTGTCCGATCGGCACCGCGTGATCGATCCGTAAAATACCACACTTTCTGTGCTTTCTCAGGGACAGCTACGAGGCTCATTTGTCCTGCCATCTAACACAACTGTGCAGTCAGACCCCCAGGGATATTTGCTGAACGTGGGCCAACCATCCGCCTCCATTTTCCTTCAGGTGCCCTCTATCAGCCTCCCAAACCAGCCCCGACTGAGGCCGGCTCGGGCGCTGTGCTTTCCTGAACGGAGCTCTGCCGTTCAGAAGAAAGTAAATAAATGAGCATCCTGTAACGCGGGAGAAAGACTTTATAAGGATCTGAATAGAAGGTGGTCGTCTCTCGGCTGAGGGAGGATCTTGGGGGACAAGCCTTGCCTTATTTTGAGGCAGAGCCACCAGAGTGACCTTTGGAGCGGCACAGCGTCCCCTGCAGGGACCTGAGGTGAGGAAGGCCTGAGCACCCGTGTCACCTGCCAGCCTGGACCTAGATGGCTTTACTTCTCACTGACCGCCCTGTGTTGAGGAGACGAGACTGCCAGAAAAATTCCTCCCAAGAGGTGACTGAGGATTTTCAGAACTAAAACAAAGTATACGTGAACGACAGGCTTTAGAAGAAGATCTTAGATTAGCTTGCAAATTATTCTACGTACCTCGTATTAGCTCATAAATATTCATGTCCATAAGTTCACATATTAGTGCAAGAGAACCAGATTTTCTGTCACTGAAGAAGAAATCAGGTTTTTAAAAATGTTTTTCTTGTCTTCATCAGAAACTATCATCAAATATTTAATTCATTTGTGCACATTTCTGGTAAACATAAAGCTCTCCCACCTCAAAGCCTGGGGCATAGTGACTGAAACAGAAGTTGCGATTTTCAGTCAATTATTTCAGTCAATTAATTTAAAATTAATTTAAAATAACAGTAAAAATAAAATAAAATATAATAAGATAACAGTAAAATCCCACTTTAAGCAAAAATTCTAAATGCTTCCCCCCTTTTTAATGAGATGTGTCTTAAAAATATAGAACTAAGTACTGGCAGAAAGGAGAAAGGAGGTCGAGAGTCGGCTAAGCAAAACAGAGGAGAAAGAATTTAATTCATGCTCCGTGACTGCAAATTTAGTTCTAACTTACCTAGATTCTCCCATGTACCTGGGATAAATTATGATGGGGAGACAAAAATCCACAAACCAGTCAGGGGAAAAGGGAGGAAGACGGGTCACCCCAAGCCCAGGTGGGGTCCAGGCCTTGCACGGGGTGGGGACCGAGGCCTCTGGCCGGGCTGCCCGCTTCTCTGGAGCTGACACTGCCCTGTTTGAAGGCCCCTGAGCCCTCGGCAGAGGAGCACGTGTCACTCCAGACCCTACTAGTCAGGTCGCCTCCAGAGGGGCTGCCTGGAGGGGGGGGCGCACACGCAGGCCCGGAGAGTGCCCAGGACGCGGCGTGCAGTGGGCGGTGTTGTGACCAGTGCGCACCGCGGGCTCCAGGCCAGGAGGCCACGCGGCTATGACAAGACATTCCACTGTGAGTTTCAAACTGCTCTCTTCCCTGATGAAAACCCACGCACTTCGTCAGAGACCGTAGTGTCCCGGCTGGTTTTAAAGCGGCCCGGAGCGCCGCGGAGAGCTTCACGGAGCGTGCACCTTCTCAGGGCGCACAGAAAGGCAAGTTCCAGAACCCTGGGTCCGAGTTCCCGGCTCAGAGTCCAGAAGGGCAGTGCGGAACTGCCGGCACCTGCAGGTGAGGTGTGCCCTGCCTTCCTGATGGGTAGGTGAGCCTCACGTAAGGAGACTAATCTATAATTAGAACACAAGTGACAAGTCCCCCAAATTACAGCAACCATAGTAAGGTGGGGGGGGGGGTCACACTACCTGACACGGTGCAGACGTGACAGCCGGCAGGGACAATCCCTGACACATGACAATCCCTGATGTAGGACCACAGTGCTTTCCCATTTGCCCATAACTCACACTCGAGGCCTCGGATGCACAGGCCACTGCCTACAAGGAAGCCTCACTGAGCTACGGGAGAGGAACCGTTTGAATTCTGTCCACTTTTATGATAGGGAATCACCTAAACGAAGGTATTTCCACGTTAGGAATCAGATACACATTTGTCCAAATAAATACGTGACTTAAGATAAAATGAGAATCATTACTCCCTGAGCTACAAAGCAAATATTTCAAATGTCTGCCACAGTTTTCTTCCTTAAAAAGAGATTTGATCGTTGTCATCAAATGCAGACCATTGTAAAGCCCCAGGAATACTTACAAAACCACTTCGTGCAACGTGAGGATGTTCGGGTGTGGGTTCAGGCGCCTCAGTGCTTGTATCTCCCGTAGACTGTTCACTTGCTCGATACTATTGCGTGGGTAAAAATAAATAATTAATTCATAATTCAAGTCAGCCTCAGATTAGGGTTATTCAATCATTATTTATTACCCATGATCACAACGGAGAACCTCACACATATTGCAAGCAAGTTCATCGACTCAGTATTTCTCCCGCCAGCAGGTGACGTTCAACATGTCTCGTTCTGCATCATCTGATAAAAATCAAGGTTCTTATGGCTTTGGACATTTATTCAAATTTTCCCTTAGTAGTTTCCCTTAGAAACCTTAGTCGTTTCTTTTATAATTAGTAAACATGGAAACAAACATTAGAATTTCCTATTAATCAGTTTATGGGAACTAACCAATTGAGCAACAGAAATACCCCCTGAAAATACCCATTTCAAATGTCCACGAACACGCTAATCTTCCTTATCTTTCACGAAAGCTGTACATTTTCTCACTTTCATTCAGCGGGCGGCTGGCGTTCCCTCGGCAGGTGTGACTTACCTACCGCCAGCTCTTCTTTACGAAGACGGGTCTGCCAGGCGCCGTTTACATCAAACCTCGCCAACGTGAGTGGGACGGAAGCAGATGGGGATGGGCCGGCTGTCACCACACTCCAGAGACCGCTTCCAAGAGATAACCCCCCATGGACGGGCCCACGGTCACGGTCGTGGTCGTGGTCATGTCCAATCAAACGACTAGATCCACCAGAGACTTCCATGGCCTCGGCTCTGAAAGGAACTAACTGCGGGAATAGTCTTCTTCCTTTGAACTGCCAAAACTCCGTTCTGCCAACTTTTAATATACAGTGTAAAGCTCAGCATTTTGTCTGGTTCTTCAAAGAGCAGTTATACCCAATAGTGTCTTATTACTGTCTTAAATCAGTGTGAATATGTTAAGTCTCGTGCCAGCCAACAAATGGGAGCCTGGTATATGAGAAAAGCCTGAATAGTCTGAGTGTAAGGATATTTCTGACTAAAAGTTTTAGACTCTCTTTCATTTACTTTCCCCTGTTGCTTCCCTCACACCCAGGACGACATCTGCAAAATGTTAGCAACTTGTGCATCACAGTCAACAACCAACCCGAAAAGACAGAGCCCACCGTGCTGGAACAAGGTCCTACGGAGGGGGCCCCTGTTGAACCAGGTACCAACCTTTTAGCTCTGGAGAGAGGAGAGGTCTGGGGAGTGCCGGCCAAGGGCCAGGTGTAGGGTGGAGGTGGGAAGGGTCAGCACTCAAGAGGCTCAGGATAGCCGGTTACTACCCAGAATAGGAGTCTTTCGCTGTTCTCGTGACCACCGTGTTCGGCCTGGCGTGTGCAGAGACCAGATCGTGACGCTCTCCGCTCACTCTGTCAGCTTAGTGCCTACCCCACCACCTGCTCCTCGCCAGCATCACGGCCTCCCCTAGATGCCTTTAGAACAATGCTTCCCAAATATGTCCCATAGAACATTCTTCCTCTAGAAAATGCTTTATCAAGGAACTTCACGCTCAGAAAGTTTTTTTTTTTTTTAATTTTTTTTCAACGTTTTTTTTTTTTATTTTTGGGACAGAGAGAGACAGAGCATGAACGGGGGAGGGGCAGAGAGAGAGGGAGACACAGAATCGGAAACAGGCTCCAGGCTCTGAGCAGTCAGCACAGAGCCCGACGCGGGGCTCGAACTCACATACCGCGAGATCGTGGCCTGGGACGCTCAGAAAGTTTGAGATAGGCCCACTCCAGCTCCTTTTGGAAAGCCATAAACTACTGTTGATTTTACTGTTGAAAAGTTTTCAAAAATCCTACAAATCGGGGCGCCTGGGAGGCTCAGTCGGTTTGTGTTCGACTTCGGCTCAGGTCACGATCTCGCGGTTTGTAAGGTCAAGCCCCGCCTCGGGCTCTGCGCTGACAGCTCGGAGCCTGGCGCCTGCTTCGGTTTCTGTGTCTCCCTCTCTCTCTGCCCCTCCCCCACTCATGCTTGCTCACTCTCTCTCTCTCTCTCAAAAATAAATATACATTAAAAAATCCCACAAAAGTTTACCTTTATTGAAACCAACATGTCCCAAACTTTTTTGCCCTAGGATCACTTCTTACAAACTATCTAGTCACCAACCCTTAGAACGAGGGTTCCAGAGAACACACCGCTCCAGACTATCCTTTGAGTGGCATGATAGGAACACCTTTTTTCCTTCGGACAGGGGAGGTGAACAAAGACACCAATCAGGCAATAGGAAGAAAGAAAGATCAAGTGAAACACTCTTGTGGGGGCACATGGGCTACCGATGGAAGAGCCTCTTTTAATCCCTCTCCCTGGGGTCTGCACTGGAGGAGACCACTGAGCCCCTCTTCGAGGTCCCGCACCTTGGGGGGGGGGTCTCCTGACTCAGGGCTAGGTTGCTGGAGACCCCACCTCCAGCCGGTGCCTGTGCCTGTCATGCCTCTACCCCTGGCGTGCCGTAGGTCAGTGGCTCTCACGGGGGAGGGACCTCGCCCCCCAGGGGATGTTTGACAATGTCTGGGACGCCGTTAGCTGTCACAGGTTCTGTAACATACTGTTCCATTTGGCATTCAGTGGCAGCAGCCGGGGTTGATGCTCAGTATCCCACAGGGCCCAGGACAGGCCCCACAATAAGTAATAAGCTGGGCCCGAATGTCAGCAGTACCAAGGCTGGGAAACCCTGCCTTGGTGGAAAGAGCAAGAGACCAGTGGAGCCGGCAATAGCTCTGATTTCCGAACATCCTATAGGAAAAAAATAAGTTTTCCGAACTGGAGGGTCAAACAGCCTGGTCGTTGAGACGAACAAGTATCCACTCTGCTCAGCTTTAATATGAAAACCTGTTATCATACCCTGAAAGACATTATTGCTTATTGTAGACATAATTCTTTCGTGTCTCCACAGACATTTCTCTCAGAAATAATGAACTAATACATTTAAAAAGACATTTTCATCTAAGTATCACTAGCTTTGTTCAAATAACAATATTTTATTAAATTTTATTGGGGGGGAGGGAGAGGGAGAGGGAGAGAGAGAGAGAGAGAGGGAGGGGGAGGGAGAGAGAGAGAGAGAGAGAGAGAGAGAGAGAGAGAGAATATCTCAAGCAGGCTCCACACTCAGAGCAGAGCCCAACACAGGGCTTGATCCCACGATCCTGGGACCATGGCCTGAGCTGAAATCAAGAGTCAGATGCTCAACTGACTGAGCCACCCAGGTGCCCCAACAATATTTTGTTTTAATAAAATACAAATAAACCCTGTTCTTTTAAAAATCATGAAAAATATCTAACAACTGGAATTAACCACTTTTCTGCGCCTTGGAGTTGCTTCGAATTTTGTGGTCAGGTGACATTCAGGGTTTTGTTCGTTTTCACTGTCCTGCTGGAGACCAAAACGATCGTGTAACTGGACACAGAGGAGCGCAGGCAGCCTCTGCTCCAAAAGGAAGAGACAAGATCCCCCATACGTGCGTTTTTCCGCAACTGGAAAAATTATATTACCGGGTCCAAGTCTTTAAAGAATAAAAAATATTAAAATAAAAATAAAAATAAAAATAAAGAATAAAAAATATTAATTTTGAAATGTCAACACTTCATTTTATTGGAAGGGTTTTACAGAAAAGTTTATCTAACCGATCCAGTCTGCAGGAAGAAAGTCCCTAAGCTGAAGGGGAAGAAGTGGGTATATTAATATTAGACAAACTAGACTTCAAAACAAAGATTATTACTTCTTTAATTTTTTTTAACGTTTATTTTTGAGACAGAGAGAGACAGAGCATGAATGGGGGAGGGGCAGAGAGAGAGGGAGACACGGAATCGGAAGCAGGCTCCAGGCTCTGAGCCGTCAGCACAGAGCCCGACATGGGGCTCGAACCCACGAACCAGGAGATCATGACCTGAGCTGAAGTCGGACGCTTCACCGAATGAGTCACCCAGGTGCCCCTAAATAAAGATTATTACTATCTATAATGCTTCATAGTGATGGGACAATACATCAAAAAGGCATGACAGCTACAAATGTGTGTGTGCTAAGTAAGAAAGCTTCAATACACAAGTGAAAACTGACAGAAGAAAGAAGAAAGGGTTGAAGTTTCAATACTCTCTATACAACTGAGACACAACTGAGTGACACAACAGTCATTCAGAAAACCAGTCAAGAGATCCAAGATCCTACCAGCACTGTTAACCACCTTGACCTAACGAGCTTTTACATAACACCTGTTACTTAACACCTGGAGCTAGAATATGCTCTCCACTCAGATGAATATCTGGACCCAAAGATCAATCTCGATAAATTTCCAAATACAAAGACTTCCAGAACATGTTGTTCTCTGACTACAACGGGCGTAAACTAGAAATCAATGATAGTAAGTTAGCTAGAAAAATCCCAAACACCTGCAAATTAAGCAACACACTTGTAAATGAATCGCGGGTAAAGAAGAAATCACAAGGGAAGTTAGAAAACATTTAAGCCAAGCAACAAGAAAGCACAACATATCAAAATTTATAGGATGCAGGAAAACAGGGCTTAGAAGTGTATTTATGGCTTTAAGTGCTTATGTTGGAAAGGAAGAAATAGTTAAAAACCAATTATCTAAGTTTTCACCTTTAGACAGCAGAATAAGGGGCGCCTGGGGGGCTCAGTCGGTTAAGCGTCCGACTTCGGCTCAGGCCACGATCTCGCGGTATGTGAGTTCGAGCCCCGCGTCGGGCTCTGTGCTGACTGCTCAGAGCCTGGAGCCTGTTTCAGATTCTGTGTCTCCCTCTCTCTCTGCCCCTCCCCCGTTCATGCTCTGTCTCTCTCTGTCTCAAAAATAAATAAACGTTAAAAAAAAAATTTTTTAGCAGAATAAGAACACTAAATTAAACCAAAGTAGAAGAAAAGCAATAATGGAAGAGCAGAAATCAATGGCACAGAAAACAAACAAACAACAAAGGAAATTAACAACGATTCTTTGAAAAGATTCATAAAACTGATAAACCCCTGGCAAGACCAATGGAGGAAAAAATGACATAAAACACCAGCACTGCCAACCGGTATCAGGAGTGAAAGAGACGGTATCACTACAGTTAGATGTTAAAAAGCCGAAAGGGGGTAACGCGAACAACTGTATGCCAAGAAATATGACAACTTAAAGAGACAAAGTCCTTGAGAAACACAATTACCAAATGTGACACAAAACTGAAAACCAAAATAGCCCCATGTTTCCCAAAGAAACGGAATTTGTTAGCAAGGGCCTCCTCACGGCTGACGGAAGTGCTCTTAGATGGGATCATGGCGGCAGCTGGACACCTGCATAAATTTCCTAAACTGCTCCTACCATGGGTGGATTTGATGAAATTTAAATTACATCTCAATGGAGCTTTAAAAAAACCTACGAAGGGGCGCCTGGGTGGCTCAGTCGGTTAGGCGGCCGACTTCGGCTCAGATCATGATCTCGCGGTCCGTGAGTTCGAGCCCCGCGTCGGGCTCTGTGCTGACAGCTCAGAGCCTGGAGCCTGTTTCAGATTCTGTGTCTCCCTCTCTCTGACCCTCCCCTGTTCATGCTCTGTCTCTCCCTGTCTCGAAAATAAATAAACGTTAAAAAAAAAAATAAAAAAAAAATTAAAAAAACCTACGAGGACCCTGTATCATTTGGCATCGTTCTGATTCTTCAACATCCCACGGTGCAGACGTACCATGACGCCCCACCCGCCCCACTCCTTCGTTCCGTTTCCAGCTGGTCGCCACTACAAGTGACGCTGTGACCAACGTTATGGGGCCGGGGAGGGGTGGGGGAGGGGGGGCCTCCGCACGAAGAAACCTTCTAGGCCCAGAGATTTCACAGGTGAATGATTTCAAATGTTTAGGAAAGAAATACTCTGACACGTTTCTCGAAAGAAGGTACACGAATGGCGGATAAGCACACGAGTCAGCATTCTTTGCCACTGGCTGTCAGGGAAGAGCAAACTAACCACAGGAAGAGGCCACGGCGCTCACCAGGACAGCTACAACTTAACACGGACGCCACCGCACGCTGGTGGGGGTACAGAGCACCTGGAACTCTCCTTCTCTGCTGGTGGGGATGCAAACAGGTGGAATCAGTTCGAGAAAAGGCTTGGCAGTTTCTTTTAAACATACACCCACCCTCTGATCCAGAGATGCTGTTCTAGGCGATTGCCTAAGGAAGAAGGAAGACACACATCCCAGGCAGGCTTGTGCACGAGTTCTCACGGCAGCTTTACCACCAGCAGCCCCAAACCAAAACGACAGCAAAGCCCGTCACCGGGAGAATGGACACGCAAAGGGTGCTGAGGTCACAGTGCGTGCAGCTCAGCCGTAAAAAGGTTATCAGCTGTGGGTGCAACAGTGCAGATGAACCTCCGAGAGTCCACGCTGACCCGACAGAGCTGGTCTCGGGACCACATTCCAAGATTCCATTTAATACGAATTTCTACAAGAGGATAAAGGAAAAAACCCGGAATAGTGGCAGCCTGGGATGGGGGTGGAGAACTGTCACAAAGGAGCTTCCTAGGTGACAGAAGTGTTCTATCTCTTAATTACACGAGAACATCTGTTTTCCAGAATATTAGACAGTAAAGAAATGTGCGTTGTAATGTATGCAAATTTTGCCTTTCAAGAAAAAGCCCCACATGCTAACAAGCAAGTGGGGAAGGACCGGGTAAACGTGCACACGAAATCAAAATCACAGGCCTGTTGATTCCGGCTGCTGGGTACCTGGGGTTCATCACACTGTTCCGTTTACTTTGTTCACGTTTAAGATTTTCTATGATTATATTATTAACTAAAAGCTCTTAAAGTGACTCATGGATTGCTTGCCTTTGCCTTTCTTTATAACCTCACAAAGCAGACTTTATTTTGGTAAAAGTAATTTGAAGACCAGGCAGTGATGGGACTTGAGAAAAACCATGTACTAAGTCAAGACCGGACGGCCGCACGGCATTCCGCCGCAGTCAAGAGCACTGGAGAGAACGCAGGCCTTGGCCCTGCACAGACCCGGGTCCCACGCTGGGCCCTACTGCTGGCCAGCTGGGTGACACCGGGCAGGTGAGAGAACTCGGCCCTCCAGCCGCGCTTCCCTCGCCTGAAAGAAGGCAACGACAGCATCTTTCTCGCAGGGCTGCCGCGAGGGTTAAATGCCGCACGTCCACAGCTCACCCAGGGCTGGGCATGGCGCCAGACACGTGGTGACCAGCCGCTGTCCTCTGCATCACGACTGCCGTTAGCACCCCACTTCGGTTTTCAAAAGGTTTCAAGCCCCGCTCACCCGCGCTGTCGTATGGCAGGTTGGTCGATGGCTGGATCACAGCACCAGCACTGTGCGGGGTGCCCACCTGCCTCAGGTCAACCCTCGCGAGGCTCCCGTGAGGTCGAGCCCGGGGAGGCATCTACCTGGTAGCTACAAAGCAACTGAGGCACCGAGGGAGTGAGGAACTGTCCCAGGTCACAGAACCAACAGTGGAAGAAGAGCTGTTCTACCTTCAGAGCCTGGGCCCCGACCCTGTGCTGACCACGAGTAGCACGTATGTGTCAGTCTCACTCCTTCAGGATACAAAGCAAGAGCCTACACAGTTCAAGATGGAATTTCTTTTTAAAAGAGACTCATTCCATTTCTTTACAGTGTTTCTATGCGCAGAATACAGAATACAATCGTAGCAAAAAGAAAAAGGAAGTGGGGGTGGGGGTGGGGGTGGGGGTGGGGGAGGGCTCTAATGAACTGTTGTGCTTGCGAGTGCAGGTGGGGACCACTGGGAAGACAGACCAAAACAGGGATAGGGAGGCCTGGGCCGCGCCGCAGCCTCCGGCCAGTGACTCGCTATCCCCGAACTGAGGCTTCGAGTGACTCTGGAGGAAATCCATCCTCATGAGCCGAAAGGACCCTTCTTGCCACGGCACTAAAGAACCGGCTTGTGTGACCTTGCCTGCACTTCACACTAGCCACTATTACTGCAAACGCCGTCCGTTTCTATTTCAGTAAGAGGGAAAGGAAAGGAAGTAAAACTTGGAAGAGGTGGGAGTCAGCAGCTCCAAATGCCAGCCTCACTCTGCCCGTGTGACTCAGCGTGATTTTCTTGCTGCCGCTTCTCGTTTGTCATGCCACCCACACGACTGTGCAAGGTGACTTTGAGGATTTACTTAGACAGTGATACATGAGCAGAAATGGATTTTAAAGAACCTAAAATTATTCTTCAACTGAGTAAGATTAAACTGTTTAATAATGGTGATAGATATTCCAGAACTCCAAAAGCTAGAAATATGATTTTCATGGTTAAAGAACAGAAGAACAACATTAAACTTGTGGACCAAGTATCAGCGACCCTGGAACATCCAACAAATTATTAGCAATCTCCTTCCTAGAAACGACCCCAAAAGCAGTCGTCTTTCTTCTAGAAACTATAGAGTCATTTCTTCCTATAAGTCAGAAATAAGAATGGAGGGGGCTTAGGAACAATATCAGTCATTCCAGGTCACTTATGGTTATTTTTGTTTGATTTTTTGCTTCATTTTTTAAATGTTTTATTTTACTTTTGAGAGGGGAAAAAGAGTGTGAGCGAGGGAGGGGCAGAGAGAGAGGGAGACACAGGATCCGAAGCAGGTTCCAGGCTCTGAGCTGTCAGCATAGATCCTGATGTGGGGCTCGAACCCACGAACTGTGAGATCACGACCTGAGCCAAAGTTGGAAGCTCAACCCACCGAGCCACCCAGGTGCCCCATAATCATTTTATTAAGTTTATTTGTTTTGAGAGAGAGAGAGTGCACGTGCAAGTGGGGGAAGGGCAGAGAGGGAGAGAATCCCAAGCAGGCTTGGTGTTCAGCGAGGAGCCCAATGTAGGACTCAATCCCATGAAGCGTGAGATCATGACCTGAGCCAGTATCAAGTCGGATGCTTAACTGACAGAGCCACCTGGGCGTCCTCCAATCATTTTAGACTAACAAGGGTTATCAAGATAGTACAGCTCTCTATTGTAACCCAGCCTCTTTTCATGTTAACACCTTACACGACATTTATCAAAACTAAAAAATTAACATTGGTACAATTCTATTAATTAGACACTTTATTTGGATTTCCCCAGTTTCCCCGGGAATGTCTTTTTCTCTTCCAGGGTGAAGGATACCTCATTGCAATTAAGACGTCATGTTCCCTTACTCACCCTCCAGTCTGTGACGGTTCGTGTCTTTGTTTTTCATTACCTTCACAGTTTTAAGGAGTAGCAAGCAGGTATTCTGCGGAATGCCCCTTAATTTGGGCTGGGCTGATGTATTCTCATAAGTAAGCGGAGATTATGGATCTTCAGGAAAGAACACGATGGAGGTGATATGTGTGCTTTTTCAATCCCATTGAATCAGGAAGTACATGACATCTATATGGCTTATTACTGATGGTGTTAATCATTTAGTTAAGGTGGTATCTTCCGGGTTTTTCATTGTAAAATTACTAACTTTCCCTTCCTATTTTCTATCCTTCAGGAACAAGTGAAGCCCACACTCAAAGGCAAGGAAAGTAAGCCCCACCTCCTGAAGGAAGGGATATCAGACAATTTATGGACATATGCTAGAACCACCACGTTAATTAATAGTTAGGGGGAACCACTGGAGGCTCTGCCGAAACCCTGTTCTCTTCCAAGTTTCACCTACTAATCTCAGGGTTCCTCAGTTTATCTTGCCTGTAGAAATTACCACTGGTATTCTAATGAGGATTTTCTATTCCCCTCATTCCTTCTATATTTATTAACTGGAGTCCTTCTATAAAGAATTGTCCCCTCATCCCAATTTATTTATTCACTCATTTATTTATCGGTATGGACTCATGCTTACCCGACAAGATAGATGAGAGGGTGGAGAGAGAAAAAGAGAGATGTGTGTACATATGGATCATACACATACTAGGTCTGTCTGCTGAGTCTAGAGGGACTGACTTCCCAGTAGGAATGAGCACCCCTGGTGCCAAGATCTCGTTTTCTAAATACCTTTCTCCAATGAAAGGAACCAGGGCTCCTTGGAGAAATGGATGATTCTAGGGGAGGAAAAATACAAGATGAGCCTTCAGGATCTGAAGAAATGAAAGTGTTAAAAAAGGAAAAAAGATAAAAAGGATGGGGCATGTCAAAAGAACATAGGCGCCAACCTGAAGGAGCTCCCCATAGCCACAGCTGGAAGAATCTAAGCAGGAACAATTATTAGATAAATAACGATAGTATTGGATTATAATCTCCTATAGGTTTGGACCTATGTATCAAGACCAAATCAGAACTCACGTGAATAAACCCAGAGTCCACTTCCTCTTAGGTTTGGATTACACAGCTGGCAGATACCTATCAAAACTAGCCTGAGACTCTATCACGGATTCCGTACATCAAACAGCGACAAAATACCACTAGCCGGAGTAAATGTACTTCCTTTTAAGTAGAGCCAATATGTGAAATTGTTATTTATACAACAGAAACTAAAGCCTGTTCCCCAGGTCATGACCTCATGGTTCGTGAGATCGAGCCCCGTCAGGGTCTGTGCTGACAGTGCGGAGCCTGCTTGGGATTCGCTGTCTCCCTCTCTCTCTGCCCCTTCCCCGCTCATGCTTCCCCACCCGTCCTTTCAAAATAAATAAATATTAAAAAAAAATAATACACTAAAGCCTGTTCATAATCCCCTATACGTACACAAACTTTACAGAAAGTAACTCCGGGGTGCCTGGTTGGCTGGGTCAGTGGAGCATAGGACTCCTGATCTTGGGTTTGTGAGTTCAAGCCCCACATTAAGTGTAGGGATTATTAAACAAACAAGTAAAAGAAAACAAAATTTAAAAAGTAACACTGACTCAGTGGCATTGTATTAAAAACCTTCACTTTTATGAGTTTTTAAAAGAACAATATATGTTCCAATCAACCACTTCTATTTTCTTGATTTTTTTAAATGTTTTATTTACTTTTGAGAGAGTGCAAGTGGGGGAGGGGCAGAGAGAGAGGGAGACAGAGGATCCAAAGCAGGCTCTGTGCTGACACCAGCGAGCCCGACGTGGAGCTCGAACTCACCAACCGTGAGATCGTGACCCGAGCCGAAGTCGGGCGCTCAACCGACTGAGCCACCCAGGTGCCCCATCAACCACTTTTATTTATTTATTTATTTTTAATGTTTTTAATGTTTATTTATTATTGAAAGACAGAGACAGAGTGTGAGCAGGGGAGGGGCAGAGAGAGAGGGAGACACAGAATCAGAAGCGGGCTCCAGGCTCCGAGCTGTCAGCACAGAGCCCGATGCGGGCCTCGAACCCACGAACCACGAGATCATGACCTGAGCTGTAGTCGGACCCTTAACCAACTGAGCCACCCAGGTGCCCCATCAACCACTTTTAAAGTTAAGACAAAGAGCATTAATTGTTTCTGAAATCCCACACGTGACCGCACATACAGTAAGGAAGGCTACCATCTACCGAACATTTGCCGCGTGCCCCCGCTTTGCTCCCAACTTGCCCTGCATTCCCTCATTTAGTCGTCAAGCACCTCACGACAAGGAAGCCAAGGTTCAGTGGGCGAGGCACTCGGTGTGCCAGGGACCTGGTAGGTGGTGGATCCGGGCTGCGCTTCACCGCCAGGAAACCACGTCCCTGTTCTTTGATGCAACCTTTCTACGACGTGTTACAGAGATCTCTCGACTCTCCTGAAGGCACACCCGTGACGGGGTGTGATCCCTCCTGACGGCCAGCACGTCACCCCGACGCAGCAACGGTCGCAGGAAGGCCTCAGGTCAGCAGGCTGTCTGTCTGGTCCACCTTTCATATCTACCTCCTCACAAGACAGGGGCGAACGAGCCCTGTTGCAACTACACCATCCACCCCGAGCCTGACGGCGGAACCCGATGGGGACTCCAGGCCTCTCCTAAGGTGCACGTGTCACGTCCCGCTGCTCAAAGTCCTTTCTCTGCTACTCTGTGTTTGTGGCATCTCTGAAAGCTGGCTGTTTAAGGAAGTCTGCTCTTTACATATGGGATAAATTCCCATCACGAGTCGTTCACAGGTAAAGATGGAGGAGGGAAAAGATCAAGAGACCCAGAGGATGCAGAACACACAGAGGAAGGACTGGAGACCCAGTGACTTCAGAGTCTCAACAGTGGCGGGTAAATGACCGCACGCTTCGGGCAGGGGAGGAGGAGGAGTTTGGCTTCATAAGATCTGGATTCAAATATGCCTCTGCCCACCTAGTGACCTAGAGTGACAGCTGTCAAGCTACTTCCGATCTCTAAGCACCTCTCCTCGCGTGCTCGCAAACCAGGGACGGTCCCACACGCCCCGTGCGGATGTCGTGAAGATCACATTACTGTTCTCAGACCTTCTGACATGGCGAACTGCCCTGTACTCCTTTCTGATCTGAGAAGTAATTTTTTATGCCAAGAGTTTGAAATCAAGGTTGATACCCTGAAACACTTCAGAAGGCTCTGTGTCAATGTGGGGGAAGGACTCTTTTTTTACATCTTGCTTTTATTTATTTATTTAAAAAATTTTTTAATGTTTTTATATTTATTTTTAGGGCAGAGAGAGAGCATGAGCAGGGGAGGGGCAGACACAGAATCTGAAACAGGCTCCAGGCTCGGAGCCGTCAGCACAGAGCCCGACATGGGGCTCGGACTCACGGACCGCGAGATCGTGACCTGAGCCGAAGTCGGACGTGCAACCGACTGAGCCACCCAGGCGCCCCTTTTCAACTTGCTTTTAATATTTAGAGACTTCGATTCCTTTGCTATATTAAAAAAAAAAAGAAAAAAAGGCTGAGCTTCGAACCTCTTCACTGAAAGTTCCACAGCTGCAGTGAGGCCGGCATCGGCTTCACTGTCCCAACAGAGCTTCCTAATCACACCTGGCGTCTGACCCGTTAGAAGCTGCAAACTTGAGGGATTCGAGAGACCCCTCTGAGGGCAAAGCCACAGCAGTCCCCCAAGGGATGAACCCAGAACAAGCCAGCTCCCCTCTCCACGAGCAGCAATGGATCAGTGTCAGGGAACAGAGTTCCCCAACCCGATCTGGAAATTGTTTCTCAATAGGTTAACGAACTCAGGACTAATCAAACCACAAGTGCCTCTACGATGTCGAGACAGGTTTCATTTATAAAAGTCCAACATACGACTTTCAGGAACACGGAGGCTGTTGAAAGTGAGGCACGCTTTTACAGTTTAAATGTTCTGTGACCCCTGGTCACTGGTGTTACAGCAAGGCCGGACACGAATAAAACCTAGTGTCATAAACCTCAAGTTAGCCCGTAATCCTCTGCCCAAAGAAAGTTGATCGTCTCTTACCTGTCACTGAGTGAGTACCAGCCCCCCACTGCGGAACCCAGAGCTGTATTTAGTCTTAAACAGGTCTCTGACCGCCTACCTTTCAAAGCGCTGTTTCATTTGCTTACACGCGTAGTAGCTTCCGTCTCTCAGGCTTTGCAGCTTCGTAACTTCGGAAAACGTTCCCTCTCCTATTTTGCCAATTGCTTTATAGTCTACAAATAAAAAGAATCACACAAAGAAAACGTATTTATGCATGTATTGTGTACTCAACTTCCAGACGGCGGTCTTTTTTTTTTTTTTTAACCCACACGATAACCCAACACCGACAGGCTGAGCACGGTTCTTTCATGGTGTCCAGCGCTCAGTGCTCCCCTCGGTTCCAGGGAAGCCGGCAGGGGCGGGGACTGGAGACAACGACCAAGAGGTGCAAACGTCCAGTTACGAGATAAACAGGTGCCAGGGACGGAACATGTGACACGATCACTGACTACAGCCAACACAGCCGTCCGCCACACAGGAGAGTCGTTAAGAGATTAGGTCCGGAGAGTCCTGGTCACAAGGAGAAAGCTGTTTCCCTTTCTCTTTTTATCGTATCTATACGAGAAGATGGATGTTCGCTGAACTCATCATGGTAATCATTTCACAACATCCGTAAATCAAACCACTGTGCTGTGCGCCTTAAGCTGTGTGCCAATTCTTTCTCAATAAAACGGGGGACAAGAATAAACAGGATTTTCTCATGCTGAGAAACAAAAAAGAAGCTAGGCTACGTGTGGGCCCCGAGTACCGCTGCCCCTGTACTCTGGATCCCGTGGCGAGACGCACCCTGCAAGAACCGGACAGACGGACAGCCGGAGCAGCGGAGGCGGGCTCTCTAGCAGGTGCACCTGGGCACGGATGCGGGCGGGCTCTGGGCAGCCTCCGAGCATCCTCCTGAAAATCAGCCTCCCAGCCCACAGGAGGCCCAGCTGATCTGCGGCACGGCCCAATTTCCTGAAATCTGACAGCAGCTTCCCGGGCCTGGCTGCCCCCGGCCACCCACCACCACCTCGGCACAGCCTCTGATTCACTATGTTAAATCCCACAGTATCTGAAAGACCCAGAACAGTTTCTGTTTTCCTGGCTGAACTCTGACAGATGCAGAAATAAGGATCTTGAGATGAGGTGCTGCTGGGAACAAAAATCTAAAAACAAAATGCAGTCTGGCGGCAGGCAGCAGGCTGGGGCGCTGGAGAGCCTGGCGCCAGAGCAGGGTCCCCCGGGCCCGCAGGCCTCTGGAAGGTGGAAGGGGCAGGGCTGTGGGCTGTGTTGGATACTACTGACCGCCTGAGCACATTCTTTCCAGACAACAATGAGCTCAGGAGAGAAACGCTACTTTTCAAGAAGCAATGGAAGGAATGAGAAAAACCCAGAAAGGAAAAGTCTAACTGGGATGAAAAGCTTCTGCAGCCCAAATAATAGGAGAATAACATTGTACAGTCATGTTGAGACTGCCCGGTGACACAAATGGTTCTTCCTTGCGCTGACATCTCAGCCAGGCCCTGGTTTCAGAGAGTCTCGAGGGAGGTCCCGGAGACGGAGGCAGAGACGCAGAAAGTGGGGCCAAGAAGAAATAGGGCAAGCTTTGCAACTGTGTCTCGCAAAGAACCTTCAGTGTGGAGCTGACCGGAAGCAAACAGATCAGAAACCTATGCGACAGACCTGGGCCAAAAGAAGCCTGTCTGTCCCCTCTGGGTCCCAAACCTACCTAAGCACAGAGCAGGCTTTTAAAACAGCACAACTCCAAAGAAGGCCATCCTCAATGCCGCTCTTCGTAATGCCTGCGTGAATTCTGGTTTGTTCAAAACCAACAACAAAAGACACTCTTTTTTTTACAAGTGGTGTTTTTCAGAAATTATGCGTTTACAAAGGAAAAAAGTCCTTACTTGTTAACAAGAAATACTGTAGTGTTGCCAGGTGAAATGGTAAGAGGCCTGGGATTACTTTAAAATGCTCCTGGAAAAAAAAGTGGGGGGTGCTGGGGTGGCTCAGGGCTCAGTCGGTTAAGCGTCCCACTTGTGATCTCGGGGTCATGAGTTCAAGCCCCACATTGGGCTCACGATGGGCATGGAATCTACTTTAAAAAAAAAAAAAAGAAACATGGGGGGCGCCTGGGTGGCTCAGCCGGTTAAGCATTCAACTTTGGCTCAGGTCACGATCTCACGGTTCACGCGTTTGAGCCCCCCCTTGGGCTCTGTGCTGTTAGCTTCGGATCCTCTGTCTCCCTCTCTCTGCCCTTCCCCTGCTCCTGCGCGCACTCTCTCCCCTCTGAAAAATAAACGTTAAAAAAATTTTTTAAAGGAAAATGCTCCTACACGTTCCCATTTGCCACTGCTGCAAACGTACACTGGGACGGTCATTCGGAGTGCAATTTGACATGTATTAAATCCGTACGTCATTCATACCCTTTGACACAGCAACTGCTGCTGTAGAACCTACCCTGGAAAAAACACTTGTTCAAGTATGTATGTATACCAGGATGTTAGTTCAACATTATTTCACAGGGAAAAACTGATGCCCCCCAATGTAGAACTAGATAACTTACGTGTGGTTTATCCATACAACGGAATATATTTAAAAGAACGACACAGATGATGTCCTTAAAGACAATACGCTTAGTGGCTCTCTCTCTCAGGGGAAAGGTTACGAGTGTCTCACTAAGTTAGATATTTTCCATAATGAGAGCACCATTTTATTAAAAAGCAATAATAAAAACTAAAAGCTCCAGAAAAAAAAAAAAAGTGGTGGGGATAACAACAGCAAAATGTTATCACTGTTGAAACTAGGTGACAGATACACATGAGGCTTCACTATATCATTTCCTCTACTTCTGGCGTGCTTGAAATTTTCCACAATAAAAAGTGAGAATAAAGAAACAAAGGGGCGCCAGGTGGTTCAGTTGGTTGAGTGTCCGACTCCTGATTTCGGCTCAGGTCACGATCCCAGGGTCGTGAGATTGAGCCCCAAGTGGGGCTCTGCACTGAACGTGAAGCCTGCTTGAGATTCTCTCTTTCTCCCCTGTGCCCCTCTCCCCCGCTCATGGGCTCTCTCGAAATAAACAAGTGAGATAAAATTAAAAAATAAAAAACTGAAAACAGGAGCACCTGGCTGGCTCAGTCAGTGGAGCAAGCGACTCTTGATCTCTGGGTTGTGGGTTCGAGCACTGCATGGAATGTAGAGATTATATAAAAAAAATAAAATCTAAAAAAAAAAAGTATAAAAGAGGCAGTGGTGGTCGCTGCAGTGGTGGCACAAAGAGAGTCGGGAGGGGGAAGAAGGGAAAAAGAAGACCTCCCCCATGTGACCTGGCAGGTTCATGCCCCTGACTAGCCAGGACAGAAATGATCCCCGGAAACCTCAGCAGATAAAGATGATGGAAAACCCCCAGGGAAGACTCCCAACGGGGAACACCCACACAGGACTTCACATGAACAGGAAACACAACTTTCTTATGTAAAGCCCCTGAGATTTTGGGGTTCTTATTTATCCATTACGGCACCTAGTAAGTATTGCCCTAACATACTTGATATATAAATATCACAATTTATAAAACAAAGAGAACAATAGACTCTTGAGAATTTGTATTTGCGAGATTTCACCTTAAAAAATCATCTCTTTGGAGCATCTGGCCGGCCTAGTCAGTGGAGCCTCCGACTCTTGATCTCGGGGTAGTGAGTTCAAGCCCCACGTTGGGTGTAGAGACTACTTTTTTAAAAAATCACCTTTTAAATAAATATTCAATGACTTTAGTTACAAAAATTCAACCTACACCAAATTTTCAGAACAAGTTCCTATCTGTCTGAGATTTTACCTACTCACAAGTTACGAAGTTAGCCTGTGACTGTCCCAAGTACTGGCAAAAGACACAGCTTTTGGGATCAGAGACAAAGGACCTTATGACTCATGGTGCAACGAGGCAGAGGAGCATCAGCATATTTACATTGGTTTCCCTGCCCGGAAGTCTCATGGCGGTGACCTGATGGGCCCAGAGGACACCTGCACAGCAATGGGCTGCTTTACAGGAGAGGAACCCAGGGCCAATGGCCAAGCACTTTTTTTCTTTTTTAGTTTATTTATTTTGAGAGAGGGAGGGAGGGAGAGAGAGAAAGAGAACAAGCAGGGAAGGGACAGAGAGAAGGAGAGAAAGAGGGAGGGAGAGAATCCCAAGCAACCCCCATGCTGTCAGCACAGAGCCCGATGCAGGGCTCGAACTCACACACTGTGAGACCATGACCGGAGTGAAATCAAGAGTCGGACACTCAACCGACTGAGCCCCCCAGGCGCCCCTGGCCCAGCACTTTTTGAACGAGCAGACATAGGATGGATAAGTCTTGCAAGAACTTTTGGGAAGCTCAGGGAGCCGGCAAACTGTTTTGCCTCACGGTTCATTAGAGTGTTAATACAAACAACTGCTTTTACTGACACACAGCATCAGGTGTGGTGTTATTCCTACGTATCATTATTCATATATACGTAATGTTGATCTTGATGCTACTTTTCAATCTTACTCCAAGTATCAATTTCAGTGTGCATTTTCAAATGTCTTAGCTTCAGGTCATGCAAAATGAGAAAATCCTATTTGCAATTACATAGTTGCAGAAATTGGAAAAAATGCCTTTCCCCAAGAACAGCATCTAACCATGTTACTCCCCTTCAAACTACCATACACTGCACGGTAGTTAACAGCCACGGGAAGAAAGAAGTGCCTAGAACTACTGTGCGTATGTCAGACGGTCAACAACTCCTGAAGGGAATGACTGAAGAAACAACTGTGAAAGCTTCTCACAAAAATTTATTTTCCAAAGATGATTTCTGGAAAGGAGATACAAAGCACTAAGAGTACGTAGTGAGTTGAATGGTGGACCCCGAAAGATACGCCCTCATCCTAACCCCTGCCATCCCCGACTGTTACCTCATTTGGAAGGTCTTTGCAGGTGTAATTGAGTTAAGGGTCTTGACATGGGAATATCCTGGATATCCACATGGACCCTGAATCCAATGGCAAGTGTACTTACAAGAGACACACAGAGAAAGCAGAATGGTGGTTGCCAGGCGCTGGAGGGAGGGCGAAATGGGGAATTGTGACTCAATGGGTACAGAGTCAGAGGCATGCAAGATAAAAAAGTTCTGGAGATTGTTGTAGAACAATGGGTGCACAGTTTGCAGTACCATAAACATAAAAGTGTATTAAGAAAGTAGAGCTGGGGCGCCTGGGTGGCTGGGTCGGTTAAGCGTCCGACTTTGGCTCAGGTCACGATCACACAGTCCGTGAGTTCGAGCCCTGCGTCGGGCTCTGTGCTGACCGCTCAGAGCCTGGAGCCTGTTTCGGATTCTGTGTCTCCCTCTCTCTCTGCCCCTCCCCTGCTCATGCTCTGTCTCTGTCTGTCTCAAAAATAAATAAATGTTAAAAAAAAAAAAAAAAAGAAAGTAGAGCTCATGTCGTTGTTTTCACCACAATAAAAAAAAGAGAGAGAGAGATACACACATAGACACAAAAGGGGAGGCCATGTGAAGACGGAGGCAGAGCTCTGGAAGCTGCTGGAAGCTGCTGGAAGCTGCCAGAAGGGGCCAGGAAGGACCCGCCCCTGCAGCCTCCCGAGGAAGCACCGTCCTGCCGACACCTTGATTTCAGACTTCTGGCTCCAGAACTGGGAGAGAAGACATTCCTGCTGGATTGAAGCCACCCAACTGGCAGTAATGTGTCGCGGCAGCCCCAGAGTGCACAGGTGAGGTGAAACTGATATTTTTTCAATCTAAGGAAAACGTTTTTTTCCATTAAAGGAAAGCATTTTCTAAGCATAACAATGTAAGCGGTCACTCTGAAGAGACGCATATATTTGACTACATAAAAACGTAAAACCTGAAGAAATGCTCTTTTTAATGGTTAAATGAATTACGAAAAAGCCACACGCAGGAATGTTATACAGCAGACAACAGGAGTGAGGTAGCTCTGTAGCCTGTGATGGGGAAGAACCTTTGGAGACGGAGTATCAACGAAAAGACAGATTATGGAAAAACATGTCAACTGTGTTAACGTTTGCAAAAAAAACAAAATGAAAGAAAGGGAAGTATTCGCACGGTGCCAGCAGAATGGCTCCCCACCAGTGTCCGTGGCCCTGGAACCTGTGAATGTCAGTCTGCGTGGCAGGAGGGAGTTCAGGTTGCGGGAGGAGGGGCGCCGGCCGGGGGAGGGGGCTCATCCGCTGAGCGTCTGGCTCTCGGTTTCGGCCCAGGTCATGATCTCACGGTTCTCGGGATCGATCCCACATTGGGCTCTGTGCTGACAGAGTGGCGCCCACTTGGGATTCTCTCTCTCCCTCTCTCTGCCCCTCTCTCACCTGTGTGTGCGCGCGCACTCTCTCTCTCAAAATAAATAAACTTTAACAAAAATTTTAAAGATTGCAGAAGGAATTGTTAAGGTTGCCAGTGAGCTGACCTTAAGGAAAGGTCCCTAAACTTTTCAGGTGGGCCAATGTAGTCACAAGCGCGGTGAGCTGAAGGAGGCACAGGGGACAGAGTCAGAGACTAGAAGGTGTGACGGTGCTGACTTTGAAGAAGTGGAAGAGGTGACGAGTTGAGGAACACAGGTGGTCTCTAGAAGCTAGAAAAGGCCAGGAAACGGGTGCTCCTTCAGGGCCTCCAGAAGCTTGATTTTAGTTCAGTGAGACTCGCTTCAGACTTCTGGCCTCCAGACCCTCATAAATTTGTGTTGTTTTAAGCCACTGAGTTTGTGACAGTTTGTTACAGCAGCAATGAAAAACTAAAACACACAGACATATTTATGCTCATCTATACATAGAAGGAACTAGAAGGAACATAAGAAAGTGCCAAGTGGTGACCTCACAGGGGAGGAAGTCTAGACGGCTGGAGGATAGGAGAAAGGAGACTCACCTTTCACCATATAACCACCTACGCTTTTTACATTATACTTTTTATTTGTATTCTGCTTGTAAAAATAATTCAAGGGATAATGCTGTATTTTCCTCAGGGTTCCTTTAAGGACGATAGATTATGAAATTAAAAACCAAGCATTTATTTAATACGCTCTTAAAGCAAATGGCAATCTACGAAATAAAAATTTACAAGAAAATTCAAAATAACAGAACGTAAGATGCCATTCCACACCCATTAGAATGGCTAGAATCAGAAAGCAAGAGAATGACGAGCGTTGGTATGGATGTGGAGAAGGGAGAGCTCTGATACGTTGCTGGTGGAAATGTCAAATGGTGCAGCCGCCATGGAGGACAGCTCAGCACTGTGGGAAACAGGCCAGCGATTCTTCAAGGTGTTACACAGTTACCCCACCACCCAGCAATTCTACTTCTAGGTACACACTCAAGAGAAATGGACAATTAGGTCCCAATAATAACCTGTACACAAATGTCCACAGAAGCCTTACTCGTAACAGCCAAAGATGCAAGGGACTCGTATGTCCGTCGGCCAAAGAACGGATACACAAAATATGGTCTATGCACACAGTGGAAGATTATTCAGCCACAGAAAGGAACGACATCCTGACACAAGCTACATCATGGATGAACCTAGAAGACGATACGATAAGAGAAGCCAGACACAAAAGGCCGTTTACATGAAGTGGCCAGAATACACAAATCCACAGACACAGGGTACAGATTTGGGTGGGGGATGAAAACGTTTTCACAGATTATTACGATGGGTGTTGCACAACTCAGTAAAAAACAAAAAACAAAAAACCTAAAATCACTGAACTATGCGCTTTTTTTTTAACATTTATTTATTTTCAAGAGAGTGAGAGCACATAAGCACACGCGTGCACACAGGAGGGACAGAGAGAGGCGGACAGAGGATCTGAAGCAGGCTCTGTGCTGACAGCAGAGAGCCCGATGCAGGGCTTGAACTCGTGATCTGTGAGATCGTGACTTGAGTTAGAGTTGGACACTTAACCAACTGCGCCACCCAGGCATCCCTGAATTGTACACTTTAAATGTGTGAACTTTATAGTATGTATTTCATATCTCGATAAAAATGTTAAAACAAACCCGTGGCATTAGAAGTCAGAACAGCAGTTACCCTTGGGAGGCGGTGTGATTGGAACGGACCCAAGGGAGCTCTCAGGATCCTGGTAATGCTGTTTCTGATCTTGGCACAGGTTACATGGGCATGTTCACTTCATATATGTAAGTGGATCCACACAGTTCAAACCTGTGTAGTTCAAGGGTCAACTTGGTCCTGGCATTATATTACACCAAGGCAGAAACAGACAAACAACAGCAAAAATAAAGAAAGCTTCAGGCAATGGACTATTGTTATTTTAGTATTAAGACTATTCCATTAGTAGATAAGGAAATCTGCACATGAAAAGCCAATGTGCAGCAAAAGACCATGACAGAAGCCAAGTCTCACAACTGGCCTGCGTTACAAGAAAGAAAAGGGTGGGCCACCAGACCACAAAGAGCCTCCCTGCATAACAGCAGGGAGAAATACCCGAGGATATTGTCTTCAGACTAGCATTTTCCAAACTGAGTTCCACAAAACACTAGTACCTCTCAAATCCTAATGGGTATTCCATAAAAGAAGGTTTCATGAGCAATGAAAGTTAGGAAATGCGGGGTTAAATAAGGAGAACCATGTTTTGACTGCAGGATTCCTTGAATACGTGGGGAGTCTCCAGGGTAAGGAAGGGCAGTGGGGAGGGGAGGTCGGGTGCATAACCAGGTTTGTGTCCAAAGCATGCCAGTTAACACCCCCAAGGCTGCTCAAGATCCCCAAACTGAAGATCTGTAAACTAAGTTATTAGAATTCCTTTTGTCCAAGTCTTCCTTGAACAAAAAAAAACGAACTGATCTAGCTCCCAGCAAGGCAGGATTTCAAAACCATTCTGCCAGTTTTTACAGTTCTTCCCACTGCCCTTCTAAGAGAAGTTGGCTAAAGAAAGAGGACAGGGGCACCTGGCTGGCTCAGTCAGTAGAGCATGTGACTCTTGACCTTAGGGTTGTGAGTTCGAGCCCCACATTGGGTGTGGAGCCTACTTTAAAAAAAAAAAAAAAAGACAGGGGACTGTCCCCAGTGGAGTCTTCAGGACAGAGGTGTCAGATTCCTCCCAACAAAAAACAGAAGCTGTAACTTGCTGGACAGCCACAGCTTAACTAAACCCCAGAGCCCCTCTGAAACAGGGACCTGCCCACGAAGTCCTGGAACCAGACAAAAAAGTATCTCCTGAGAAGCTGTTCAAAGCAAACTGACCCAAATACAGACCCGGTAAGCTTATACCTCTACTGTGTCCAAGTTTGGAACTTTATATAAACAATTTGACAAATCTCTTGAGGAGCCTCCAAACTTTGTGGTAAAATTCAACCAGTCTGATCCTTTCATTGAGTAATACGTCCTTCTGCCTGCAGGAAGAGCCCATCCTGACCTTCCTAACCCCACTTTTACCAGTCAAGGAACAGGTGCTGCTTAAGAACACAAATCTTTCTCTTAGACAGACTAGGCCATAACGCCCATAAATTTCCCTAAAAGGAAACACAGTCTATTATTGGGCAGAAAAGAGTTCACATGGCAGGCCTAAAATTACTCTCCTCAGAAAGGTTTGCTTGCCCTGCAGAGCAAAGGAAACAATCAACAAAACGAAAAGGCAATGTACAGAACGGGTTGAAGATACTTGCAAATGACATATCCAATAACGGGTTAACATCCAAAATATATAAAGGACTTTTCAAATTCAATACCCAAAACACAAATAATTCAATTTAAAAATGGGCAGAAGACGGGTGCCTGGGTGGCTCAGTTGTCTAAGCATCTGACTCTTCATTTCGGCTCATGTCATGATCTCACCATTTGTGAGTTGGAGCCCCGCATCCAGCTCTGTGCTGACAGTGTGGGGCCTGCCTGGGAATCTCTGTCTACCTCTCTTTGCCCCTCCCTGCCTTTCTCTTTCTTAAAAATAAATAAATATTTTAAAAAGTAAAAACAAAAATGGGCAGAAGACACGAACAGACACTTTGCCAAAGAAGACATCCAGATGGCCAACAGACACATGAAAAGATGCTCATCATCGTTCATCACCAGGGAAATACCAAATCAAAGCCACAATGAGACCTCACTTTACACCTGGCAGAATGGTTAAACTCAACAACACAAGAAACAACAGGTGTTGGAGACGTGGAGAAAAAGGAACCCTCCTGCACTGTTGGTGGGAAGGCAAACTGGTATAGCCACTCTAGAAAACAGTGTGGAGGTTCCTCAAAAAGTTAAAAATAGAGCTGCCCTACGATCCAGCAATCACACTATTGAGTGTTCACCCAAAGAATACAAAAACACAAATTTAAAAGGAGGGGCGCCTGGGTGGCTCAGTTGGCTAAGCGTCCGACTCTTGATTTCAGCTCAGGTCATGATCTCATGGCTTTGCACTGTGTACCCTGCTTGGGATACTCTGTCTTCCTCTCTGCCTCTCTTCTGATCTCTCTCTCTCTCTCTCTCAAAAATAAACATTTAAAAAATAAATAAATAAATAAATAAATAAACAAATAAGAGGATACATGCACCCCTATGCTTACAGCAGCATGATTTACCATAGCCAAGATATGGAAGCGGCCCAAGTGTCCACGGATTGATGAATTTAGGATAAAGAAGAGGTGATATATACATGAACAGAATATTATTCAGCCATAAGACAGAATGAAATGCTGTCATTTGCAACAATGTGGATGGAGCTAGAGAATATAACGCTAAGTGAAATAAGTCAGTCAGAGATAGATAAATACCACATGATTTCACTCATATGTGGAATTTAAGAAACAAATGAACAAAAGGAAAAGAGAGAAAGACAAACCAAGAAACAGACTCTTCTCTATAGAGAACAAATTGATGGTTATCAGAGGGGAGGTGGGTGCCGGGGAATGGGTAAAACGGAACGGGGATTCAGGAGTGCACCTGTGATGAGCACAGGTGATGTATGGAAGTGTTGAATCACCATATTGTACACCTGAAACTAATATCACACTTAACTAACCGGACTTAAAGAAAAAACTTAAAGAAAAAAAAAAGAGAAAGGTCTGCTTGTACGGCTGGCCCTTGGCTGCCATCTGGGAACCTGGATTTCGGGAGGGTTCCGGCATTCTCTAAACGATGAGTGGCTCACTGTGCCTCAACTGTTCATGAACTTGGTTTATGCTGAATCTGCTTTCCTTCTGGGAGTCTGGAATTTTGTTATGTGCTGGGAAGAGGATGCCTACATTATCAGCTCCCAGTAAAAACCCTAGGTCTCTAATGAGCTTCCTTGATAGAAAATGTTTCACATCTGTTGTCACGACGTGCTGCTGGAGGATTAAGCGAGTTCTGTGTGACTCCACCGGGAGAGGACTCTTGGAAGCTTGTGCCTTGTTTCCTCTAGACTTTGCCGCATGCCCCTCTTTCCTTTGTCAATCTTGCTCTATAGGCTCCCGTTGCAGTAAATCACAGCCATGAGTAAAACTAGATCGTGAGTCCCGTGAGTCCTCCTAGCAAATCACAGAACCTAAGGGTGGTCTTGGGAACCCCCTGCCCCAATGCCATTTATGCCACACTTCGGCCTAAATGAGTTAAACATCCCTGGCAGTATGACTAAATCATTGTGGGTGTCAACGAAGACTTATTAGCACCAGCCATGCACTGCAGACACAAAGATCGATAAGACATGATCCCTCACCTTGTGGACTTACAGTACGCCCCCATGTCCCTAATTTTGAGGCCTTTTCTTTTATAAAAGAGAGGGAGAGAGGAAAAGCCACCCCCACATTTATATAATATTAAAGGTCAGATTAGTAAGTACATGTGCATAATATTGACTACGTAGTACTTTTTTTTTTTTTTAATTTTTTTTTAACATTTATTTATTTTTGAGACAGAGAGAGACAGAGCATGAACGGGGGGAGGGTCAGAGAGAGAGAGGGAGACACAGAATCTGAAACAGGCTCCAGGCTCTGAGCAGTCAGCACAGAGCCCGACGCAGGGCTCGAACCCACGGACAGTGAGATCGTGACCTGAGCCGAAGTCAGACGCTTAACCGACTGAGCCACCCAGGCGCCCCAAGTACGTAGTACTTTAGATTCTGATCTCCCAGGACCCACCTGGAGGGCCTCAAAGCAAATGTCTTTCCCTCCTTCTGTGTGCACCCTGTCCTCTCTTCCAGAACAACTCATGTTCCACTTTGCACCTTCTGCCAGGAAGGCCATAGACTCCTTAAAGGCAAGGTCTACAATCTATTCTCTTTGTGCTCTACACATACTCAACAAATGAACAGAGACAATGCCTGTTCATATGCCTCTTAATCTATTATTTCTAGAGTCCCCTGCACATACTCTGCAGGGGGAACTTCACTGACCAGCGAATCACAAAATTACTACTATTGGCTAGCTGGCAACCAATCCTTTTCTATCCACCTCCATCTTTAAATGCCAGGTATCTGCAATCACACTGAGAGAGACCCGATGTCCCTTAGGTTACCTCCTTTCCCAAGTCAGACCATCCGTATACATGCACCAGTGAGATTAAAAAGATAAGGATAAGGTGGCCGGAAGGCTCCTTCAACTACCTTCTAAAAGTTTCACAGTCCTCAAATAAGCTGTCTTTTACAATATGTTTCTCCCAACTACATGCCAAGAAATGATGCGTAAGGTAAATTCAGCCTTACCCACAACCAGGTCCCAGAAAACGTAAAAAACAAACAAAACCAAGCTAGGTGATCGTAGCTAACGTTGTTGTGCACTGACCATATGGCAAGCACCGCTTTTAAAAAAATAAACTTTTAACCTCAGAGTAATTTTAGATTTATGGAAAAATTGTAAAGATGATAAAGAGAATTCCCATATTCCACATGTCCAGTTTCCCTATAATTAACATCTTACATTTGGCACAATTAATAAACCCATATTGATACATTATGATTAACTAAAGGTCATGCTTTATTCAGATTTCCTTAGCTTTTACCCCATATCCTCTTTCTGTCCAGGATCCCATCTAGGACAGCACTTTACATCAGTTGTATCTCTTCAGACCCCTGGTGGCTGTGACAGTTCCTCAGGCTTTTCTTGTCTTGTGACATCGACAGTTTTGAAGAGTACTGGTCAGGTATTTTGTAACATGACCTTCTACTGGAATTTGCTGTTTTCTTCTGATTAGACTTGGGTTATGGGTTTGGGGAAGAAGATCGAAGTGCTGTGGTGCCATTTGAGCACATCAATCTGGGGCCCATGCTATCAACACGGCTAGTCACTGGTGATGTTGACCCGGATCACCAGGCCGGGGTAGTGTCTGTCAGTTACTCCACGGCAAAGTGACTTTCTCCCCACCCCCTCTGTACTGTGCTCTTTGGGAAAAGTCACCACGAGATCCTACACTTTGAGTGAGAAATAACGCTCCCCTCCTTCAGGGTGGAGCGCCCACATAAGTCATTTGGAATTCTTCCACATGGGAGCTTGTCTACTGTCATTTACTTAGGTAATACTTGATATCAGTATGGACCCACAAACACTTATTTTATACTTTGGGAGAATCCAATACTATTTATTGTGTTGCTCAAGATGCTCCAGCTTTGACCACCGGGTGCCCACTCAGCTGGTTCCTGTGTCCCTTTGACACGCCCCCATCAACAAAGGATCTGTTTGTTTTTGAGTATTTTCTTACTTTCTGGTACTACGGAATCTTGCGTGCTCCCTGTCTCAGTCCTAGGACTAGCCATTTCTCCAAGAAGCCTCGATGCCTTTTACAGAATGGTATTTATTCATATTTATTGAACACCAAATCTGAGCACAAGGTGCCAGACACCATTTTACACTAAATCATCTCAACAGTCCCACCCAATAGGGTACCCCATTAGCCCTATCTTACAAATGAGGTCAAGCAGCCTGCCCAAAGTCACATCAGTAAGCGGTAGGGCAGGGCTTCCAACCCAGGGAGTCTGACTCCAGAAGCCCTTTCCTGACCACACTGCCCCTGCTGTCTCCCATGAGCAGAACACTATCACAAGGTGCCGACGAAGTCACTCCGATGCACTTATAAGAGCACTGACCTTGGCAAGAGATCATTTTCAGAATAACTGGCTTGGCTAACAAGGTCCGTGAGAAAGGCAGAGTCTGGGAGCCCCGGTGCCAATGATATAGGGACACAGTCTTGGTGTGAGGGGCAGCGAAAGCACGAACTCCAGCTGTGAGTGCCATAACCCTCACGACCACCTAGCACCGTCTGGTAACTTTCAAATTTCCGATACAGTCAGGCCATCAGGCAATCTGGTCACTCAGTATTCCCTGGTGTCACCTACACTGAGCGGTAGCTTCGTGCCTTTTACAACATTAGATGCTTGTTTTACAAAGTGGGAATAACTAGGTTTTTTTTTCTTTCTTTTTTTTTTTCTGTTTTAAGTTTGAGAGAGAAAGCATTGCGCGCACAAGCAGGGGAGGGGCAGAGAGACAAGGAATCCCAGGCAGGCTGCGTGTTCCACGCTGAGCCCAACTCGGGGCTTGAGCTCATGACCTTGAGATCATGACCTGAGCTGAAATCAAGAGCTGGCCGCTCAACCGACTGAGCCACCCAGGTGCCCCAACAACTAGCTCTTAAGACCTGTTCAAGCACATCCACCAGAATGGCTAAAATTGAAAAGGCTGGAAGTGCCAAGTGCCACATGAAGATGGGGACTCAACAGATCTCTCATATGCGGATAATGGGGATGAAAAATGGTATGGCCGTCTCTCTCCCTCTGTCTCTCTTCCCCGCTCGTGCTCGCTCGCTCTCTCTCTCTCAGAAAGAAAGAAAGAAAAAGCAAGCAAGCAAGAATTTGTGGGGCACCTGGGCGGCTCAGTTGGTTGAGTGTCGGACTCTTGGTTTCAGCTCAGGTCATAGATCGCGGTTTCATGGGTTTGAGCCCCACATTGGGCTCTGCGCACCGACCACGCAGAGACTGCTCAGGATTCTCCCTCTCTCTGACCCTCGTCCGCTCATGCTCTGTCTCTCTCAAAAATAAATAAACTTAAAAAAAAAATGCATCTGTGTATTTACCAGCCCTCCAGCAGGGGAGGGACTTTCACACAGAAGTTCAATGAACTGACAAAGAAGGAAGATATAGAGGTGAACCTAGCCACATGTTGTAACACGTTTACATCAAAAACTTAACAAAATGTAAAGGCAAACCGTGATCTGAGAAAATACGTGCAACAAATATGAGAATAGCTAATATATTTAATTGTAAAGACAAGTTACAAAAAAATACTAGTATCTTTCAAAGAAAATGGGCAAAAGAGCATAAGATGATTCACTTAAAAGATAAAAGTGGCTCGGGGTACCTGGGTGGCTCAGTGGGTTAAGAGTCCAACTTCGGCTCAGGTCATGATCTCGCGGTTCCTGAGTTTGAGCCCAGAGTCGGTCCCTGTGCTGACAGCTCAGAGACTGGAGCCTGCTTCAGATTCTGTGTCTCCCTCTCTCTCTCTGCCCCTCCCCTTCTCTCTCTCTCAAAAATAAACATACATTTAAAAAATTTTTAATTAAAAAAAAAAAAGGATAAAAGTAGCCAGTAGGGAAAACTATTGACACTTAGAGGAAAACAAAAAGAGCTGCCTTTTTTTTTTTTTTGAAAGAGAGAGAGCGAGCGAGCGAGCAAGCAAGCAAGCAGGGGAGGGGCAGAGGGAGAGAGAAAGAGAATCTCAAGCAGGCTCCACGCGCAGTGCAGAGCCCGACGCAGGGCTCGACCTCACACCCTGGGATCATGACCTGAGCCGAAATCAAGAGTCGGACGTCCCACCGACTGAACTCCCCAGGAGCCCGCCCCCCCTTTTTAAATAAGAGACTGTTCCATCTGTCAGACTGGCAGAGGTGCGCAGCATGTGTATTCCACACTGGGGACAAGGCTGTGGTGGGGCAGTGGCCATGTGACGGCACAACTAACGGGGAAGGGAATGCGAACAGCAAGACCGCCGAGAACATCTGCTACCTTGCCCAGAGATGACGGGCTTCCTGGGCCAAGGGTGTGTGACAGACTCTCACTTTCCGAGGAATCATTCTGTATGTGTGAATATCCTGCAGTAAACAGAAATTACTTAAGTTGGAAAAAGATATTAGAAAGAAAAGAGCCCATATCCTTTGGCTCAGCAATTCCACTTCCAGATTCTACCCCAAGGTACCAACAGAGACACAAAATTTACAGACAGAGATGTTCTTCATGGTGCCACACCAGTAAGAATGCTAAAAACTTAAAAATCTAATATCAAGGAATGATCTAATAATACTTTCAGCCACAAGCTGAAATGATGCTTTTGGGTTGCCTGGGTGGCTCAGTCAGCTAAGCATTTGACTCTGGCTCAGGTGATGATCTCTCAGGTCATGAGTTCGAGCCCCACGTCTGGCTCTGTGCTGACCCCCTCAGAGCCTGGAGCCTGCTTCTGATTCTGTCTCCCTCTCTCTCTGCCCCTCCCCCGCTCATCTCTCTCTCTCTCTCAAAAATAACCATTAAAAAAAATGATGCTTTCAAATAACATTTAATGATATAGGGAAATGTTCAGGCATAATTTAATGTTAAGTGAAAAAAGGATGGTAACCATATCATGCAAATAACACATACATGCAAGAAAAAGAATGGATATAAATATGTAAAATATTTTAAAGCACCTGTGTCTGGGTGGGATCAGTGATGACTTTAATTCTCCTCGTTATTCTTTTCTATATTTTTCAATGTTCACAGTGAATATATATTTCTTTAAGTGTGGACGGGCATGGGCATTCTCAAGAACTTTCAGAAATCAGGGAGCTCGGCTAACCGCCGAAAGAAACTCGAGCTCAAAATGAACTGTCTTGAGACTACAATAGCAGTTTAAAGGGAGGCAGACGGGAAGCTTCCGGGAGGGAGGAAAACCAGTTACTTTAAAGTCGGGCTGTGGCCTGAGGTATTCGATTTGAGAAGGGAAGGGAAGTTTTACACAATAAATTCCAGTTTGTATTTCATCACAGACAGGTTAAATAGACTTACTTAAAATAAAACAGAACAAAACAAAACCAGTCAACTGTTTGCTTGAAAGTGGCTTAAGTACAAACTCGGAACGTGTGCCAACATCCCAAGCCGGCTCCAGCCCATCACGACGAGCAGGTGATAAGCAGAATCCAGGCTCCGGAGATGGCCATGGTGGATAAAAGGTCACTTATTTCCCCCACGACCCCTTCAATAGAAGGGCTGGGTGTAAATCAAGAATGAAACGCAGAGGAGAGAAAAAAGAGAAACACCTTTATGGAAAAAAACAAAAACAAAAACCTAGCAAACGTATCTTCCTATTCTCTCCAGCAGGATCTGGCATATTTTCACAGGCCTTTAATTTAGATGAGGGACATTAAGAATACACAAAGTCCAACACCGGGCTGTGCTAGGAAAAAAAACAAAAAAAACAAAAAATCCTGCCCCACATTAAGGGGAATAGACAAAATAAACAGTCACCAAAAAACCCCCAAAACCACCCAGCCTCAAGGACAAAGAGGAATTACCTGATATAGCTGCCTGAAAGGGTAGAAAGAGGAAGGTAGATGAGGCTGTTGGCATTAAGATTCTATTCATTTTTATTAAACCAAGTCTTGTTTGTTTAAGTGGAATTTAAGCCTATTTAACGCATGAAAGTGGAGGTCAAATTCACTTTTTGTGAAAAGGGACACTTATCATGCTCAAATCCAAACATTTGTATTTTAAGCACTGCTTCTAAAGATCTTAATCAAGGCAGGTGATAGGCATCAGCTATGGGGCGTCGCCAGTGGAGGGATGAAAAGAATTGGGGAAGGTCAATTACGGAGCACAACTCTCAACTAGAGTTGGAAGGAAAGGGATTCAGCTTCTAATTTCCACTCTCTTTGACAGATTAAGTAACTCAAACCAAATTACTAAAACAAGGTCAGGAATCAAGGAAGGGGGCTGTACCCAATTAATTACTTGGTGTAGTAAAGAAAACCGTGACCTGAATTACCGAACATCACGAAAACACAAAAGGACATAAAATTATTCATAAACCCATAAACATTTTTCACTCAAATTGCAGCCTTTAACCCAGTAAGCCGACTGCTAGGAATGTATGCCACTGGTAAACATGAAGAATTACAAAAAAAACAAAACAAAACAAACTGTTCAAACATCCTCATTGAAGAATCATCCTAGAAAGCTACACTGAAACATATTTACTACAATCCCATATAGTGAGGCATCTGTTTAAGAGACACACACATATTCACACATACATATACAGATACATACATCTATGTATGTACACCTATGTATCTGTATATGTACACACACACACACACACACACACAATATGCAAAGATTTATGGAAGTACATCTGGGGCAATGTTAACCAGGACTGACTCTGTCAAGCAGAGGAGGGTCCCAAGACTAACTTCAAACCTTTCACTGTTTCGGTGTATCACAAAGCCAGTGTTACTTTTACTTAATTTTGTTTTAATTTAAAGAGAAAAAATAAATAAAAAGTGGCTAGTTGATGCATCTATTTATAAAAACAGAAGGTGAGAGGCGCACTAGGAAGGGAGAGTGACACAAGAGTATTTGAGGTTTCCTGCGACTTTGGTTCTATAAAAATACATTTATGAGGGACACGAAGCTGAAGCGTCTGCAATAACAACAGATAATTTAAAAAATTCTCTGTGATATAATAGGAAAATGGTGACTGCCTTCAGAACACATAGGGTGTTTTCTCCTTTTATAGGTATGTTTTGAATAATCCATTGAAACGTTCAGACAGTAAAAAAAAAAAGGGCACTTGCACTAGGTTAGATAACAGTAAATTTCTTCCAAGTAAGGATCTGTCATTCTTTCCCCTTCTACACCCCTGCTTTCATCCACCGGGAGAGCAAGTAAGAACTCACTTATAATTATCACTTACCAGACACTATGCTGTGAGCTTTACACAGCCGATCTCATTTAATCTTTGAAACGACCCTATAAAATAGGTATTCTTATGCTAAACAGGCACAAACAGGTTTATACTAACCAGGCTAGACGGAGTGTGGAGGAGCGCCTGGTTGGCTCAGTGGGTGGAGTGCACGACTCTGGATCTCCGGGTCGTAAACTCAAGCCCCACGTGGGGTGTAGAGATTAAAATGAAAGTCTTCTAGGGGCGCCTGGGTGGCTCCGTCGGTTGAGCGTCCGACTTCAGCTCAGGTCACGATCTCACGGCCCGTGAGTTCGAGCCCCGCGTCGGGCTCTGGGCTGATGGCTCAGAGCCTGGAGCCTGCTTCTGATTCTGTGTCTCCCTTTCTCTCTGCCCCTCCCCTGTTCATGCTCTGTCTCTCTCTGTCCCAAAAATAAATAACGTTAAAAAAAAAATTAAAAAAAAAAAAAATGAAAGTCTTCTACATCTATCAATCTATCCATTTAAGTGTGGAGGATTTTATTTTCAAAAGGTGGGAGCTTCTAGACAGCGCATGCCACAAGCTCGTCTTAGTACGTACCTGTGCCACTCCTCCATCAAGCGGTGCGATCTACGTTGTCTACGCTCAACTCTGGGGGATGCGGAGGGGACGCTATGACATTCCCGAGGTCAGAGAAGGTCATGCTGCTCCCACCTCGCACCCTCGGGACGCTGATCCTCAGAACCCAAGTGCCACCCCGCGAGGAAGGTCAAGGCACGTGGAGGCAGTAGCCTTCCAGCTGACAGGCCACGCGAAGGTCCCAGGGGACAGCCAGCGTCAGCCGCCAGACACGTGAGTGGCAAACTTCGGAGAGGACTCCAGCCCCAGCCACAATCCAGCTGCGACTGCAGGAGGGGATCCAAGTGAGGCCTGCCTAGCTGAGCCCAGGCCACCCACAGGACCATGAGAGATGAGTTTGTTGGTATCGCCAGCCACCAAGTTGGGGTGATTTGTCAGGAAGCAATCAATAACCAGAATAATGAAGAAAGAAAGGTCAGTGACCTGCGGGAGACCGCCATGTCTGCCTGGCTCTAAAGCCCATGCTCATAACAACTTTCCTGTGTTACTCCCTGCTCCCTACAACTGCACACGATGCAAAACAATAAGAAGGCCACCTTCACAGAATGCTCAATAATACATCCCTAAACACGTGGGCCTTGCCTAGAAAACGAGGTAGAAAATACACGTAGAAAACCATAAAATGAAGACCAACATGATGACCTAGCGTTCCTGGCCCCACTCTGACCCCAGGCTAGGAGTCCAATTTCACCATTACTCACTTTTCCTATTCATTCTACTTCCGTGACTCTGTCTCTGTGACTTCCTGTTCTGGAATATTTTTTCTCCATCGTTAAATATTTGTCAAGCATTGAATTGATCAGGATGTACACCCACGTGACAATAGGTTTCACCAGTACTCAGACTGGATTTTAAAGTAGAAGAATAAAGATGTAACACTAAACCAACTAATTGAACACTACCAACATGGCCATTTAAAAGAACATATCAAATAACTACCTACACTAAAAACCCACTACACTAAAAAAAAAAAAAAAAAAAAAAAAAGACAAAAAACAAAAAACAAACACCCAAAGGTTTAAAGGACATTTAAAAAATGCAAGTATTTACATACATAAAATGTTTATATGAGGGGCGCCTGCGTGGCTCAGTCAGTTAAGCATCAAACTCCTGATTTCAGCCCAGGTCATGATCTCACAGTTTGTGAGTTCAAGCCCTGTGTCGGGCTCTGCACTGACGGTGCGAAGCTTGCTTGGGATTCTCTCCTTCCTTCTCTTTCTCTGCCGGTGCTCGCTCTCTCTCTCTCTCAAAAATAAATAAACTTTAAAAAATAAATAAATAAAATGTTTTATGTATAACATGTGTTATTTATTGTTAAAGTATACAGTATATAATGCCAGCATTAACGTTTAAAAGGGGGGATAGGGGCACCTGGCTGGCTCAGTCAGTAGGGCCTGTGACTCAGGGTTGTAAGTTCTCAGGGTTGTAAGTTCAAGCCCCACGTTGGGTATAGAGACTACTTAAAAATAAAATCTTGGTGCACCTGGGTGTCTCAGTCGGTTAAGTGTCTGACCCCGGCTCAGGTCATGAGATCACAGCTTGCTTCGTGAGTTTGAGCCCCGCATCAGGCTCTCTGCTGTCAGCACAGAGCCCGCTTTGGATCATCTGTCCCCCTTTCCCACTTGTGTGCGTGCTCTCTCTCTCTCAAAATAAATAACTTTGAAAAAAATAAATTCTTATTAAAAATAAGTAAAAGGGGGGGATGGACACATTTACATAGGCTGATACAGATTACATCACATATACAGATACACATTTATATAAACAGACATAGACATAACTGAAACTGTAAGAGTGGTAGCCTCTAGCACAGGAGCAGGAGAGGTCTAAGAGGCAAAAGTGAATAAACGGAATGATCAAATGATCACAGCTAACTTCAACAAAACTGGAGACACGCTGACGGAGACACAACCTCACCTCTGATGTATTTTTGACCAAAATATTTAAGCGAAAGCTAATCATGAGGAAACAATCAGATAAATCCAAATTGAAGGACGTTCTGCAAAATCCATGGCCTGAATTCTTAAAAAAATGCCATGAAAGACACAGAAGGCAGAACAGTCTGCCAGTTTAAAGGAGGCCAAAGAGATATGACAACAAAATGCGATTTGTGCTTTTTGACTGGATGCCAGAAAAAATAAAAACACCTATAATGGGTGTTATTGGGATAACTGGGAAAATTTGAAATATAGGCTGCATATTGGATAAGAGTACTATATATATCAAGATGTTGTTTGTACTGTGATTATGTAAAATGTCACTGTTCTTAGTAGATACCTGCTGAATTATTAGTGGTGAAAAGGACTGGTGTGCACTAACTCAAAACGCTCAGCGAAATAAACACTACATAATTTAGAGTGTGCAAGTAAGCAGGCACACAAAAGGCAAAATGGTGCATTTAGGTGAAAGATTTATAAACAATGAATTCTTCTTGCAACTTTCACACAGATTCAAAATTCTGGCAGTAAATAGTTGGGAAGGAAAAAAGGAAAAAAATATGTGTATATGAGTCCACACTATAAGTAAAAATGCAAATAAAACCTTTTGTAGGCCTTGTGTTCTAACTACAGCTTTGGGCGCATTAATGAAAAAGAAAAACCTGTAAACAATAGCCCAAAAGAAAATAAGAATGTCTTGTAAAGTATGAACGGGGTAAATTATTTTAAATATCTTTGTTTCACAATTTATGCCATAATCAATTACCAACGGACACTTAGGGTACAATGCAAATTTCACATTGCAAGTATACGTAATTAAATCTTTTCACAGCAAAGGAGGTCCGAATTTTTCCATACCTCTAGCAGAAATACACATCTGTACAGTAATGTGTAAAAAAAAAAAAAAAAAAAAAAAGCCCATCCAGGTTGGTTGCAGTTCAGTTACTCATAATCCACAAATCCAAGCATAGGTAAAAATTTTACCGTTACATTTTCTAGGACGACCACTTCATTTCCCAACTTCCCAGTAACACTTTCACCAAAAGGTTGTTTCAAAATCCCTATAAAAATAGTTCCAATAAAAACACTACTGTTTGACCCCAAAAATAAAATAGCCCATCTTTCCTCTCATTTTTCCCTAAACCGATGTCATTAAAGGGCAGAAAGGCACACAGTAACCGCTCACTACCTTACTGCCGAATGTTCAAGAATCCCAGTTTCAGTCCAGCGTGCAACAACAACAAAACCTTCAAAACTTGTTACATAACCTCCACACCAAAATATGCCTGGGAGGTCTGGGGCTGGGGGGGGGGGGGGGTCGCTCTGAGACCCCACCGCCCCCAAGCCCGCCTCGAACCCCCGGGGGCGCCGGCTTCTGACAGCCCAGGGAGGTTCGGGGTCCCCACACGCTGCGCCTTCCCGGCCTGCCGAGTGGACCCACCACCCTGGTGACCAGACCCTGCCCCTTCGTACCCTCCCAACCCCCCGACCCCCGCCGTTCGCCCTCGCGTCCCCGCCCCTCCCCGGCCCCGCTCACTCTTCATCCTGGATGCGGAAGCCGACGACAAGCCCTTGCCGACACTGGGCGGAGAAGAAAGGGGCAGAAAGGGAGGCCCCCTGGCTTCCACTCCTGTGAGTTAGGGTCCCGAACCAGTACCTCCGCGCTGGCTCCTCGACAGAGAGCGTTAGGATCCGGCCGCCATGTTGTATCGCTGTCACCCTAGCAACCATCAGGCCCCGGCCGCCCCGAGGCCGCCTCCCGCGCGTGCGCAAAACACCATCTCCGCATCTGTCGGTCCAAAGTGTACGCGTGCGCAGTGCGGCCCGCCTCCTTAGTCTGGTTGCTAAGCAACCTCCCTCGCCGCTTTTGGTAAGCAATTCTCCGCCTCTGAGTGTAGGCGACCTTCCGGGATCGCTATTCCCAGCCTGCCTAAGAATTTAGCCATGTGATACCTATTGCTGGAACTGGGCTGGGGACGCGCTAAATAACTGTCAGTTGATAACTGTTCCTTGCCGTCTCATCCTGCATTTGATCATCTCCTATCTAGTCTGGAACACAGAGGTTCATTTGTAAGTTTTTCTTTTTAATTCAGCAAGCGTTAATTGAGCCCAGGGTACTGTTGCAGGCTTTGGGACTATAAAGGAGGGCAGTGTGGACAGGGTCCCTGACTTCCTGACACTTATATTGCAGTGTAAAGTTGAAGGAATGAATATGTGAATAAACTCTGTGCACATAGGGTGACTTGATAACCAAAAGGTGACTAGCCCTCCGGAAACTCACAGTGCGCTAAAAATAACAACTGTATGTACCGGTGTAGCGCTTTATGAAGCTCATTGTCATGTATTTGCTTTTTTCATCCCCACAACTACTCCCTTAGGTCAGGTATTCCTATTTTTTCCAATTACTTTTTGAAATTAAAGAAGTAAATCGTGTCCTTTGGGGGGGGGGGAATCAAAATACAGAAATATATCAAGTAAAATTTGAAATAATCCCTTCGAAGCATTTACATCCTTCTCACTCCCCATCCTCCCCAGAATTAACCACTGGCAACAGTTGAGTGGCATCTTTTGGGAATTTCTGTGCATGAATTTGAACAGACTTTCCCCACAATTGAAAATCATGGGTATCCTTCTATAATTTGCTTTTATTTCCCCCACTTAATAAACCGTAGTCATCTTTTAATATTAGGACATGGAGAGCTCCCCTGTGCTTTTTTAACTGATGCATAATATTCCACAGTATGGATATACTCTCATTTTTTAACCATTTCCCTATTTATGTTTCTTATTTTTACTATTACGAACAATACTTCAGAAAATACCCTTGTGTGTATCTTTGAGCACACATATGACTGTTTCTGTTGGGGTTGATAGGTCATAAGGCATCGATAATTTAATTGTGGACTGATGTGAAATAATTCTCCAAAAATACTGTGCCAACACAGAAAGATCTATACCTGAATTCCCTCCCCCCCCCCCCACACACACACACACTTGCATGGACACAGGATGTCTACAAAGATTAAGAAGCCATTCGTCTCTTCTCCTTTGCTACCATTGCTGGAACCGCAGCAGGCGAGCTTTGGCCTGCCGACTGCAACCAAAATGAAGTTCAATCCGTTTGTGACTTCTGACCGGAGCAAGAACCATACCCGGCATCTCAGTGCACCTTCCCACATTCGCAGGAAATTTATGTCTTCCCCTCTTTCCAAAGAGCTGAGACAGAAGTACTACGTTGGATCCATGCCCATCCGGAAGGATGATGAAGTACAGGTTGGGTGAGGACACGACAAAGGTCAGCAAATTGGCAAAGTCGTCCAGGCTTACAGGAAGAAATTCATGTCATCTACACTGAACGAGTACAGCGAGAGAAGGCAAATGGCACGACTGTCCACGTGGGCATCCACCCAGCGAAGTGGTCATCACTAGACTGAAACTGGACAAAGACCCAAAAATACCCTTGAATGCAAAGCCACGTCTCACCAAGTTGGGAAGGAAAGGGGCAAATATAAGGAAGAAACAATCAAAAAGACAGGAACAAAGTAATCTTATATACGACATTGAATAAAAACTGTTATGGGGTGCCTGGGTGGCTCAGTCGGTTAAGCCTCCGACTTTGGCTGAGGTCATGATCTCACAGTTTGTGCGTTCAAGCCCTGCATTGGGCTCTGTGCTGACAGCTCAGAGCCTGGAGCCTGCTTCGGATTCTGTGTCCCCCTGTCTCTCTGCCCCTCCCCAACTCATGCTCTCTCTCTGTCTCTCAAGAATAAATAAACATTAAAAAAAAGTTACAATGGAAAAAAAAAAGCCACTCAGGAAAAGATCAAAACATAACAACGTGCAATTTTTAACTTCTTTATGGTTCCCAATCCTTTTCTGCTGTCCTCCCCTGAGGACGTAATCTCTTCTCCATTGGCTGGCAGCTTTCTCCTCTCTAAGCCACTGCACATGAGCCCCGAATGCTTCCACTGTTGGCCTAGGCCACTTTCACCTGTCCCCTGCCCTCTGGATCCCACCTCAGCAGGGGGCAAACCACCTGCCCGGGTGCACTCTACCCTCAATATTCTCTTCCTCCCCGTCCCGCAAGACACCTCAGTTTCCTGCACACCCCTCCTCCTTTTTCTACCCACCTTACCTTTTGCCGGTTCCAGCCTCCTTCCAGCCCTAGGCTGACCAAGTCTCTACAGGTGCCTGTCATTTATAAGATAAATCCACATTTCTCACCCCATACACAATCTCCCCCCACCTGAAATCTTCAGGCCCACACCTTTGCCCATCCTATCTTCCTTTCACGTCTTTGGGCCTGAATTCATTTTGGTTTAGAAAGTTATTTCTTCTTCCTCAAATAACGTTTTAAATATACTTGACATATATTTAATTAACAAAATTATAATTTACATTAATATATTATTATTAGTCCCGTCTTTCAAACACTGCTGCAGTGATCAACCCTGTAAATACATAATTTCCTATATGTCCATGCGTACCCAGAGGAGAAATTCCTAAAGTGGAGCTTTGGAGTCAAGGGCATCTACTCTGAAATCTTTAACTTCTTTTTAAAAAGCTGAGTCAAGTTCACATGACATCGAATTAACCACTTTAAAGTGTGACATTTAGTACATTCACGGTGTTGTGCAACCATCACCTCTATCTAGTTCGGAAATAGCCTCATCACCCCAGAAGGAAGCCCTGCTCCCATTAAGCAGCCACATGATGCTAAGTGAAAGAAGCCACACACTAAAAGCCACGTGTGTATTGTATGATTCCATTTATCGGAAATGTCCAGAATAGGCAAATCCCGTAGAGACAGAAAGTAGATTAGTGGTTGCCCAAGGGCTGGGGGAGGGAGAGGAGGAGAACTGCTCATGGAGACAGGGTTTCTTTCTGTTGTGATGACAATGTTCTGGAATTCGATTGTGGTGATGGTTGCACAACTTTGTAATAATTACTGAATTGTACATATTAAATGGTTAAGAATGATAGGTGGGGGCACCTGGGTGCTTCGGTCAGTTGAGCATCGGACTCTTGATCTCAGGTCAGCTCGTGATCTCACGGTTTGTGGGGCTGAGCCTCACCTTGGGCTCTGTGTTGTCGAGGGGATTCTCGATTCTGCTTGGGATTCTCTGTGTCTGCCCCTCCCCTGCTCATGCTCTCTCTGTCTCTCTCAAATAAATACACTTTAAAAAAAGAATGATATGTGAATTTTATCTCAAAATAAATTGAAAAAACCACAAAGGGTGCTTATTGCTGGTGCTGCTGTTAATGGTGCTATCTTTGTTAGCTCTGAAAACCCACATCTAATTCCTGTAGACCACTGGGATTTGATCTCTCCCTGTCTCCTTGTGGCCTTTCCCTTTATCTTGGGACTTTGTCACATTTATCTTTCTGTCTCTTTCATACACTTCTTTTTTTTCTTTTTAATGTTTATTTTTTTCAGAGAGAGAACGTGCAAGCAGGGGAGGGGCAGAGAGAGGGAGGCACAGAATCCGAAGCAGGCTCCAGACTTTGAGCTGTCAGCACAGAACCCGACCAAGGGCTTGAACCCACAGCCTGGGAGATCATGACCTGAGCCAAAGGCAGACACTTAACCAGCTGAGCCGCCCAGGCGCCCCTCTTTTCATATGCTTCTTCTGCCCCTTAGATTCTAAGCTCCTTGGGCCGCCCACCTTTTATCTTCCTTGCAGGCAAAGGATGTTACTGGATAGTCACTGAGTTCCTGTTAAATAGATGAACAGGTGAATGCATTTTGGCAGGTGAGCCCCAGCCCTATTGTTTCTGATTGCCATGGCTGTGGGACCTTCTGCTCATTTTCATCATGGACAAGTGGCTCTGGGTAGTGACACTGTAAAGACCAGTGTGCTTACCCAGGCAAGCAGGGGCGGCTGGACTTCAACCCTCACCAGCTGGTCCAGCCCACCACCCTGGTATGCGGCCTGCACCTGGTGTGTGAACGCCCGGGAGAGGAGGGAAAGGGCCTCCAGAATGAAAGATCAAAGGATACAAATGGGGTACCTTAGCAGGAAGTTTACAGAAGGGGGACTTGTGAAAGGTTTTGCCTAGAGCAGTGGTTCTTAAGCTTTAGCGGCACCCAAAATCACCTGCCTTCAGGTGATTGTGATTTGTTGAACCCAGGTTGCCACGCCCCATTCCCAAAATTTCTCGCCTGTAATTCTGGGGTGGGGCTCAATACTTTGCATCTCTAACAGGATCCCAGGTGATGCTGCTGCTGCATCAGTGACCATATTTTGAGAACCACTGGCCTAGATAATTCCTCGCTCTTTTTAAATTCTAAACAGACTAGGAAACGCTACTTCGAAAAAAGCAATTGCTGTGGACCCATGTCTCCCTATTGAAACATTCTCAAACACCACACCTGGGCGTCAGTCTTCTTGGTTTATGTCTGTGTGGCCTGGTCGCCTGCTTCCCCGGACCACTCGTGCCCTAAATGACAAGGAGAAGAATTGACCGCTAAGAAACAATGGGTCACGAGCCCTTCACCTGTCCAGCACACAGAGACAGCAGCCAGGCTCTACGACATACTCAAAGGATGCTTGCAAAATGGAACCACCCTGTACCTTAGAGCTCCACCTTGGAAACTGCTCGAACACTACCTAATGACAGCCACTGGAGCTTTTTGGTTCATTCTAAAACTGTTCCTTGCACAGTTCCGCCCGTATCCCAGAATTAGCTTTTCCCTATTTTCCAATGTCAAGAGATTCAGCCATGAGGCCGTGTTTAAAAGTTATGTGTCCTGGGGCGCCTGGGGGGCTCAGTCGGTTAAGCGTCCGACTATGGCTCAGGTCATGATCTCCCGGTTTGTGGGTTTGAGCCCCACATCAGGCTCTGTGCTGACAGCTCAGAGCCTGGAGCCTGCTTCGGATTCTGTGTCTCCCTCTCTCTGCCACCCCCCCCCCCACCCGGTGTCTCTCTCTCTCTCTCTCTTTCTTTCTCTCTCAAAAATAAACATTAAGAATTAAAATTTTTTTTAATAAAAGATATGTGTTCTTCTGCTGAGCATCTTAATAAGTGTTCCAACCAGGAAATAGGCAGAAGTTAGAAAAATTAGAGATGACGGAAATTTCAAATGTGTTAACACTGGTAAGGTGGGCAGATGCAAATCCACCTGAAAATATTAGAAATTAGATTCATTTTAGAAAATAATAAATATATCTCAGAGGAAACGAAGCTAACAGGGATATGAAATAAAGAGCACAAGAATATTGGCCACTCAAATTAACATGAAGAATGGTAACTAACCAAGCACCATAAATAAGGTCACGGTGTCATGTGTGATGTGAACACAAAAATAGATAAACTTCCGACTCAGAGAGTCTATGCACATCTCTGAGAAGAAGGCATTTGGAACAACAGATATCTTATAAAGCTTAAGAAGAGGTTTCCTAAGAGGAGAACAGAAAGAATTAAAATTCAGCCCTTAAAGTCATAGAGAGGAAAATCACACCAGGGAACCCCAGTCCAATCACTGGACCACCGTTTTCTCATTTCTGTAGCATGGGGTTAAAAGTACCCACTCCAAAGGGCGGTTGTGCAGATGAAGTCAGATGTCTGTGACACTATACAATACTGCTTGATTTTTGCCCACATGCTCAGTAAAGGTTGACTAATCAAAAGGCATCATCCACTGTCACCTGCTGTTACTCCTTCCTTTCTGACAAGGGCGAGCCTGATTTTCAATGATTGTTGAACATCCAGGACAAATTAACCGTTGATGGGGGGAGGAATTAAGCAGGTAGCCTGATAAGGTTGTAGAAACCCATGTGGCCTGTTGGTGGAGACCCAGGGAGGCCTTTGCCAAAGTCACCCACTCGCCAGTGGCCATCCTGGGCTCAGACCCAAATCTGTAACTCCCAACCCCCTGTGCTTCTACAGCTCCCTTGCATCTAAAAGAGACCTTTTTTAAAGCTTTGCAATTAATGTACATGCTTTAAGAAAGGACATTTTTAAAAAGTCTCTGGAACCAACTGATTTGTTGTAGCAAATTAGAAGCAACATCTGAAAAATCCTTATGTTTGTCTATTTTTCCTTTGTGTTGTCTAACAGTTTTGACATAGTACATATTGTACAATGAAGCATTTTATTCCTGCCTCCCCACCCTGCCCCTGCTTGCTTTCTTTCTTTTTTTTCCAGAATTGATTGGCAAGAATTCAGCTTCAACATTCAAAGTGTTTTGCTCTGTCCTTGTCTGTGTGCTCCAGGGCTCCAAGTCAAAATAAAAAATATAAAAAGAAGGTTGGAAGACAGTTCAAGGAAATTGTTCAGGAAATAGACAATAGACCTAGGCCTGGACCAAAGAAAAGAGAAGAAAGTTAGAGATTCAACCCCGAAGTTTTGACCTCTGAAGAATGATGTTCCAGAAAAAGGTAAGAGGAGATTATCAAATCTCCCTTGGAAACATTCTTCCTCTGAAATGTTGCCAAGAATGGAAGGGCATGGGGCACCTGGGTGTCTCAGTCGGTTGGGCAGCCGACTTCATCACCTGGTGCTGGTCATGTATGAGTCTGCATTTTCCTAACTCAAAGAATGAAAACTAGGACCTGTTTGTCTTGCAGGAACTCTAAGATGGAGTCCGAATTGGCAGGAGAAATCGAGGAGTCCGCACACACCCGGGGTAGGAGGCGCGCTGGCGGCCGGGTGCTCAGCGGACGCCTAGGTCTCGGGTGCCCCCTAGCGTCTGCGTTCAGTCACTGCGTCTCCCCCACCGTGGGCACGCCGGCTCCCTCTGCCCCGGGGGATTGGAGCGCGCCCACTCAGGAAACGAGCCCTCGATTCTGCCCGGCTTGTGTCAGGGCTAGACCTCTAAGGGATGATCTGTCAACTTCGACAAACCTGGATCGACCATCTACTATGTGCCAGTCACTTCTAGGTGCTGCAGGTGCAAAATACAAGTGGCTGCCCTCCTGCAGTCACGAAATTAAGAAAGCTCCGGACGAAATATGAAGCAGGAAAAAGCAGGGAATTCTGAATGCGGGTTGCGATTTTAAATAGGGGGGTCAGGGAAGCCTCGCTGAATATGTGACATTTACGCATAGACATGAGGACACGAGGGAGAGAGCCCTGGCAGTGTCTGGGGGAAGAGGGTTCAGGAAGAGGGAACAGAAGTGTAGAAGCCCCAGGGCAGGAGCATGGCCTGGTGAGCAAGATCCAGGAAGGAGGGTGATGGGGCTGTGTCAGGGGGCACCGGGAAGGGCAGCAGGTTAGGTCGGGGTCTTTCGGATGGGTGTTATTCTGCGTGTGGGGTTGCCACGTAGGCACAGGATGGGCAGTTAAAGGCGAACTTAAGGTGTTTATGTAGATAAACAACTACATATCGTCTGGGACATACACTAAATTATTTAGGGCTGCTAAATCTGGCAGCCCTAGCAGGGCTGGGCCAGGAGGGGAGGGTTTGAACAGAGAAAGTACTTGGTCTGATATGTTTTAAAATGTGATTTTGCAATTAGCTCATTCATTCATCTGACTCCTATTTATTATTATTATTATTTAAGTATAATCTACCCCCCATGCAGGGCTCAAACTCATGACCCCAAGATCAAGAGTCACATGCCCTCCTAACTGAGCCAGCCAGGCGCCCCTGACTCCTATTTATTACACTCCTATTATTTCAGAGAGCGTGCTAGGCGCGGGACATTCAGCGACAAGCAAAATGGACAGGGTTGCCGACACTTCACTTTGCCCAGAGCGCTCTACCTGTTTGGGCCTATACTTGCCCATCCTTGACCTTCAGAATGCAGTCAAGTTTCCCAGGCTTCAAAACCCTGCCCCAAACTTCCACCCCTGGCACTGTTTACTTGCCTACACTCAGCGCGATGCCTAAGTGTCTCCACCCATACTAACTTAGCACCTGTCTTTGCTAAACTGTGGGCTTGGTGAGGACAGGATCAGGTCTGCTTGGCTTACAGCTGATTCCCTGTGGTTAGGGCACTGCCAGGCTTAATGAGTAGGTGTTGACTAAACCTGACTCAACACCTCCTTTTAATAACATCTGTTCTGTTAAGATCAGCTAGACTGGGCTTCTGCTGGTTGCAACAAGGGACGTTGATGATAATCTGCCTTTTTTTTTTGAGTAATCAGACCAGAGGGACCATGTGAAAAGCTGGGGCTCCCTTCTCCTACTCCCAGAGCACAGGAGGTCAGGGACTCAGAGACCAAAAAGCCCCCCGGGGGACAGTATCTTTTCAGACACTAACCCTTTGGAGTGGGTACTACCCGTTGCCCACCCAGCAACTGCTTCATGATTTAATCATGTGCTAGTTAACAAGAGAGGGCAAAATGAAGACATTTGCCAGACATCAAAAAAAGGGCGGGTGGTGTGTGTGGGGGGAAACAATGGCTTATCCACCTAAGGAAACATTTAAAAAATGACATTTGCAATTGCTTAGGGGTATGATAATGATAGAATATTAAGTACAAAAAAGTAAGATAAAAGATCATATTCTTTTTTAACAAGGTCGAACTGAATGCCAAATATATATTTTTAAATAAGCCTGTGCAGTGAAAAAGGATTGTCAGGAAAGATACCAACCAACGCTGCCTTGTTTTGGGGCGGTGGGGGATTCGGTGGTTCTTTTGTTCTCTATCTGGTTTTCTGCATTCTCTAAGCTTTATTTAGCCACACCAAAGCTCTTGATACACGAAGTTTCCACGCCGGAAGGATTCTCGAGATACATAAAAAAAGCATTGAGTTGCAATGTTTGAAAATCCTACTGCTGAGCCAAGCATCCCATGTATAATTTGCATTCCCCCGTGAAAACCTTCGATTCGTGGTGAGGAGCCACTTTATTCTCTTTAAAGAGGCTCTGTGTTTTCTTCTGGCCAATAGGGATGACAGCGGGAATGACGACAGTTGCAGAGAGAATTGAAGGCTCGAAGTTCGCCGGCGGCCCCGCGCAGGCGTAGAAACCTCATAGACTTGACGGAGGCGTCCGAACGTCAAGTGGCCGGTTAGCTCAGTTGGTTAGAGCGTGGTGCTAATAACGCCAAGGTCGCGGGTTCGATCCCCGTACGGGCCACAAAAAGAAGCTTTTTCTCCGACCCCTCTCTTTTTACTTCATTTTATTTATTGTTATTATTATTTTTTGTTTGTTTAAACATGCCTTTCCAGGGCTGTGAGCGGCGAGCCGCAGAATCGTTCTGGACTCGGCCCCGAAGTTGGCGCAGGCAGCCACTGGGGAGAAAGGGGCAGGATCCCGCGCAAGTTCGTCCCTCCAAGTCCCCTCCCGCTGTGCGCACCAGCAGCTGTCCTTGGTGTGTTTGTTTGTTTGTTTGTTTGTTTTTTAGGATGCTCTCAGATGCCGCTGCCAGTTGCTTCCTAATGCAGAGCTTCTGAGGACTGTCGGTGGAGTCCCCGATTTTCATGGAGTTCTTAGAATTGAAAATCCGGGTCTGGACTTAATTCATTCCACAAATGCTTAGGGAGCGCCTTCCTACTGCAGGCCCTTCGCGATTCTAGAAGCAGAACAGAAGACACAAACCCCAACCCCCATGGAGACAATGACCAGCCAACACCTGTCATGTCTTTAGTGAGACACAGTTGTGGAAGCATCTGGAAACCTTCTCTTGCTACTTTCTTCCTTTTCAGAGAGATCTTAGGCTCCATATTTTTTTCCTCTTGGTTCTGCCATTTGCAGCCAGAAGGCAACTGGGTGAATTTCTCACTCGTGGTTCAAGTCTCCGCAAGTATTCAGGCATGTGTGGTTTAACACAAAAGCCAGTTATTTTAGGGCCAATGCCATCTTATATCAGGGTCTAGTAGGAGCTCTAGCCATGTTTGAAAAGTATCCAATGAGAACATCTGCTGAACATTCACTCTTTTTCTCTCATATGTGTTAAGCTCTGGTATAACTCAGTAACAGCCCAAGTCCGTAGACCAGAGTCATAAAGCCCTTGGCACGCGCTCAGTGTGTAGTGAAAGCACTCATTAAATGCCAGCGATGGGACCCTTGTTCTTCCAAAGAGGAAGGAGAACCCGGGGCTCTTGACACTGAGTATAGACCGTTTGGAAGTCACACCTTGGATATCTGTGTTGGGTACCTTGTTAGATGCAGGGACCTGGCAGAAGAGGAGCCAGCTGAGATTGCTGTCCTCAGAGCAGCACACTGTCCCAACAAGGCTGGAAGGGGTCCAGGATACACCTGTGTGGCATAAAAATGATTTTGAGCAGGAGGCATTTGAACTGAAAAGTCTTACCTGCCTAAAAGTAGAGCCTTCCCAAAAAATTCAAAAGGATTCATTTGTGATAAATTCCCTTCCCTGGGACCGATCAGGAGAGGTGGACTCTTGTCACAGGAGAGAAGTTGGAATCACACCCATACAGGCATTGTCACAAAGCTGTCATATCTCCCATCTACTCTGGTAAGGGTCCATTTATCTTTCTTAAAAGGCATTTATTTTTCCACGAGTGCCCTTCCCCCGCTTCTCTTCTCCTATTAAGATGGTATACAGGTCCCACGTCTAACTTTCTCTATGAGTCACATTTTTATGTGAATTCTGTAGGTACATTAATAAAAATGCACGATTAAATTTTGTCTTTTCTTTTGTTAATCCGTCTTTTGTCACCTTAATTCACAGGCCCCTAAGGACTGAACCTAAGAGCATAGAAGAAAAATCTCCTCTCCCCAAACAGGCTCAAAAACATGATGAAATGGAGTGAGTACTCTGTTCTAAATGAAGAGGGCAGTTCTCGGCTTAGGGGTCAGAGAGGACCTTTCTGACATCTGAGGATGTGAGAATGAGAAGGTCTTATTTCAAAGTTAAAGAAAGAAGGATTAAGGAATTGAAACAAATTCCACAAATTTGATCTCCCCTCTGGCCACTCCTTAGTGAGGCTATTAATGAATTGTTAGAACACTGTTGGGAGCTTAGTGAATCCAGCGTGAGTATTGACTATGATGATGATGACCGCGTGGAGAGAAAAATGATCAGAAAGTCTACCAGAACCTTCGCGGACATCAGCCTGGCTCCCCAGGCTCCCCGCTTTTATGGGCATCAAGGCACTCATCATATTATACCGTAAACGCCAGTTTCCTCCTCCTCCTGCTGCTGCCTGGACTGTATACAGAGGGCAGGACGGTCCAAAGGCAAGCACGGTGACTTACCCAGCAGATGCTTAATAACTGTTGACCAATGGCCCTACTGTCCTCTCTGGGGAGGGGAGCTGAGAAACACACATACACGAGCAGCTACAAAACTGGATGGGAAGGATGCACAGAGCCAGTAGAGTGAAGAGGAGGGGGAATGGAAAGGTTGGGCTGAAGAAGAGGGAGTGGTAGAGCTATGATGGATGGGACTGAAGTGTGGGGGGTGGGGAGGTCCTTCCTTCCTTCCTTCCTTCCTTCCTTCCTTCCTTCCTTCCTTCGGTCACATTCATCCATGCATCATTCATTCCCTGATCTGAGCTGGCGCTTGTGCTGAGCACTGTGTAATACATCATCTTGGCCCTTAAGGTGCATCCAGTATGGGTGGATGTATCGACCTGGGAATAATTTAGGGCGCACATTTGTTAAAAATGCGCACTTCAGGGGCGCCTGGCTGGCTCAGGTGGTGGAGCTGCGACTCTTGATCTCAGGGCCGTGAGGTCAAGCCCTAGGTTGGGTGTGGAGCCTACTTAAAAAAATAAAATACGGGCGCTTGGGTGGCTCAGTCGTTATCCGCTCAGGTCACGATCTCAGGATTCAGGAGATTGAGCCCTGCCTCTGGTTCTTCACGCTGACGGCCCAGAACCTGCTTGGGATCCTCTCTCCCCCTCTCTCTGCCCCTCCCCCGCCCGCGCCCTCTTTCTGTCTCAAAATAAACATTTAAAAATAAATAAAATAAAACTCATTATTTTAAAAAAGGGGAGCACACTTTGGATCCCCTGCTGGATCTATATTAAGCAGAACGTGGGACTGATGCACTCTAGTGCACATGACGTCGAGAACTTTTGGATAGTGTGAACTTTTGGACAGGCTAAGGGGCTCTGGAACTCCGGAGACCTCCGCCTGGGAGGCCCTGGATAGCTCCTGGAGGAGCGACACCTGAAAGTTAAATGCATCAGGGACAAGGGAGAGGAAAATAAGGCCCATTCTGTCCTTGGCGAAGCGGCGACGGGGCGGAGCCAACCCAGGCCCCGCCCACCGCCCGGCTCGACCAGTTGCGGTCGCCTTCCAAGGTGTCTTGGCCTGCGGGGCACTCGTAGTCCCCCGCTCTTCCCAGGTGACGCACATTTGAGCCGCCGTCGCTCGGCGGCGCGGGTTCGAGTCCCGGTCTCGGCGGCCATGGCGGACGCGGAGCCGGAGGCCGAGGACGGCAGCGAGGATGGGGGCGGCGGCGGGGGCGGCCGGGCTCCCCCCGGCCCCGGCGGCAGCGCCTCGCGCGTGGCCCCGCTGGACCCCGAGCAGCTGCGGCGGGTCCTGGAGCAGGTGACGAAGGCGCAGCCGCCGGCCGAGCGGCCGCCGCCGCCGCCCTTCGTCCCGCAGGACGCGGCGCGACGGCTGCGGGACGCGGCGCAGCAGGCCGCCTTGCAGCGGGGCCCCGGCGCCCAGCCCCCGCGCCCGCCGCGCCTGCTGCCGCCCCAGGTGAGGCGCCGGGAGGGACGTGGGGGAAACCGAGGCCCGGAGCGGGGCCGGGCAGCGGCGCGGCAGGAGAGGCGGCGTCCGCCCGCCCGCCCGAGAGCTCCGGGCGGCCCACACTGAGCGGTCACCGCGCCAGCGTCTGCAGCTCCTCCGACGCGCCTGCTGGGCCGCCGTCCCGCTTCCGAGCGCTGCCCGCGGCCTCCGTGCCGCCCGGCCTCTCGCGCGGGCCCGCGTCCGTTCACTCGGCGTCCGTCGAGCGCCCGCTGGGTTCCAGGCGCGGCCTCGCACACCCTCCGTGGAGGGCGAGAGGCAGACTCGGGGAGGGACGCGGCGGGGGCGGGGGACGCTGCTTTAGAGCGAGGAGCCCTCAGGCCTGACGCCGGAGCCGAGGCGTGGACGGATGGAAAGGAACCGGTGGGGAGGGCGGCGACTGCCAACTCGGGGGCTTGGGGCAGAACTAAGCACACAGCAGAGCGGTCTGAGGCGGGACTTGGCACCCTGGGGGGTCGTGCCCGGATTTGTAGCCGGTGCCCGGCACGGCGCCTGCCGCGCGCTGAACGAGGGAGACACGTGAGAGCACTCCGCGTGCGACACCCCGTCATGTGCCCGCGTTACTACCTCCTGGGGCCCGCAGCTCTTGGTTACTAGGGGAGTGGAGACCGGAGCCTGCTCTTCCAAGCCCAGGGGGTCAGGGGGAGCTCCTGCAGCCAGAGGTCCTTCCTGTCGTCTGTAAAGCCACATCCCCTCTCAGAACTGGGGTTGCACGTGACACTAGCGCTTCTCGGCCCAAAGTTGCCAGAGAGATGCCGCTTCCACTAGGAGACACAGAGAGAGGATAGAATCAACAGCCTTCGTTGTTTTTTGTTTGTTTTGGTTTTTTAACCGAGTGATTTTGGCCGCCGGGAGTTGTACCGGGTGTCTCGCCAAAGTTTGAGAAGACAGCTATGAATCTGCCCAGACTCCTTCCTAGAGGTGTGACCTTGAGTAACCCAACCTCTTTGGGCTTTGGTTCCCTTATTGACATTGGATGAGCTTTCTAGCTCTGACTCCCACATAGGCGGAGTCAGAAGGGCCACCGTGGCTGCTGTCAGAAGGGCGACGGTGGCTGCTGTTTGGGTGGCTCAGTCTGTTAAGTGTCCGACTTCCGCTCAGGTCATGATCTCCCGGTCGTTGAGTTCGACAGCCCGGAGCCTGGAGCCTGCTTCAGATTCTGTATCTCCCTCTCTCTCTGCCTGCTCCTCCCCCCAAATAAATAAACATTAAAAAAAGAGAGAGACGGGTGATGGTGGCCGCTGTGTGCAGAGCGTCTACTCCATGCCTGGCACCACAGGGGGCTTACTTCCGGGCAAGCGCACAGAAGTGTTCGTATCAGCACTTTACAGATAAGGAACAAGCTCGGAGAGGCGGGGTGACTTTGCCCAGGGTTCTCCCACTCCAGCACCTGTTGAAGGTGACCCCAGCTCTTTGGGTTTGGTGTGGCAGCTTGAAGAGTCCAAAAGTGACATTGCCCGTCAAATGCAAGCGACCTTAATCAGCATTAAGCAGCACGACCGTATTCTGTGGCTGATCTAATTGGGATGACATAAATTCTGCCTGCACTCACAATAATGTAAGTTTGCTGTCGAGTCAGCCCCAGCTGTGCCACGGGGGCCACCGAGGCAAACCACGTGTGTTCCTTGCACCCGAGGAGGTTATGATCTAACCAATGAGGTAAAACGTGACTCAGGTAACTTCTCATCGAGGTCGGAAAACTAGAGATAAAGGACTGAATGCACTTAGAGAAAAGGAGAACTGATTTTGGGCTGAGGGGATCAGAAATGACTTAGTTGAAGAGATGGAAGTGTGGGTCCCAGTTGAAAATATGGAAGGGGACAGGCAGTGTTGGGGGGAGGGTGGAGTGTGCATTTAGAGGACCCCGGTCTCGTGGTTCTCTGCGGGGAGGGTGGTGTGGATCAGAAGGCACAGACCCAGTGGACGCACTCCCGTGGGTCGGATTTGGGCTCGCATCCCTCCCATGCTCCCCGTTCCTGCACCACAGAAACATTCCCAATTTCTTCCAATACGCTGTGCCATTTTTCGTGCGTCTGTGCATTCACTCATTTTTTCCTTGCACGTCAGACTACCTGTCCACCTGGCCAAAATTCCATTCGGCCTTCTCGGGTCTCTTCTGGGAAGCCAGACCCTCCCCCACCCACCCACCAGGCTGTTCCTGCCTCCTGCCTCTCTTATCGCACCTGCTGCCCCGTGGTGTCATTGTTTCCTGTCTGCATTCCTTAGGGAACCTAGTCTGCCTTCCAGATCGGCAGTGGAGCTTTTCAGAGTACAGATGGCGGGGTGGGAGGTCCTGACTCGGCAGGTCTGCAGGCGACTGAGGCACGGCCGGGGAAACTGCCCTCTTCCTCAGTGAGGCTAGGACTTGGCTAATGTTTTTGTTGTTTTTTTTTTTTTAACTGAAGTATAGTTGACATACAGGATTATATTAGCTTCAGGTGTACAAGGTAGCGATTCCACAAGCCTGGGCGTTATTCAGTGTTTACCACAGTAAGTGCAGTCACCGTCTGGCACCGTACAGTGTGATTACAACGTTATCGACTACACTTCCTATGCTGTGCTCTTCACCTCCATGACTTACTTATTTTATAACTGGACGTTTATACCTCTTAATCCCCTTCACCTATGTCACCCACCCCCTCACCCACACTGGCCTGCTTCTGTGTAGGCATTGGCACACAGAGATACCTTGTAAATTGTAAAAGTTTGCCGAGTGAAATAAACATATACCAAAGTATCGAGCATGATACCCACCTGGTAAACTCGTGGGGAGCCGATTTAAAAATTAGACCAGTTTTGCCACTGAAGTATTCCTAAAACAGTAGGATTTGGGGTGTGTGTGTGTGTGTGTGTGTGTGTGTGTGTGTGTTTAACGGCATTATCTGGTCATATCCTAAGAGCTTAGACATTCTAAGTGGTAGTAAGTGAAACAACTGTGATTATTAAAAGATAGTTGTCATTTGATTCACAGGTGGCCCAGGACTGGCCCTCAGGGGCCTCAGGGCACCAGCTGCGTACCCTTCCTCACCCAGGATATCGGATTGTGTCTGCTGTTTGTGGTACATGTGGAACACACACACACACAGATGTACTCCCGCGTGGTTTCAGTGGGAGTTTTCATTCTGCTTCTTGTGACACTTGTATTGACCCCCCACTTGGTGTGGGGTCGAGTCCAAAGAGGGCCTGTCGGTGGCCCCAAATCAGTGGTTCTCGGCTGGGGACACTTGGCAGTGTCTGGAGACATTTTTGTCTCAAGAGAGGGCGTGCTACCGGCATCTAGTAGGTGGAGGCAGGGACACTGCTCAACATCCTGCAGTCACAGGATGGCCACCACAATAAAGAATTAATGGTCTGAAATGTCACTTGTGCCCAGGTTGGGAAAATCTGCTCTGCATGATGAGGTTCATCTTTCTTAACTCTCTGGAGAAGGATACTGATTTTCTTTTTCTTTCTTTCTTTCTTTCTTTCTTTCTTTCTTTCTTTCTTTCTTTTTCTTTCTTTCTTAATTTTTTAAAATTTTAATTTATTTTTTAGAGAGAGCATGAGTAGGGGAGGGGCAGAGAGAGAGGGAGACACAGAATCTGAAGCAGGCTCCAGGCTCTGAGCTGTCAGCACAGAGTCCGACGTGGGGTTCGAACCCACAATCCATGAGATCATGACCTAAGCCAAAGTTGGATGCTCAACTGCCTAAGCCGCCCAGACTCCCTGATGCTGATCGTTTTTGCAGTGTGAGGCCATGAGCCTTGTGTCTTGCCGCCTCTCCCCCGAGCCCATGACAGGTGTATACCTAACATTGTGTCTGGCACATAGTAACTGCTCAGTAATTATCTGTGGAATATTGTCGAGGGCAGCCCTCCCCTTCGGTGGGTGGTTTGCTCTTGCAGACCGTGCTGCCTTGACCCTCCCAAGACCTACATCTTTGTACCTATGCCAGTGTTTCTTATGGAACCCAAGAAGCAGAATTGCCACGTCAGGAAGTACGTGCACTGAACGCTTTCTTAGATGTTAAAAAGTTGTTGAAGATAGCATCCTGCTCCCAGGTATGTGCCCTGGAGAAACTCACACACGTGAACACAGACACCCGCGAAGGTTCCACGCAGACAACAAGAGCGCAAGGTTAGGGACACTTGCCCGTCAACGGGCGAGTGTTCTCAGACTGCGGAGGAAATGAGAGCTACACACCGCGGTGTGGATGAATTTCACAAGCCGGACAGGAAGTAAGACACCTGAAAACGCTGCACCAGCTTGCAGCAGGTCATGTACGCTTACATGAAGTTTAAAAACACGCCCAAACCGAAGTGCATATTTTGGGGGGTAGCTCCGTAGATAATATAAAAATGCGTGTGAATGACAAATAGCACTCAGGAAGGCACGCAGGCTGGGAGAACAGCACAGAGCTTCACCTCAAAGGGAAGTGCTGCATGTCTTAAGGCAGGTGGTGGGAACCTGTGTTACATTGCTCCTTATGGCTTTTTTGTTTCTAGGATTTCATGAAAAATGGAAAAAGAAAAAAAAAGAGCGTATGTATTGAACTGAATCCAGGTTAGAGTACTAAGAATTCCAAGTAAATACAAATCTACTGTAAAGAAGGATATTTCTTATTAGTTCATGAAATCAATTTAGTAGATTGTGACTACATTTATTTATTTATTTATTTATTTATTTATTTATTAAATGTTTATTTTTGAGAGAGAGAGAGCCCATGAGCAAGCAGAGGAGGGTCAGAGAGAGAGGGAAACACAGAATCTGAACAGACTCCAGGCTCTGAGCTGTCAGCACCGACCCCCATGCAGGGCTCAAACCCATGAACTGCGAGATCATGACCTGAGCTGAAGTAAGATGCCCAACAGACTGAGCCACCCAGGCACCCCTGTGTTTATTTTTTAAATGTTTATTTTTTTTTGGGGGGGGGGTAGACAAAGTATCCAAAGCAGGCTCCGTGCTGTCAGCACAGGGCCCGATAGAGGGCTCAAACTCATGAACCAGGAGGTCATGATCTGAGCCAAAGTCAGACACTTAACTGAGCCACCCAGGCGCCCCTTGACTAGTATTTTTTTAAAAAACAACGTAGGATAGATCCTATCAGAAGGCATTTGTATAGAAATGGTAAGTGGTTTCATGAACTTTTAATTTGTTTATGCAAATGTTTCGACATACACATATGGATGTGAGGTCAAGTGTATCACTAGAAACAGTACAGGTACGTTAAATAGACTCACATACAAGATGGATTTTATAATTTAGAAACACGTGTGATAATACAGTTAAGATGAGAGCAAAATGGTAGAACCATTGATAAGCCTAACGCTTTTCTCTTTCTGTCTTTAAGCAACTGGAAGCCATTTGTGTCAAGGTAATATCTGGAGAAATGACAGACCGGGAAAGGCCGACGCCCCCGCTGGCCACCCTCCAGCCCAGGACAGCCGGGCTGAGCCAGCCACCCAGGGGGGCGCCCGGCGTGCTGGGGCTCCGGGCACAGCCGCGCTTCCCAAGTAACTACCCTCCGATTCGGGTGTTTGTACAGAGGCCACTGCCCGCCCTGCAGCTGGTGGTTCCGCAAGGACCGGGCGCCACGCCGGCCCCTCTGTCAGCTTCTGACCCACCGGCGGTGACATCCGTTTCATCCGGTTCAGCGAATTTCTTTATTTCCAGCTTGCACACAAAACACACAGAGAAGCTAAAAAAATCTTTAAAAGTGAAGACGCGTTCTGGACGGATATCTCGACCGCCCAAGTATAAAGCCAAAGATTATAAGTTCATCAAGACGGAGGACCTGGCTGACGGTCGCTTGTCAGATTCTGACGATTACTCAGAGCTGAGTGTGGAAGATGACGACGACCAGAGGGGAAAGCGGGCGCTGTTTGACCTGTCGAGCTGTTCCCTGAGGCCCAAGACTTTCAAGTGTCAGACGTGTGAGAAGTCCTACATAGGAAAAGGGGGCCTGGCCCGGCATCTTAAACTCAATCCAGGCCACGGCCACCCAGAACCGGAGGTGTCTCTGTCTGAGAAGGCCAACGGGAGCACGATCCGAGGCTGTGCCGAGGGCAGGACGGCTAGCCTACCGTCCCCGGGGCTGCCCACGTCAGCTCTTCTGGGTGAGGAAGGGGCCCAGTCACCACCGTGTGGCCTGCAGGTAATGTTTCTACTGGTGACCGTGTCCTTCTTCCTGCCCATCCCGAAGTGGGGCTTTATGGTATCTGATGGGGGTTCAGGTGAAGGCTCAAGTAGGTCCAAGGTCACGGCAGGGGCTCTGAGACACCCCCCCCCCCCCCCCCCCCCGCCCCCGGCCTGTACCGCCGCCCGACCAGCAAGGCGCCGTGCACCCTCTGTGTGGGGTACTCGCCAGCCTCACTGGGCGTGTTCGATGGGAACATAGCCGCGAATTCTCTAGCTCTGGTCAGCAACGCGAGCCGCAGAGCACTCCGGTCTTGCTGCTGAAGTCACAGCGGGCCCCGAGAAAGGTCTCAGTTGGGAGCGATGGTCCCCGGGGCGCTTCCTGGAGCGTCAGCAGCGACATGCCATCTTCGCGTCTTGCCCCTTTGGAAACTCACAAGCAGACAAGGCAGGTCGAAGCCACTCTGACTTTGCACCACCACGCCACAGTTGAGGGACAGCAGTTTCAGGTTCCTAAACGTGTCGTGTGCCCTCGTGTGCCGCATACGAGCGGTCAGGTATTTACGAAATGCGGACGGATCACTTGAACGAACGGCAGACCTCTGTGGTCACCCTCACCTGCTTCGCTTGAACCTCCCCGCTTCCTTCTCCTTTGACTTGTGTTGGCTTTTATTTGTGTCTGTGCTTCTGGCTAGACGATCGTATTTGCAGTTCCTGAAATGTTAGACAAACCAGCACTGGAACTGACTCGGCTGTCGCTGGGAGTTGGTGATTTTAGTGACTCGGAAGACGTTGTCATCGAGAGCCTGTCTGCTCCGGCCACCTCATTCCCTGCAGCGGGACGGGGGTTCCTGAAGGAGGGGTGAGGCTGGTGGCCGCTTTGGCTTACAGATGGGTTCCTTGGGGCCTGAACAGATCTTGTCTGGGCCCGGCTTATCTGTACTGAGGTCTAGTGGCAGAACCACGGAACAGCCCCGTGTGAGGATTCAAAAGTACTCTGTCCCCTGTAGCGTTAGCCTGAGTACTAGTAACACGGACACTAACAATATACTGTTGATTGCACGCCTCCTTTGGGCGGGAGTGTTGTAAGTCTTCTCCATCCCGTGAGAGCCCCGAAAGTCAGGTGCAAGACACGTGCATGGGGCTCAGAGGATGGTGGGCATCCCGTCGGGGCACACCTAGGACTCTGCCAGGTGGGAACGAGACTGAGGTTGAGGTCTTCTGACTTCAAAGCCCACACTCTAGGCTGCCTTGTTGGGGAAGGTTCTGCACCCCTCGTGGCTGGTAAAACCCCAACTTTTGAGAAACCTCTCTACCTTTTTTTTTTTCTTTTTAATATTTATTTATTTTTGAGAGAAAGAGAGAGAAAGTGTGAGTGGGGAGGGGGAGAGAGAGAGGGAGAGTCGCAAGCAGGCTCCTCACTGTCAGTGCAGATGCTGACTCGGGGCTCAAACTCACGAACTGAGGTCATGACTCGAGCCGAAATCAGACGCCCAACCGACTGAGCCACCCGGGTGCCCCTCTCTCTACTTTCTTAAGTTGAAATGGGACCACGGTGATTTATAGTTCATCATCCAAACCAGGACATTCTGAGAGTGAAAGGGGCACTATTCACAACTCCAGGGGACAACGGGTGTGCGCGGGAGTGTCTCGGGTTGACCAGGCTAACCGGCACGTCCTGCTTCCTTCAGTGATGAAATGCCACCCCACGGCAGAAGCAGCGCGTGGATACCAGAGTCCCCGAGTGCAGGCCTGGCCTCGGGCATGGCGGCTGTCCAGACTGCGTGGGAGGGGTGCCTCCGGCTGCTGCGGTGGGGAGGGACACGCAGGCCTGTGTCTCTCCTGTCCTTTCCCGTGAGCAGACTCACGGCACCTAGGGCCACAGACAGACCTGGCGTTGCTCCTGCAGCTCCACTAGTGAAGATGTAGAGGGAAAATTCCGTAAGAGTTCGGGGGACTGACTTTGTGCCGGCTGCCACGTGAAGTGTGTTCCTTGAATCCATTTAAGCTTCCAGCAGTCCTGGGAGATGCAGGTGCATTGTTCCTGTTTTCAGAGGGGGAGTTGGCACCGAGTGAGGAGGTAGCTGGCGTCAGATCCAAGAGTCTGTCCAAAAGCCGTGCAAATCCACAAGACAGAGAGTAGACTAGCAGCTCCCAGAGCCTGGGGGCAGGGAAGAATGAATGATGCTGACGGGTGCAGGGGGGAGTATGAACATGTTTTGGGATTAGACGGTGGTGATGGCGACACACCCTTGTCAGTGCATGAAAATCTGAACTATAGATGTTCAAAGTATGAATTTCATGGCATTTGAAATATACCTGATAAAAAATAATAAAATTTTTAAAAATCACGCATAAGGTATGAATGACCGAACTTCAGGTTCAGTTTTAAGATGACGGTGGTGTCAGAGAAGTCTCCTGTTTCATTTTGGGCAACATCCAGGGTTATGGCTGGCCAACCCAGACTTACCGGCTGGCTAATACCGGATGTCTCAACAAGGAACTCTGTTGGGAAAGTTTAAGGTGCGTCGATTATAGTTAATGTGTCTTAATAATGCAGAGAAGAAATAATTTCTCAAGTTCTTTGCTTTTGACGTGACACTGTTTAGCTCTAGGATTGTCACTATGGCGTATAAAGTATGATTCTTTCATTTTTGTTTTGGGCGCGTAACGCTCTCTAGAATAGCCAGTCTGTAGAAGTTGAAGACGCCTTGGTGTCTGAACCAGAAGATGGAAATTATTCGGCCTTCGTGGGATCAGAGAGACACCCAGGCCCTAGACGAATCGAGTTCGCAGCCGCCCCTGCAGAGGCCAGCGAGGCCGTCCTTGGGCGAGGCAGAGCCGCTCACCCGCGTGGGCGCTCCGGTGCCTGTGTGGCAGGTGCACAGAGCGCCTCGGCGGCCAGAGCCCGGCTCAAGGAGGTGCGTGGCTCTTAGACCCTGTTCTTGAAACCTGTGTCTTTGGCATGGCGTGTGGCAATCCGCTGGTAGGTTTCTGAGTCAAAAGTAAAACACCCAGAGCAACGAAATAGTTCGCCTGAAACGTAGTTGGACGAAGTGTGTAATAACTTCAGGAACAGTGTTACCTGAAATAATTCTAGGTTTACCGGTTTGGAATAACAAGAGGGCTTTCGGGCTGCCTGCCGTTACACGTTTGGGAATGATTGTAAGCTAGGTTTTCATATAAGCAGTTTAGGAAACAGGCAGTTTCTATTTTTCTGTACAAAATTTTAAGGTACAAAATCATGTTTCAGGTTTTGAACCCTGGAATCTCCATTCCAGTCCCTTGAAAGTAAGCTTAGTGAATTTAAGGGGACTGATTTAGAAAAGTGGGACCCTAAATTCATCCCGATTGTCTTTGGCTCGGCGGTATTTATTTGCCTGGTAACGGCCAGCTGCGTGTCTTAAAGAAGTGAACAGGAGCAAAGAGAGTGCGAGGTAGTGAGTGAGCGAGACAGCTGCTCTCAGAGTGGCCACCAGGGAACCAGGGCCTCCAGAGTCACACACCAGGGGACGAGAGGTTCTCGGTGAGGAAGCTTTCCTAGAAAGCGTCATGAGCTTACATATTCTAGCTGGAAGTTTAAACCCGGTGACTTCGCTTTCCTCTCATTGGGCTTGTCGATTAATCCCGGATGACAGATTTTAGGAGCGGGAGGGAAGGTGGTCCTCGACTCGATTCAGTCATTAACACTTGAAATACCGCCATCTATTGAGCACTTTGTGCGTGGCAGCTCGGCCACGCTCTCCGCCCTGCCCCCAAGCTAAGTTCCAGGTTTACTTCATTTCATTGGTTCCATAATCATTATCTCCACTTAATAGACGACGAACCCGAATGGTTCGTGAGCTCCCTGTGCCTCTTAAGACTTCCTGTCTCTGAGACTGGTCCCTTCCCCGCCCACGTCATTGCCGCCCTGGGTGACCTCCTCCGTCTGGTTTCTCAGGCCATCCTCCCTCGAGGACACCCACGTACTTCCTGTACCTGCTAATTCACTTGGCTCCTGAGCCTCAGCGCTCCCACGGGGCGGCCCGGCCTGTACCTCCCCCGCCCTCCCCTTCCAAGGGGAGCCCCCAAGCTCGCTTCCTGTCTAACTTGCCGGGGGTCTGCCCTGCGCCCAACTGGGAACTCACATTCTTGCTCATTCTTGCTCCTCCCCTAGTCCTGAGGACTGTGCCCTCCCCGCATCCCTCTCCCCACACCCCCCACCCCTGCATTCACCTCGGGGCCTCCTCTTCTTTGGCCTGTCCTTTGGCGGTGGTCTCCCAACCGCAGGCTGCCCCACACTTGTTTGCATTTTCATCTCGGGCACTAGTTAGTGCCCCCGGAGAGCAGGGAACACCGTTCCTTCTCCAGGACCTGGTACCCCCTCTACGCTCAGCCGTCCCAGGGGAGTCAAACTTTGATTCCAGAATTGGTCACAGACTTTGTTAACAGATCGAGTGAGATCGTTAACAAACAGAATGTTAGAGAGTCGCTTAATCACTGCGATTTGGGGGAACTTTAGGTCTTTTATATTCTTCGGCGCCAACTTTTTGGCTGCTGGGGATTATTTTGGGGCTTTTGAAGCTGTTAAATGCTTTCTTCTGGCAGTTTCTCCAGCAGTGTGACCGAGAGGCTCTCGTGGACCTGGTGCTGCCTCAGCTGGCTCAGGTGGTGACCGTGTACGAGTTTCTTCTGATGAAGGTGAGTCTCCCGAGCGTGTCTAGAGGACGCACGGCCGATTTGAAGTTATTTCGAAAGACATCCTTCGCATTTGTTTTAGAACGAGCCGGGCCGTTTGGAATCGTGTCCCTCCTCCAGGACAGAGCTGAGGGGAGCCTGCTGGCCCCACCGGTGCCTACTCGGCCAGGTCTCCCAGAGGCTGCTCGAGGACCCCCTTGCCTGTTTTAACCTCATGTGGGAGGCAAGAAAGTGGTGGCAGCAAAGCAGGGCCGGCCCCCGGCGCCCGTCACCTTCCTCTCGGGCACCTCCTCCCTGGTGAGCCCGCTCTGACTCGGAGAGGTGCCGGCACGGCTCCCGGGAGGAGTGAAGGCCTGGGCCCCTCCTGCCTGCCGGCCCGTCCCCGGGACCTTTCCGTCTCCCCTTCCTGCCCCCCCCCCGCGACCCCTTCTTCGGGGCTTCGGCCCACAGTCCCCCTGCGGCTGTCACCCTGGAGGTGGTCTGCTCTGTGGCCCCGTCCGGGGCCAGGCACGTGTGGGCTGTCATTGGCGAGTGGAGGAGATGACGGGCCGCGGACGGCCTGACAAGCTCGTATCCTTCCTGCCTCCAAGCCCCTGTGTTTGTCATTTCGTTGCCTCTGGTTAAAACATTTCTTGTCACCTTTATCTTCACAAAGGTTGAGACAGGTCATCTAGCAAAACCTTTGTTCCCAGCTGTGTATAAGGAATTTGAAGAGTTGCATAAAAGGGTTAAGAAAATGTGCCAAGATTACCTCAGTGGTTCTGGTCTGTGTTCCCAGGAGCCTCTGGAAATAAGCAACGACAAGGTAACGGTCTCACCTGGGAAGAAAGTTTTGCTTTTAGATTTGCTAAAAGAAGGATATGCGTGTAAAGAGGAGAATGTTGTTATTTTTACTTATTTATTTTTTTAAAGTAATCTCTATGCCCAATGTGGGGCTGGAACTCATGACCCCGAGATCGGGAGTCGCTTGCTCCACTGACTGAGCCAGACAGGCACCCCTGAGGAGGCTGTTTTCAGTAGTGACATCTTCATAGCCAACTGCTTTTCAGCTCTTTTTCCCACCAAGTGACTGTTTTATTTTAGTTTATTTATTTTGAGAGAGAGAGCGCACGTGTGGGAGGGGCAGAGAGAGAGAGAGAGAGAGAATCCCAAGCCAAATGCGGGGCTCGAACTCATGAACCATGACATCATGACCTGAGCTGAAATCAAGAGTCGGAAGCTTAACCAACTGAGGCTGCTGGGCACCCGACATTTCTTTAAAATTTTTTTTAATGTTTATTTATTTTTTGAGAGAGACAGAGTGTGAGTAGGGGAGGAACAGAGAGAGAGGGAGACACAGAATCTGAAGCAGGCTCCAGGCTCTAGGCTCTGAGCTGTCAGTACAAGCCGACACAGAGCTCGAACTCATAAACAGTGAGATCATGACCTGAGCTGAAGTCGGCCACTTAACCGACTGAACCACTCAGGCACCCCCCCTCCCCCAACATTTTTTTAATATAAAAGCAAACGGTGCTTGTTTCAGAAAACTCAGGAATGCGGACGGGCTGACTGAGCCTTGAAAGGTCCAGAACACTCTCACTCAGTGGTGACTGCAGTGCTTACTGAGGGCTGGGGGACGGTGACCATAGATCCTGTCCGTGGCTGTTTAGACACAGTTCTCATTCCCCTGTCATTGTCTCCATCAAGTTGCCTCTGGCTGTACTGGGTCCTGGATAGAAATCTGGTTTGAACTGATGTGGTTTTACTTGTTTTGGATAAAACCCTTTGCTGGGCTTAGCGTGCCCCACGTGGCCACATCATTCAAGGGTCCGTGCTGGCCGGGCCCCCAGGTCTCAGGCCCACCTTGAAATGGAGCACTGAGTGATGCCATGCTTTTAAGTAATGCTTGTTTATTTAAAAACATACTTGTACAATGGTAGCTGGGGCACACTCGTGTCTCAGAGACTGTCTCTAAACTACTGAAAATACTTGTAGGTTTAGAGAAGGAAAATGTGGGGCAGAGGGGGCGGGAACCTGGCGGTGGGCAGTGAAGGTTAAATGGATCATTGTGTTGGGGTCAATCATGGGAGGGGTCTTTCTGGGTCAGGGCAGTCCTTACTGCTGGAGGGGGTAGTTTCGGTTCCCATCAGGGTACGCTTTGCCCTCAGGGTCTGCTGCCTGAGCCAGGGGACCCTGGAAAGGAGAGCCCCACTAGTGCGTCTGAGGGCAGGAAGGGGCAGCCACAGCCCTCTTTCACAACCACAAGGAACACTTGGGCCTGTTGCTTCAACTGCTCTCAAGATTTCATTGACCTGGTCATGGGTCTGCCCGCCTGTTCTTAGGGTTAGCGTCACGCAGACTAGGTTACTTCCGTAGCAAGAAGTCTTGATCCACACTCTGACAGAACGAGGGTTGTTTTGTTTTTGTTCTTTTTTTTTGGGGGGGGGGGTTGGTCATTAGTTTTATACAAATGCAACATTTATTTATTAAAGCTTATGTATTTATTTTGAGAGAGAGAGAGTATGTGCTGGCAGAGGAGGGGCAGAGAGAGGGAGAGAGAGAATCGCAGGTGGGTTCCGTGCTGTCAGTGCAGAGCCCGACGTGAGGCTCGAACCCACCAACTGTGAGCTCGGGACCTGAGCCGAAATCAAGAGTCGGATGCATAACCGACTGAGCCATCCAGGTGCCCCAAGAGTCACGTGTTTTTTAAACTGTGAGCTCGGCAGGTGTGGGTGTCCTCCCGTCACAAGGCAGACTGGACACACACGGCTGCTGTGCACGCCTGTCAGGACCCACACTCGCAGGCAGTTCAGGCCGAGCCACAGCCTCCTAGGGGCACAGACCGTGGCTTAGCTTGCAAGGGGACACAGACAGGCTGGGAGGCACTGAACTCAAGGGGCTGTCTGTCTTCTGCTCAGACCTTGATCTGCTGCCCTTCCTTCCCTGCCTCCTCCCCTCCTGCTCCGTGGTCCCTTCCTGTGTTCACGTGTAAACAGTGACAGCTGTCGCTTCACAGAATGCCCCCAGGGCAGCTGCAGCCCCCTCACAGGACCAGGAAGATTCCGGGAACACAGAAGCCGGGGCCCAACATGACCCTCAGACTCCCAGACCCTCACCCTGTCCACTGCCTGCAAGAGGAGATATTGTTCTGGAATGGGTGGGATTGTTTTCTGCCAGTTCCAGTGGAAGTCAAAAACAGGAGAACAGGAGGCGAGCAGTCACTCTGGTGTCCGATGCCGTCTGACTGCCGACGACACTGAGGACAGCGTAGTGAATTAAAAAAGAAAAACCCCTTTGGTGTCTGCTCTGCACCGTTCTAACACAGAACCTTCTGGTTCTGATAGGACCCGTTTTCTCCCCAGCTGTTCCACGGAACTTCTCACGTGTCTTTGTTTCTCCCGTCGTTCGGGCGGCCCCTCTCGGACGCGCCTCGGCCCTGCCATTACTGCCGACGTGCTGCTGAGCGCAGCTCCTCTCTGTCGCCCTCCCTCCTCAGGTGGCCGAGTCTTTAGGAATCACAGAATTCCTGAGGAGGCGGGAAGCGCACACAGAGTGCGTCCCAGCGCAGCGCACCAGCGGGGACACGGGCCGGGACCCCCGGGCCGAGCTGGAGGAGGCCGGCCAGCAGAAGCGGGGAAACGAGGTGGGTGCCGTCGAAGCGGGTGCGGTGCCGAGTTTCGGCGCTTTGACTGCAGCCCACGGCGCTGTCCTCCGGGGAGGAGCGGTGCGAGCCTGCCCGCTCCCTCCTAGGCTTAGCTCCCCGGGTGTCCTCTTTGCAGACCGCGGACGGGGCGCCGGCCTGGGTGAAGAAGACCAGAAGAGACCCTCCGCCCCAGGACACCACTGACGGCGGAGCCCCAGCCGCCAACCAGGGTAAAGCGCCTCCCAGGCCTGCTTCTCACTCCCGGGTGCCCCTGTGGCCGGATTGAAGAGAACCTGGTTTCTCTCAAGTCTTATCCCCACCTCCCGGGGTCCTGTGGTTCTCTCTCGTTCCCTATAACTCTCGAGGTCTGTGAGGCTCTCTCGAATCCCTTATTGAAATGAAGAGCCCATGTCTGGGGCCTGGCTGTCAGTGCCGGCTGAGGTTTAACCCTGGAAACAAGCCGCCCTCTGGTTTTTATTCTGTTCGAACCAGAACCTCTCAACCAGACCCTGAGCCTACAGCGCACTGAGAATGGTTCTGCTGCTTCCTAAAACTGCCCGATACCCTGCTTGACCCTCAAGTCTCCAATGGAAAGAGGCATTCTGCTCTTTAGAACTTACGACTGAATTCTGCTGCAGGGGAGGGCAGCTTTATTCAGGGAGAGCAGTGGAAACCCGGGCCCCTGTTGGCCACACGGCTCCCCTCACCTGACTAATCAGTATCGCCTCTGAACTTCATCCCCACTTGGAAGCTGCCAGTCCCGAGTAGCAAGGAGAGTTTACGTGTCCACGCGTTCTGCCAGGAAGTTACTCTGGACCTGCTGGTCTTGGACAGCGAGCGCAGTGAGCAGGCCATGTCACGGCACATGGACGCTTACCTGTTTTTCTTGAACTGTTTAGGTCCTGCCCTTCCAGCGAGCAGGAACGCCCCTCGCCGTCCAGAAGGAAGCCACATGGCGCCGGTGTCTGGTCGCGCAGGCCGGCAGCTGCAGGCATTTGCTGACCCCGAGGCCAAGAGCGGGTGTGGGGCTCCTGCTCTCTCGTGCGAGAACGTCAGTGGGCTGAGTGTGTGTCCTCAGTCAGGAGAGCCCGGGACGCAGACACAGGGGCGCGTGCCAGCCCTCCCTGGAGAGAATGCTCAGGAACGCTCCGCAGACTGGAACGGAACTGGGAACAGCCCGGGCAGCGGGGATCTCTGCAGGACCCTGATGTTCCCTGGAGGGGTGGCATCCCTGCCGCCTTCCGGGCCTGGAGACCTTGAGAGGCATGGTTCCCTCTGGAAAGGCCCACGGTCTGGCCCCAGCGACGTCCTGTTTCCAGAGGCTGCCGGCCCTCTGCTGGAGAGGGTTTTGTCTGTGGACGTGGGGCCAGCTGACTGCATCCCCAGGACCGTGCCCGAGCCGGGGCCTCAGCCGGCCCAGGCCGGGTCGCCGCCCACCGATGGCGGTCAGGGAAGCCACGCAGGGGGTGTGGACCACTTCCCCGCCGGGCCCGAGGCGCACGCTGACCAGAGAGAACTGGAGAGCATTGTTGCTGCTGGAGAAGCCGTGGCTTTTGAAATCACCAACGGGTGCCATGAATTTTTGTCTCAGGGACGGGAACAGATATTTATTCAGACTTCCGACGGCTTGATCTTGTCCCATCCGGGTTCCGTGGTGTCCGGGGAGGAAGATGTTGTCATAGTGGCCGGTATGGAGGGGCCCGCCCTGCAGACGGCCCCCCCGGAAGGGGTCCCTCTAGAAACCACAGAGGCAGAGCCCTCACAGTGAAGCAGAGCCGGACCTCAGTCCTGGACGTGTGTGTGTTTTATCCAAAGAAGGTCTATGTGAAGTAATGTGTATTTTTCTACTGTGAATACAGACACAAACGGACATCTTATTTATAAAGAATAACGTCTTTTTACTTGACCGTCTGTCTACCTTCTCCTGTATCTTACTTGCCTTCGTGCTGATGGCAGAGCGGTCCCCTGACGCAGCCAGCCTTAGAGACGACCCACAGTTAGCACCACGACACTGTTACTTGCCACCTTGCTCCCCCAGAACCATGTCCCCTTCTCTCCTGGGTGATGTGCTGCTTTCCCGCCACATCTGCGTTTATTAAAGAACTAAGTTCGCCATCCTGCCCCCACCCCCGGGAAGTAGGAAAGAAAATCGTTTCTGCTTGTACTTAATGCATGAGGGGCCCACCGCAGGGGGCAGCTGAGGTCAGAGCCCCAGTCCTCTGGGGTCTCGCTCACAAAGTCACCTGTTAAGGTCTCTTCTCTTTTGAATGTTTTCCTTGGCTTCGTTAGGCGGAGCGAAAAAGGAAGGTGATTTGTCCACCTTCAGACGGCACAGGTGTCCTCTCCCCCAGGGAGACTGTCAGGAGGGACCCCGAGCAGGCAGTGCCGGGGATCCGGGCTATCCCCCACCCCCGGGCCCTGCTGTGCAAGCGCGGGCCTCGTCCCCGGCCATCTTCCTGTCTTCTCACTTGATTTCAGAGCCAGTTCGACAGAGCAGAAGGGCGGTGTCCCAGGACACAGCAGCCAGCAACGAGCAAGCCACGGTACGTCCCACGGCCTCGAGCGTTTCTCAGGAGCCCAGAGCGAGTCCCGTCCTGGGGCCCTGGAGTGAGGACCGAGCCTCCTGCCTGGGGATCGTTCAGAACCCTCGTCAGGCACCTAATGCAACAGACTGAGTCCAACCTGGCCCCGTGGTCCGTGGTCTGGACCCAGGCCCTTTAAATACAAATTTACTTTCAATTTATAGGATATTACGGAACATCCCAGCGCATCTTACTTTCACCATTGTGGATGTGCTTCTATAAGTGGATAGTAAATTAGTAAATTTTACTAATGGAGTTAGTAATTTACATTAGTAAATTTAACTAATGGAGTTAAACATCCTCATTCTGCTGAACAGAGCTGGAAACACAGGGGGCCCTGGCAGTATGCTCATTAATTTTTTTTTAAGTTTATTTATTTTGAGAGAGAAAACCGGGCAGTGGGGGAGGGGGGAGGCAGAGAGAGAGAGGGAGACCGAGGATCTGAAGCAGGCTCTGTGCTGTCAGCAGCGAGCCTGATGCGGGGCTCGAACCCATGGACCTCGAGGTCATGACCTGAGCCTCCCAGGTCCCCCAGGATGCTCATTAATTTGACATTAATTTGACCTGCTGGTCGTGCTCCATTGAGGGGCCGACAGGCCTTTGCTCTGGGATACCTGTGCTGTACCCGCCAGGGCAGCGCTCACGAGGTCCCCGAGCAGGCAGATGTGTAAAACAGCTTCTACATCACAGCGCCACCTCAGCAGACATAACTTTATTACATAGAAAACAAATGGACATTTTCTTTTCTCGTAAAGAATTTTCTTCTGCATACACAGTACTTACAACTCGAGAGGCTCAGATTAGGGGCAGGAGTGAAGAGGTGTCAGATCACAGACTCAGGGACAGATACCACCCAAGCGACTCCCCCGGGGGGCTGGTGTGGACCCTCAGTGAGGACGTGTTTTCAGCACTTAACTCCTACAAGTTCCTGTTCAACTGTTGTCACTACTAAATGCAATGAAGGAAAGTCCTTTTTCTCTGTTCCCTGGACGGCACGAGGGCCCTACAGCCACCTCCCCCACCCCCACCCCCCACCCCAGTCAGGCTCTTCTGCCTCGGCCTCCCCAGGGGTCATGGGAGTGGGGGGAGTGGGGAGCGTTGAATCAGAAGAGGGGCCGAGGGCGAGCCGGACCTCGATGTCCTCTGAGGTCTACATTTCAAAGAAGAATGTCTATTTTCATCTGGGGAATAGTAAGCACGTAGCTTGAAATGCCAGAAGCTACCGGAAGGCCCGTGCCAAGCACTGCTGGCCCGGCCTCAGCCCTCTGCCCCTTCAGCCAAGACCAGCACCTTCTCCTTTCTGGTGATTCCCCTCCGTGTGTCTAAATTACGTCTCTCTCCGCTTTCTTGATTTATTCGCGGTAGATGGTATCCATGGGCTATTTCCTTGTGAGACACGGGACAGGGCTCGCACGCCTCCCCACCTCCCCCCCACTAGTGTCTGTATGTCACAAGTGTTCAGTCAGAATTCAATGCTTACGTTGAAGGATAGATGCCGCTCACTGCTGAGTCTGGTGACGTGCTAGGATGACACGGACTTTGCCGGCAGCTTTCATTTTCCCTAGAGAGAACTGCCTTGGGTTTTTTCATTTGCTTGGTGGCTTTTTTTTTTTTTTTTTTTTTTTGCTATTTCTTATTTTTTACTTATTTATTTTTAAAAGTTTATTTATTTTGAGAGAGCGAGTGGGGGAGGGGCAGAGAGAGAGAGGGAGACACAGAATCTGAAGGAGGCTCCAGGCTCCGAGCTGTCAGCACAGAGCCCGACGAGGGGGAGCCCGATGCAGGGCTCGAACCCACGAAACACGAGATCATGACCTGAAGCCAAGTCAGAGGCTTAGCCGACCGAGCCCCCCGGGGCACCCCAGAAACGTTGCCTTTCAACGCTCTTGATGTGTCAGTCTGCACAGCCAGGTAGCCCCACTTTCTCCCAAACTAAGTCCCTGTCCCCAGTATTTTCTCTGTCCCTGGGAAGCACTTGTTTCTGGGGCGTGGGGGCATCAGTCAGATGAGGATACACCCCAGATCATGTGTCACATCCACGCCGTAGCGTGAAGCTTCTTCCATTTGTTTCTGGGAAGCAGATGGTAGGATGGAGCCTCCCGTATTTGGTTGCAAATGTTGTAATGTTAGACTCTAGAACTTGTGCCCAAGGAACCGAGTGGCCTGTCACATCCTCAGTATGCAAACACAGGCAATGCGTTTTGTTTTATTTTTCAGGCAACTTTTTTTGTAGGTAGTTTTGCTGATGCCGTCTCAGTTAATTCTATGGTATTCTAAAACTGGCTTTTTAAAATGTTTATTTTTGAGAGAGAGAGAGAGAGAGAGAGAGAGAGAGAGAGACAGAGACAGAGTGTGAGTAGGGGAGGGTCAGGGCCAGAAGGAGACGCAGAACTAGAAGCGGGCTCCAGGCTCTGAGCTGTCAGCATAGAGCCCGATGTGGGGCTCGAACTCGCAGACCGCTAGATCATGACCTGAGCCGAAGTCAGACGTTTAACCGACTGAGCCACCCAGGCGCCCCACCTCTATGGTGTTCTAAACATTGGTTGTAATTACAAAACGAATGCAGCGTCATAAAAATTTAAGTAACCCAGAGAGGTACCAAGTAAGAATACTAAACCAGGGGTTTTCTATCTAAATGGTATATGAAATACACCTAAGTTACAAAAACAAGATCACTCAATCGTCTTGTTGAGGAACTCACTTATTTCCTGGAGAATCCTCTCGGGTGCCAGATTCACAGTAGGCACGCGTTGAGCGTGTCTGGAGAGGCCACCGGGAGCCGCAGAGATGGTCCAACCTGGAGACCCTGAGGTCGCCGGGCGGCCACAGCACCGCACAGGGCACGCTCCCGGGGCGCAGCACGGGGCCTCCCGTGAAAGACCGTCCGCCGTGGCGGCCACAGAAGCGGCCAGGGGCCCGGAGCCCGGAGGCTCGGGCCGGGCCGTGTTGGCAGGTCACAGCGCTCGGTGCCCCGTCTCGAGCAGCATGCTTTCCAGAAGCAGCCTGCTGTCGGTCTCCACGTAGGGCTGGTGCAGCCACATAGACAAGTAGCTCAGGGTGAGGTCGCGGTCCGCGGCGTGCGCAAGCTCTTCGGTGATGGTGCGTTTCAGGAGGAGCTCCTTCCGGTACATGTCGGACAGCTTGCGGGAAACCTCATCTGAAACCAACGTCTGTCTCCTTTAGAAGCAGAAACGCGAGGCAGTGCTCCTGCCCGGGGTGGGGGTGGGGGTGGGGGTGGGGGAGGCACTGCTCTGGAAAGCTCCTCCTCGAACGCCAGCCTCAGCAGGAGCCCCGAGATAAAGAAGGAACCTGTGGGTATTTATCACTCTGGCTCGGGCAGACTAGCAGGATCAGATAGCACGAGAAGGTTCATGAAATTAACAAGTATAACCTTTTCTGCTCAACTCTTCACTTCCTGCGAGGATTATGAACAGGAGGTTCACCTCAAACTGGTAATATTCCAGTAACACATCACAGGTCAATGGTTTTACCCTTTTCTTCCTCATTTGAAAGTGAGGTCTCAGATCGGCATCACATGGCTAGGCCCTTGTTTTGAACTAACAAAGCTAAAGGTAATCGTGATCTCATGGAACTTTTTTAAGTAATGGATTCCATGCTCCCACTACTTTTCTTCCATGGGGCTGGCTGAGCTGACCTCAATTTATCTTTTATTTTATTTTAAGTTTATTCATTTTTGAGAGAGAGAGAGAGAGAGAGAGAGAGGGAGCACGCACAAGCATAGGAGGGGCAGTGAGGAAGGGAGGGAGGGAGGGAGAGAGAATCCTAAGCAGGCTCCATGCTGCCTGCACAGAGTCTGACACGGGGCTCAATGTGTCAAAGCATGAGATCATGACCTGAGCTGAAATCAACAGTTGGACGTTCAATTAACTGAGCTACCCAGGTGCCCCTCAACTTACGTTTTAACTTAAAACAAAACCCAAAAAGCTCTTTCTTTCTTCAAAAGGAAGAAAATTCTGCCCCTGCAGAGGAGGTGGAATTGATTCTACCCATTTTGTTGTTGTTGTTGTTGTTGTTGAGGTTATTTTTTTTATTAAGTAATCTCTATGCCCAACATGGAGCTTGATCTCACGACTCCAAGATCAAAGTGTCTCATGCTCTGACTGAGCCAGCTGAGTGCCTCGACCCATTGGCTTTAAGGGGCTAATAAGGGTAACTGGCTTCATGTGTCTCTAATTATGTTTAACATTCTTTGCTGATTATTAGAGCCAAGAAGCCCATTTTAAGATGCCCCCAACCTCCTTCCCTTACAACGAATACTCTCGAATTGAATTTCAAAGCCTGTCAGCTTCTTCAAGTACCAGATTGAAATAACACAGATACTCTCAGGGTGCCTGGGTGGCTCAGTTGGTTGGGCGTCTGACTTCGGCCGAGGTCATGATCTCGCCAGTCCCGAGTTCTAGCCTCACGTCGGGTTCTGTGCTGACAGCTCGGAGCCTGGATCCTGCTTCGGATTCTGTGTCTCCCCCTCTCTGCCCGTTCCCCCGCTCACACTCTGTGTCTCTCAAAAATAAATGTTAAAAAAATAAATAACACAGATACTCTCCTAATTTCTACTCCTGAGAATCAACTCAGAAAGAACTACTTACAAAACTGGGCTGTGGGCCACGTGTGAAACAGTGGGGGGCGCTGCCTCTCGTGTCCATAATGGTAGTTTTCTAGTTCACAAATTCCCTTGGTAGTTGAAGACAGCTTTTCCATTTTCGTCTGTATTTTGGCCTGAAAAGATATTAATTGGGAATATGAGAACATTATTTGAAATCTGCTCTAGTCTCCGATTCCATAAGATTTCCAAGCTAAGAAGTGTAAGTCTGGTGAGACCCAAAGTCCAATAACTCAACACTGGAAACTCCACGTGCAGCAAATTTCCAGGGAGAGATATGGAGGTAGACAGTTGCTACGATTTCATTCAGTTGGACGACTTCAAAATAAACCCTGGGTTTCTGGTGCCGGAAAGAGACAGCTTGCTGTGTCCCACTTCACCGAGATTTCTGAAGGCACGAATGTTTTTGCACCAAAGACCTGGAGGAATCTCAAGTCAGGCTCTGCCTTTATGGGCTGAGAGGACAAAAGGCAGTAAATGAGTTTATTTCTGACTTTTATTTATTTATTTTATTTAATTAATCAGTTAATTTTTTTAGGGGTCATTTTGAAATTTTTTTTTTTAAGGTCACTTTTGTGATTTTTTTAAAATTTTATTTTTTATTTTTAAAAATTTACATCCCAATTAATTAGCATCTAGTGCAACGATTTCAGAAGTAGATTCCTTAGTGCCCCTGACCCATTTAGCCCATCCCCCCTCCCACAACCTCTCCCACAACCCCTCCTGTAACCCTCAGTTTGTTCTCCATATTTATGAGTCTCTTCTGTTTTGTCCCCCTCCCTGTTTTTATATTATTTTTGCTTCCCTTCCCTTATGTTCATCTGTTCTGTGTCTTAAAGTCCTCATATGAGTGAACTCATATGATATTTGTCTTTCTCTGATTAATTTCGCTTAGCATCATACCCTCTAGTTCCATCCACATAGTTGCAAATGGCAAGATTTCATTCTTTTTGATTGCCGAGTAATACTCCACTGTGTATGTATATATATATATATATATATACACACACACACACACACACCACATCTTTTTTATCCATTCATCCGTCGATGGACATTTGGGCTCTTTCCATACTTTGGCTATTGTCGATAGGGCTGCTATAAACATGGGGGTGCGTGTGTCCCTTCGAAACAGCACACCCGTATCCCGTGGATAAATGCCTAGTAGTGCCATTGCTGGGTCGTAGGGCAGTTCTATTTTTAGTTTTTTGAGGAACCTCCATACTGTTTTCCAGAGTGGCTGCACCAGCTTGCATTCCCATATTTCTGACTTTTATTAACTGCCTTTGAGTATACTGAAAGCTCGAGGCTGTTTCCTTGCTTATAAAATCATCATCACAGCGCTGCACGCTTCACACAGGAAGGAAATGGGGAGGACTTGACATTGATGGTGCCTCGGGGTGGGGTGGAGGGGCTCTGCGGGCAGCTCCCTCACCGCGTCATGTGCAGGGCAGTGGCCGAGGACACGGGCCCGTCACCACTGCTCAGCTGAGCCAGCACAGAGCGCTCTGACGAAGTGCCTGCTTTCACGTGGCGGTTAGGAGGACTAAGTTAGTGTGTGTGAAGCACCTAGTTGGGGCTATAGAAGGGTCTGTTAGGTAAAGGGGCGAAGTAACTAAGACTTCAGATTTAAGACCACATTTCTAATTCCTACGTACACTTATCTTTATGTACGCGCATAAATACGAACAGATACATAAATCATCAAAATCGTAATTCCTTGCACTGGCCCTTCAGCTGCCCTCCAGTCACACCCGAAGTGATGTGCACCGAGCTCTGCTACCGTTAGTTTTTAAAGGACTGCACTCCTTTCCCCAATCTTTTGAGGTTCGATATTTCACCTGGCCCAACCCCAAGAGGTAGGACTCAGCACTTCTGCATTACAGAAGGGACAATTCTCAGGGTTGCTGAACTGGAGAAGGTCAAAGCCAGCACCTCAAGCCACGCCCCCCCGTCTCCTGACATGCCATCCCGTGGTCTCTGTGTCCTTCAGCAGCTCCCTGTTGCCACCCAATTCAAAGAAAAGCTTATACATGATCAGGAGAGCGGACAATCCTGGGGGTCTGATGCTAGGTCGGCGGTGCCCACGCTCAGCTTGGTCATTGACAGAGTCAAGGGAGATGTGCAGTGGGCAGCCCTGAGCCTCCAGGGCATGAGTGGCGGCCCACCCCCCCCCCCAGCTCCACCTCAGTCCACCTCCTCCCACAGACCAAACTCCAGAATGTTCATCCAGCTTAGGGCAAGGGGTGCCTCAAAGTCTCCCACCGAGGTCAGATTCCTTAAAGACACTTAAAAGCCGAGTCTGGGAAAGCATTCTAAAAAGCTGGAGGAGAACAGGAAAAATAACATTATCACCCTTATGACGCCAACTTTTTGCTTTTGGACACAGAATGAGAACTTATTTCCAAACCACTTCAAACTAGAATAAATTCACTGGAGCAGAGAATTTCAGTGCCTGACGCCAGCGCCCCGGTCTTGGTTCCTCCAGTAGGAGGCACCAGGGCTCCTTGGAGAAATGGCTGATCCTGGGACTGAGGCAGGAAATACATGAGATGGGCCCAGAACCTCCTGGAAGGCTGGAGAGTAAGGAAGTGTTCAAAAAGACCAAAACCGAAAACTCACAACGATGGAAGCATGTCAAAGGGACACAGGAGCCAACTGAACCCCTGGTGGCCAAAGCAGGAACAACTCAAGGCACAAAGGAAAGCGGTGCTTCCGTGCTACAGCCCCAAGTGGAAAGCAAATGTCCACACTGCCAGAAACAAGTGATCCAGTAATTAGCAGGTGGGGGACAACAGACAACTCTCCAATGCCCACATAATCCATGCACATGCTCCACCCTTGAGGAGGTGAGGCAGAACTTCTCATTCCTCGAGCGTGGGCTGCAGTGACTTCCTTCTAGAGAGGACATTGTGGAGGGCGGGGGGAGGGGAGGGAGGACTTAGTTTTACAGAGGAGAAACCTGACCACACCCCAGACAGCTGATCAAGGTCAACGCCCATCGTGCTGTGTCATGGTCACAGTCCATGCCCTTGACAGGATGCGATGAGAACAGGACCTCATCTCTGCGGTTTCTTCCAAAGAACCCACAACCCCAATCAAACCGTGAGAAAGACATCAGACGGATTCTAACTGAAGTCCAGCTGTAACACACCTGACCAGTACTCCTCAAAACTGTCAATGTTATAAAAACCAAGGGAAGGGGAGCCTGGCTGGCTCAATCCGTTGAGCATCTCACTCTTGATCTCAGCTCAGGTCACGATCTTACAATTCGTGAGTTTGGGCCCTGCATCGGGTTCTGGGCTGACAGTGCAGAGCCTGCTTGGGATTCTCTCTCTTTCCCTCTCTCTCTGCCCTTCCCCCGGCTTGTGCTCTCTCTCTCTCTCAAAATAAATAAACTTAAAAAAATAATAAAAAACAGGGAAGTCTGTGAGACTGTCACAGCCAAGAGGAGTCTAAAGAGACATGATGACTCCATTTACTGTGGCGTCCGGGAAGGGCTCCCAGGATGGAAAGAGAACGTTAGGGAAAAAACAAAAGAAATGTGAACAGACTACAGCCTTCATTGACTAACAACGTTCAATCCTGGCTCGTGGATTATAACGTAGGTAGCATACAAATGAAATTTGTGAAACGCAGGACAGTAATGTATGAAACAGGGTGCAGGCAGGGGATCATTTACGGGAACTCTCCCTACTATCTGCTCAACCTGTCTGTAAATCTGAAACTGTCCTAAAAGATAAAGTGTTAATAAAAAACATATAGAATAAATTCACTGTCTCAGGACACTGTGGCTTGGGGAGACCATAAAGACCAGGGACCGACCTCTTCCCAAGGCCACTCGCCCAGCTGTGGCATTCATGACCCTGCACTACGAGGCCTGTCTTCCTGTTCTGGTGACTGGCTTGGGCCAGTGTGACCCTCCCCGTCACTCACACTTGCCTTCTATGGAAATAATCCTTCCTTTTTTAGGAAAAAGAAGGTAAGCCCCAGGCTCAAAGACTTTGATGGGGAAGCCATATTCAGCTAATGTTTTTTTAACATGATTTTGATTGTATTATAAGCAAATGTTAAGTAACTAAAGAGCATGGGATTAATACAAACTGTGAGGTGGACATAAGAATGGAGGAAACGTGTGTACGCGGATCTAGTTCCACCCAGGGGTTAATTCCTCCATGGCCTTTGTAATCACACAGCCTTTTAGGGGCTCATTTCCAGTGATGGGACACAGCACCCCCAGCCCTGGACAGGACTCGCCATATTGTTCTCTGGTGGGAGCCAAAGCTTCTGCCAATCCCAGGGGGGTCTCCCCGGTCCCCTTAGAGGCCTCAGGAAACCAGCGTACGGCTTCCTTCCCTTGGGGTGGCTTCTGGCTTTCATGGCAGCTGTTTAGTCTACGGGTTCCTCCTTTTGTGGGTGAAAACTCCCAATTCCTCCAATGACCCCTGTCTGACAAGGCCCGCGCCGCTCAGATCCCCATCAGGACGCTCTGAACACGCATCCACGGTCTCTCGGTCCACGTGGATGGGTGGGCCCATCATTTTCCTGGCTGTCACAGACACAGCCCAGCCTTCATCTGAAGATCTTGGGAACTGGGCTGACCACGCACATGCGCTCACCTATAACCCAGCGGCTACTTTCACTCGGACCTGTGCCGCAGGTCCCGGGGACCAAGGGCAAGGCTCTCCACGTCTCATCTGCTGCTGCTCCGTCCATCGAGCCTGCTGGCTGGGTTTTCTGGACCTTAACTCTCCCTGCTAATGTCTTCCCAGTGTCTCCTCAGTGCAGGTGAGTGGGGCTGAAGAAGGGGTCCCGGGGCACCAGCCTGCCCCTTAAGAATGCAGAGAACCAAGTGTGCCTGGGTGGCTCAGTCGGTTGAGCAGCCGACTTTGGCTCAGGTCATGATCTTGTGGTTCCCGAGTTCGAGCCCCGCGTCGGGCTCTGTGCTGAAAGCTCAGAGCCTGGAGCCTGCTTCGGATTCTGTGTCTCCCTCTCTCCCTGCCCCTCCCCCGCTCACGCTCTGTCTCTCAAAAATAAAAATTAACATAAAAAAAAAAAAGAAGAAGAATGGGGAATACCAAGGACAGATAAACAAAACCAATCACACCCTCCCTTTCCCAAACTTTTTCCTAATGTGCCTCTGGATACAGTTCTAAATGAGAATGTGCGCTAACAAGACCCAAGTGGCATTTAAAAACAAAATCCTTTCAGATTATTTTACACTTTATAAAAATCACATTAGTAAGTGTTGGAAGTGTTTCTCATTCTAACATAGCTTTGAGATCCTGTGACATCTTCATACCAGAAGGGAATGAGGGACGAGGAGGCTATGGAGCGAGGTGGGGGTGCATCGAAACGACAGACCAGAGGCCATCCGGCTGAAGTGCACCTAACCAAGCATTACACGTCTAGCTCGTTGGCTGTTGAAATGATTTCAACACCAGAACTCAGCCACCCGGTTCCTTCTCTTTCAGGGACAATATGTGCGCCTGCTTTTTTGTTCCAGCAAAAATATTTGCCATGATCAAATGGGTTAATTTGGGAAAAAACAAACAAAATAAGTGGGCAGTTTTGCATAACTTACTACTTTTAGGTTTCGATGGCTCATTCTGCCTGTGTTAATTCCCCACTGGCCCTGGAGCTGCGTCGAGACCTCATCTGCCAGAGACACAGCGCGGATACGGTGAAGAAAGCAGATCTCACAGAGCCCACAGCCCTTATCCTCCCGCCTTCCTGTGAGCGGGGGGTCAACGCCAAGTCGCTGACGCCTGTCTGGTTATCTGCTTCTCACCACAGCACCACCCCAGGGCGAAGAGAAGGCAAACAGGACAGTTACAAAAACCGAATCCTTTAGGAGACTGTTTGCTATGTAGCCCCATAAGCATCCTAAATATCCCAAAGACAGTACTGATTTCAATCACAAAGAAAAGACCACCTTACCAAAGTGTCCTCAACTTACCATTATTTTCTCATTTCACTGCTTCTGAAACCATAACGCATCTTGCAATTGATTTGATATTTGAGAGGGTAGTGTTTCTTTCCTGAGAAATTCTTCTAAACGGATAGCTTTATAAGAGTTGGAACCCTAAATCTGAACAAGCGGTATCTCAAGGAAAGACAATTATATCCCACATATTCCTGTTTAACAGGCAAGGAATCATGTTACATATCAGAAACACCTCCATCAAATAAGGTTCAGACATAACGATTTTCTATGTTCATAGGTAAGTTCTAGTTACTCCAGTTCCAGTATGGAGATGGGAGCTGTGTACATTTGGGGGCAGGTATGGTGGGCACGGGAACTCAGTCATTAATTCATTAAACAGACATTAAAGAGCATTTCTCATGTGTTAAACTAGGGCTCACGGGCCAAATCCAGCCCACACCCTACTTTCGTATGGTCCAAGAGCTAAGAATGGGTTTTATAGTTTTAAACGGTTGAAATAAAATGTAAAAAGAATATTCTATGATACATGAAAAGGATATATTAAAGTTTCAGTGTCCATAAATAAAGTTTTATTGGCACACGGCCATGCTGACAGACCTCAACTACCTCCATTCTGACCCCAGTCTATACTTTCTGAACAATTATGTTCTTCTTTCCAGTTTATCTCCTAACTCAGGCAAAGGAGCCAGAGGACATCACACAGGGCTGAAAGAATGAAGGTCTAGGACAGCATCTTGGGGAGCGTCGAGATTTAGGGGGCAGGAAGAAGAAGACACCAATGGAGAAGGCTGAGGAGGAAAAAGCAAGTGTCTAGAGGAGAGCATCTCCCACAGCGTCCACACCTTCCGAGAGACACCCCTGGGATTCGGGGACTGTGAGCACAGGTGGTCAGGGGTTCTGGATCTCACCAAAGCGTTGAAGGTGGTCTGCAGCTCCTCACACAGCATCTCTAGCTCCTTGCTATATTCCGGAAGCGTCCTTCCCACATTTTCCCCGCAAGCCGGGCTGCTGCTCTGTAACTCTGTCTTGTCCTCACTCCTGGACAAGATGGAAAAGAGGGGGAACACGGTACTCTCTGAAAGGCACCTCATCTCATTACGGCAAACCCAAAAAGTGCTATATCCATGCAACTGTGTCAGGCATTTGGTACAGGTGTTATTTCGTGTCATTGTGACATATGTTTACTTATCACTGTTGTCCACGAGGAACACGTCCGCCAGTTTTGCACCGGAGTAAGTCGGCTGAATGCAGCCCCGTGGTACGCTTGGCCTAGGGGAGTCCGTGCTCGATGTACACGGACAAAAGAGACATGACCATTTTCCCAGAGTTCGCTGTCTGGAGATCGTTTGGTAAACTGAATACTGTGGCCTATGGGGCATGAAATTAGCTCGTGGGGTCACCACACTTCCAGGAAAAAACTAAACATAAAACTAGAAGAGACAATATCAGAGAGCGCCTTATGCAGGAAGGTGAACCACTGGTTCTTGCTGAGTGGGCCTCGGCAGGAAGAGGGGGGAAGGCAGCGGAGGGCCAGGGCGCATGACGTGCGCCGGGGACTGGCGAGAGCCAGAGGGACAGGCCGGGCCCAGAGACTCTCAACTCTGGTCTGTGGATGATGACAGAGGAACAGAGAATCCTAACTCTGAGAAATAAAAAATATACATGTAGGAGAGAATAATGAAACTAATCTCCCAGTCAGAAGTGGTAACTGCCAGCGTTTTTTTTTCATGACTCCTGTCTTTTTTAAAGGAATTGCTAAGGGGGTGCCTGGGTGGCTCCGTCAGTTAGGTGTCCAACTTTTGATTTCAGCTCAGGTCATGATCTCATAGTTTGCGGGTTCGAGCCCCACGGTGGGCTCCATGCTGACAGTGCAGAGCCTGCTTGGGATTCTCTCTCTCTCTCTCTCTCTCTCTCTCTCTCTCTCTCTCTCCCCCTGCTCCTCCCCCAACTTGTGCGTGCATACACTGTCTCTCAAAATAAAATAGACATAAAAAAAAAAAAAGTCTCAGGGTGAAGCACTTAGAGCATGAGGAGCTCTGGATGCACTTACCATAAACTGATTTTCAGGTTGGCAATATTATTTGCAGTAGCAAAACCTGTGTCATTGAGGTTTTCCCATTTCAGGATCAAGTTATGCCAATCAGCTGCATTGTCCTTAATTTTTCTTGCACTGACAGATAAGACAGGTTTTCTGGGCGTTATACTTCCAAGAGCATTTCCTGATGGGGAGTAAAAGGAACATAATTATCATGAAATTTGTGAAAAGAAATAAAATGAACCTCATTTAAAACGGGGTCGGGAGGCCCTGAAAGGCGAGCTGTCGTGCGTACATGACTAGCTGCAGGCCAGCCAGCAGGAAGAAGGAAGGTAAGAATTATTATGACGAGGGAGGGTATTTTCCGCATAGGAATCTCATTACCTGCTTTCGAGAGAAAGATCCCTCCCCGTTCCAGCAACAGTGCACCAACCACACCACTTGCAGCCGATGAGAACCTCAAACACGTGTTTTTCTCCAAGGAACTTGTGTTCCACACTCCCCCACTTCCCCCTAAAACCTAATTAAAGCTGACCTTTCCGGGGCGCCTGGGGGGCTCAGGCGGGTAAGCATCCGACTTTGGCTCAGGTCATGATCTCATGGCCTGAGGGTTTGAGTCCTGTGTGGGGTCTGTGCTGACAGCTCGGAGACTGGAGCCTGCTTCAGATTCTGTGTCTCCCTCTCTCTCTGCCCCTCCCCTCCTCATGCTCTGTCTCTCTCTCTCTCTCAAAAATAAACATAAAAAAAAAAATTAAGGGGCGCCTGGGTGGCTCAGTTGGTTAAGCAAGAGACTTCCACTCAGGTCATGATCTCACAGCTCGTGGGTTCGAGCCCCGCATCCGGCTCTGTGCTGACAGCTTGGAGCCTGGATCCTGCTTCGAATTCTGTGTTTCCCTCTCTTTCTGCCCCTCCCCAACTCATGCTCCGTCTCTCTCAAAAATAAACATTAAAAAAAATTTTTTTAATGATTCAAAAAAATTAAAAAAAAAAAAAGCAACCTGATCTTCCCTGTGTGTCTTCTGACTTGCCCACTATTCACCATAGCTTGCTTGTCCTGAATTGCAATTCCTTTCCTTTCTCTTTTTTTTTTTTAACAAAAAGTGATTCTTTGCTCTGTTTAAAGTTAACATTGCTTTGTGGTTACACTGGGGGCCAAAGGAGATGACCCCAGGGGATGATCACCCTCAGGCTGCAGGGAGGCATCTGCAGGGCGCCCTTGTGCTAACCCCTTCAGAGTCTCTCAGATTTTGAGTCCCTCCCTTTGGTGGAGCATTCCACTTAATTCGGGATCTGTTTAAAGTACTCGCTCATTTTCCAAACCTCAGATTTTGAGTAATGGGATCTTGATTCTCTACATTCTCTCAGAAGGGTCCTCCCTGTGGGACCCCAGCTGATCTTATGTTTAAAGCTCTTCCCTCTTCGTGGGCTTATTCATTAATTTAATTTAATTTAATTTAATTTTTTTTAGTGTTTATTTTAATTTTTGAGAGAGAGAGCATGAGCAGGGGAGGGGCAAAGAGAGAGGGAGACACAGAATCCAAAGCAGGTTCCGGGCTCTGAGCTGTCAGCATAGAGCCCAACGTGGGGCTCAAACTCACGAACTGCGAGATCAGGACCTGAGCTAAAGTCGGATGCTTAACCGACTGAGACACCCAGGCGCCCCTTATTTATTCTCAAATATATTAACAGTGCTGTATTAGTTGGAGGTGTACAAGATAATGACTGAACAATTCCACACATCACTCGGTGCTCATCACGCTGGGTACTATTTTTTTTTTTTAAGTAGGCTTCATGCCCAGCATGAGGCCCAATGCGGGGCTTGAGCTCATAACCCTGAGATCAAGACCCGAGCTGAGATCAAGAGTCAGGCACTTAACCAGATGAGCCACCCAGGCGCCCCATGAGAAGTTAAAGCTTCAACGGCCATGATGGCGACCTCTTGATCTCCCCAACTTTTCTCAGAACCTAATTAGAAAGCTCTCAGTCTAAGATTAAGCAGCCTACGAGGGATGCTGTTTTAATGAGTACCTGAAAGCTTATAAACATATTCAGGACTCTCAAGTCGCCTCTTTATAAAATACCAATCCCAAATTAACCAAGTGGAACAAACAATTGAAAGAAGGCAAAAGTCTTCTGAGGCCTCTTAGTGTCAGAGCACACGATGGCCATCTTACACAAAGCCAACAGCCACCTTCCTCTTTCCCTCCAACGTGGCCCCCCCTCCTTTATACCCTCCACTTCCTCATTCAATCCTCTGTCTGAACCTCCTCCCTTTCTCTCTGGACCTCTCCCCATTTCTTCCTCTCCCAAACTTACTAAAACCTGCCCATGAAAGTCAGACCCTCTGAGGATCCAAATGCTAAACTCCCAATTTCTCATGTTCCCTGGACAAAAGCTGAATTACGACCCATAGTCAAAGACTTTCTTGGGCGCCTGGTGGCTCAGTTGGTTGAGCATCCAACTCTTGATTTCAGCTCAGGTCACAATCCCAGGGTCATGGGATCAAGCCCCACGTTGGGCCCGGTGCTGAGCGTGGAGCCTGCTTAAGATTCTCTCTCTCTCTCCCCCCCTCTGCTGCTCTCCCCTGCTCGTGTTCCCTCTCTCTCTTCTCTCTCTACGAAAAAATAAAAAAGACTCTCTCAAAGTGAGATTTGGGAATCTCAGATTTGCCGACAATCCTCGCAGATCCTCATAGATTTGCTGAGTTATTTAATACGGTTATTCAAAGTTATCAACCCAGTTTCTCAGATTCGTATCAACGATTTCACACACTTGTTGAGGGCCAGTCCGAGCCCTGGATGAACACTGCTGATTGGGATAATCCTGATGAATGAGGATTACCTCCAATCTGACTTCAGTCTTTTACTTCCTAAATGATTAAATTCTTTCCAGCTTATCTCTTAACTCAGGCAAAAGAGCCAGCTGACAAAGTACCCGGCGATGGGAACCAGAACTTGTCCCTCAAGCAATGAGGATTGCCCCAAGCCAGCAAGACCCCTCATGACTGACCCCACGACAATGACTGACCTGACCTTCACTGCCCACCTGCTCACACCCACCGACCCCTGCCCCACACTTTCCTTATATAAACCTGCAAGTATTTTCAGCACTTGGGAGACAGTCTTTGAGACATTAGACTGCTGTCTTCCCGGCATTGGCTTTGCCGAGAAATACACTCCTGTCTTGTGTCCTCACCACTCCTTTCTCGGGTCTTTGGATTTTGTCGGCAGGGAGCGGTCGAACCTCGCAGGGAGCGGTCAAGCCCTGGAGGCAGGTGTTCGTGCACCTCTGTGCCCCAGCTACACAGAGAAGAGTCTAGAAGCACAGATGGGGTACTATCCCTGGCCTTGCTATATGATTGAGCTCCTGCGGTTGCTAAATGACTTTCCGAGTTAATTCCTAGGACTTTCCCCAAAACTGCTGAATACGGTAAGATTCAGGCTTATATCCAAAAGCCCAATGAACCTATCTATGGAGGATTATAATAGCTGGCTCCAAATTGTTTTTAAAGAAAATTCTGGTCTTCCTTTAAACATTGAATCCACTTGGGCAGTTTTTAACTCTGTGTTCATTAATGGGCCGAGCTGGGATCTTCCCTTTCTAGTTAAGAGGGCCGGGACGGAATGGGAAGCTTGTCCACTGCAGGCCCAGTTAAAGTAGCCAGCCGGCTCGCCTGCACCCTGGGTGATTCAACGAAAAGGAAGAACCGTGTGGTCCGTAATTTTCAACTCCGACAAATGGAGGCCCCTAAGCAAAACTAAAAGCGTCCCGATCTTTACCGATATTGTAAAAAGCCAGGCCATTGGAAAAAGACCGCTGGACATTTAAGAGCTCCAGCCGCCTTCCACCCTCTGACCAGCCTTTCCAGATCCTTGGGAATGAGGGTCTCTCTGCCCTTACGGACACGAGAGCTACACTCAGTGCTCAACCCCGCTACTGGCAAGCAGCCCCCGCCTCGGAGTGCTAACACCCTTCAAGTGGGAGGGGAGGGTCTCTAGGAAACCTCGAAAGGGTCCCGTCTCTGAACCTGGTCTCTCTTGCCCAGGCCCTCTAAGAGCTGCCCACCTTGTCTCCTTAGTTTCTCGGCCTCTGTACAGTCACCGGGCCCAAATTTCGTAGAGAAGGACGCTGGGATTTCTTTCTCCCGGAAGGGGGAAGTAATTCTAGAATCCGACAGCGGCAACCAAAACAGCCAAGCTGGTGAATCCCGTGACCCTTCAACATCTTTTATTTGCTCAGTCGCCGACCGCACTGGAGCCGATTCCGAGGACACCAACCGTATGATCCTCCTGGACCAACCACCGCCCTCCGTATGGGCAAAATCCTCCACTGCTCCCGGCAGGATCCACAGCTCGCCTCCCATTAAGATCCCAACAGACCCCTCAGAGCCTCTCCCCGGAATTAACGGATGCGCTGTAAACAAAGACACTCTGAGGGCACTTAGATGCTAACGGAACATCGGGAGGCTCGGGGTCTCATTATCCCCTGTAGTAGGGCCGGCGACACCCCTATTTTACCTGTAAGAAGACCCAGTGGCTGAGGAGGGAGGTCTGTCCAAGAACCCCAAGCCATAAATAACACTGACCTCCCTCACCACCCTCTTGTCCTAATCCCCACACTCTTATTAGCCTCTATCCCTACCGAAAGCAAATTTTTCACGGTGACCAGTTTACAGAGCACCTTCTTCAGCATGTCTGTGGATAAGGCCAGCCAATCTCTCTGCTTCGCCTGGGTGGGACAGCAGGACACCAGGACAGTCACGACCCAGGGTTCTTCACGAACCCCGAGAGCGGACTTAGATGACACGAGGTTTTCTGGAGGCGCCGTCTGGTGACGATATCTACGGGACGTGCTTCCTCCGCCTTTTCCCAAGCCTCCCCACAGGAGGACAGCATCCACCTGTTGAAACCTTTAGCCTTAAAAGAACATGCAGTCTTAAAGGGAAAATTGCAGTTAGTTCAAACCCAGGTTCAATATTTAGGGCACCTGAAGTTGAAACAAGGTCCACATTTGGATTTAGGTAGCCTTCACTGCATTCTGAGCTTCCCAAAACCTAAAACTAAGCGTGTTAATGGGGTTTTCTCAGGTTGGCTGGCTATTATTAGAACTGGATCCCTGACCCCATTATTTGGGAAGGTTAGGATGACTTGGCTTTTTTAAATGTTATTTATTTTTGAGAGAGAGAGAGAGAGAGAGAGAGAGAGAGAGAAAGAATGCAAGTGGGGAAGGGTCAGAGAGAGACGGAGACACAGAATCCGAAGCAGGCTTCAGGCTCTGAGCTGGCAGCACAGAGCCCAACGTGGGGCTCGAACTCACGAACTGCGAGATCATGACCTGAGCTGAAGTCTGACGCTTAACTGACTGAGCCACCCAGGCACCCCAGGATGACTTAGCTTTTAATACCTTAAAAGAAACCCCAATAAACATCCTGCTCTTGGACATCCGAATTATCCACTTCCCTTTTTTCCATTTATATATGAAAAGGAAGGGAATTCCCTTGGGGTACTCACCCCCAACACGGGGACCACCATCGACTCCACAGGGCGTTCCGGCCAACAGGCCATGTGGCACCAGGCTCTGCCCCTTGCCACAGAGCCATTCCTATCACCACCCTTTTGGCTCAGGCCAGTGAGGAGACAGTCCCGGGACCCCTGTTGCCATCCCTGTGCAAACTAGACTTTGGGCCAAACAGCAATCCAGTCTTGCCAGAGACTCTAAAATTCCCATTACCGACCGCTGTGCATGCAGCCATTGCTGCACTGATAAAATGACCTCTGTAAATCAATACTATGGGCAAGGTAATAAGGCCATAAAGCACCTGCTCTGCTCGTCCCACCTGCACCAAATTGCAATGCTGGACAACCTGTCCACACCGCCCCTGGGCATTTTAATCGCCCAAGGGACCACCTGAGGTTTGGCAAGTGGATTTTATTCAGCTTCCTCCCCCCCCCCCCCCCCCCTTCTCAAGGATACAAATGTTTTAGCCACGGGTTGTATGTTTTCTTACTGGACTGAGGCTTTTCCTTGTAGGCAGCATACTGCCTCTTCGGCAGTTAAAATTCTTTTTTAAAAAAAAATATTTATTTATTTAGAGAGAGAGCACAGGCGGGAAAGGAGCAGAGAGAGACGGAGACACAGAATCCGAACCAGGCTCCAGGCTCCGAGATGTCAGCACGGAGCCCGACGCGGGGCTCGAACCCATGAGCCATGGGATCATGACCTGAGCCGAAGTCAGATGCTTAACTGACTGAGCCACCCAGGCACCCCAGCAGCTAAAATTCTATAAGAAAAGATCATCCTTACCTGGAGACCCACCCTTGAACTTCATAGTGACTAAGGATCTCATTTCACTGGTTGGGTGATGCGACCAGTCTGTGCTATTCGGCTGGTTTTACAACACTTTCACTATGCTTACCACTCTCAATCCACAGGGCTAGTTGAACTGGCATCATAAACATGTAATTGGCAAAATCTGTACAGGCCCTCTAACCACGTTGGCCAAAGGCACTGCCAATAGTCATTTTATTTTATTTTTATTTTTTAAAATTTATTTATTTATTTTTGAAAGAGAGAGTGTGTGTTCAAGAGTAGGGTAGGGGCAGAGGAAGAGAGAGAGAATCTTAAGCAGGCTCTAGGCTCAGCACAGAGCCCTACTTGGGGCTGGATCCCACAACCCTGGGATCATGACCTGAGCTGAAATCAAGAATTGGATGTTTGGGGTGCCTGGGTGGCTCAGTCGGTTGAGCGTCCGACTTCGGCTCAGGTCACGATCTCGCGGTATGTGAGTTCGAGCCCCGCGTCAGGCTCTGGGCAGATGGCTCAGAGCCTGGAGCCTGTTTCTGATTCTGTGTCTCCCTCTCTCTCTGCCCCTCCCCCGTTCATGCTCTGTCTCTCTCTGTCTCAAAAATAAACGTTAAAAAAAAAAATTAAAAAAGAAAAAAAAAAAAGAATTGGATGTTTAGGGGTGCCTGAGTGGCTCAGTTGGTTGGGTACCCTGACTTCGGCTCAGGTCATGATCTCACAGTTGGGTGGTTCGGGCCCCACATCAGGCTCTATACTGACAGCTCAGAGCCTGAAGCCTGCTTCAGATTTCTGTGTCTCCCTCTCTCTGCCCCTCCTCCACTTGCACTCTTTCTGTCTCAAAAATAAATATTAAAAAATAAATTAAAGGGGCACCTGGGTGGCTCAGTCGGTTAGGCCTCCGACTTGGGCTTCGGTCATGATCTCACGGTTTGTGAGTTTGAGCCCCGCGTCGGGCTCTGTGCCGACAGCTCAGAGCCTGGAACCTGCTTCAGATTCTGTGTCTACCCCTCTCTCTGCCCCTCGCATGCTCATGCTCTCTCTTTGTCTCTCAATGATAAATAAACATTAAAAAATTTTTTTTTAAATAAATTAAAAAAATAAAAGACAATTTAAAAAAAAAGGAGTTGGATGTTTAACTGACGGAACCATCCAGGCATCTAAGAAAACCTGATTCTCGATAAGTGATGCTACTGAACAAAGATCTTGATCAAAAGGGGGAAGTGTGAAAATAAAGGAAACCTCATTTAGTGATAAGATTCTTTTTTTGAAAGTAAGGTCTACACCCAATGTGGGGGTTTGAACCCATGACCCCTAGATCAAGAGACATATGCTCTACTGACTGAGCCACTCAGATACCCCAGGAAACCTCATTTAAAATGGGGTCAGGAAGCCCTGGAGAGGGGGCACCACTTGCTGCAGCCTGCACAACCAGCAGGAACAAGGAAGATAAGAATGATCTCAACAAGGGAGGGCATATTTCACATAGGAAATTTGTCTCCTGCTTTTAAGAAAAGGAAGGAAGATCCCTCCCTGCCCTAGCAATAATGCACTAACCACTGCCTGTAGCCAAGAGCGAAACCACGGTGCAGAAACGACTACAACTGCCAACTCTTGTTGTCCTATAAACTTTGGTTTACAACAACTCTCCTCAATTTCCTCCTAAAACCTAATGAAAGCTGACCTTCCCTTTGTCTCTTTGAACTTGCCTATAGTTCACCATAGCTGGCCTGTCCCAAACTGTAATTCCTTTGCTATGGCTGACTAAATTCTTTTTTTTTTTTAACTTAAATAAAATTGCTCTTTGCTTTGTTTAAAGGTGACACATTTATGGTCTTAGTTGAAGGGCAAATTTATACCTATATTTTCTTCCATCAGAAATAGTCAGATGAGGGGCGCCTGGGTGGCTCAATTGGTTAAGTAGCCGACTTTGACTCAGTTTGTGGGTTCGGGCATCAGGCTCTGTGTTGACAGCTCAGAGCCTGGAGCCTGCTTCGGGATTCTGTATCTCCCTCTCTCTCTGCTCTCCCCCTCCACTCCTGCTCTGTCTCTCTCTCTCAAAAGTAAATAAACATTAAAAAAAAAGAAAAAAAGAAAGAAATAGCCAGATGGAAGAGATGAATAGGGCAAGGTATGTGGAAAGTTTCCATGCTCTCCAAGCACAGTACTCATGTTCACCAACCTGGAGTTGCCCCCAATCCCATCCTTTTGGGCTGTTATGGAGGCTTCATTACATAGGCATGGCTGATTAAATCATTGGGTGTTGACCCTCTTCCCTACGGGGTGGGTAGGGGAGAGAGAGGGGCCTGAAAGTTCCAACCTTTTAATCACAAGACCAGATCACAGGGGTGGGCTGGGGCAAGCAGCCCCCAACCAAAGGCCACCTAGGGGCTTTCCAAAAGTCACGGCATTAACATGACAAAAGACATCACTCTCACACTTTCGGTGATGCCAAGGGTTTTAGCTCTGTGCCAAGAACAGGACAAAGACCAAATATTTACTTATTATAAACCACAATAGCACAGCCTGTTACGCAAGTCCTGTCTACCACTTCTCCAGCTTCTTCCTGCTTGCTCTCTATGCCTCAGTGCTAGCTCTGTACAAGTTCTGACGTTGACCTAGAATATTTTTCCTGTCTGTGTGTGTCCCCATACCCTTGGCTTAGTATCCCGAAGGCTCTGCTTATTTAATTTTCTTTCTTTCTTTCTTCTTCTTTTTTTTTTTTTTTTTTGAGAGAGAGAGAGGGAGAGAGAGAATCTGAAGCAGGCTCCATGCCCAGTGTGGAGCCCAATGTGGGGTTTGATCTCACGAACTGTGAGATCATGACCTGCGCTGAGATCAAGAGTTGGACACTGAACCGACTGAGCCACACAGACGCCCCAATCCTCTGCTTACTTAAATATCATACTGGTTTTTCTTTTATTCTTTACTTATATGACTAACCAACATTAGTGAGTACCAACAATATGCCAAACATGGGGGATGAAGTGACTGAATGAGACCTACCAGGACTATTTTCATGGAACTTACTTTCCAAGCAGGAAGTGGATAATAGACAACTAGCTGACCATGATCAATTTAGACCATGGTGAGTGTCATATGGAAAAGAAAATGGGGAATTGGTGGTGTTTGGGTGGCCCAGTCAGTTAAGCAACTGCCTCTTGATCTTGGCTCCTGATCTCACAGTTTGTGAGTCTGAGCCCCACATCGGCCACACTGATGGCACGGATCCTGCTTGGGATCATGTCTCTCCTTCTCTCTGCCCCTTCCCTGCTTATTCTCTCTCACTCTCTCAAAATAAATAAATAAACTTAAAAAAAAAAAAGTAAAAGAAAATGGGGTCTTGTGTTAGGGTGAGCCCTTGAAGAGGTGTCATTTAGGCTGGGATCTGAATGATGAGAGGTCAATAGCAAGGGTCCTATGTGAGAATGAGCCTGGTGAGTCTGAAAAATTGAGAAAGAGCAGTGTGGCTATGATGAGAAATGGAAGCAGAAAAATGTTCACCTTCAGCCCAGAAGGCTAACCAACAAGGATAGTTCATCAAGGATCCAATATGTGCTGGCTGCTACCTTCTTAAAGCATCTCATGACTGCCTGTAAATCTCACCGACAGTATCAAACTGAGTAAGAAACGCCAGAGAAATCTTGTGGAAGCAGTTTTATGAGTAGAAATTCAAAGAAACACTTAGGACAAAACACTCCCTCCATGTCTCCTCCCCCTTGACCAACTACCAGCTTCATACAGCAAAAAGTGCAGCCCTTTCCGCCCCGGGGTCCTGACCCCATGTTACTTACATAAACTTACAATTGCACCATACAACATCTCAAGATTCTTTCTTGACTATTGTACTTGATCACCCCACATCACCTAGAATGGAATGGCGTGGGGGGGCTGGTAGGTGAGGGGGCAGTCAAGCAACTGGAACCTTACAGACCAAGATAGAGTTTAGATGTATTCCAAGTCAGTGGAAAGTAAACAATAAACTTGGAGTAGGAAAGTGACATGATCTGATTTAGGTTTCCAGAAAGTCCCTCCTTCCACAAAGAAATCTTCCTGGATCCCCCAGGTTGGGTTGCCTCCAGGAGTCATTGCACTAGATGTCTGAAAACAACCTATTCTTCGTTATCACCGGCACTCACTAGTGTGGTATATTTGCTTGTGTGATGTCTATGTTCCCTGCTAGACTGTAAGCACACTGGATAGTGACTGCGTCTTGTTCCCTCTCAGAACCCTGGCACATAGTAGGTGCTGAACAGCCTGTGTTAAATGGGGAAATAGTTTTTACCACCTGTACTATAATCTGCTAAGGGTTACCCTTCTCCAGTAGGGACTCTTTGAGGGTGAGGACATCTGATTCATTCTCTGCTCCACACCAGCACAGATTTAGGAACCTAAGACAAAGTTCTAACTTCAAGAAACTCAGGCTAGTGGGTAAAGAGACCAGTAATCAGAGTCACAGCACAGAGCAGAGTGAGATAAAGCACAGTGGCTGCCTCACTTATCCCTCCAGGGCCTCAGCTCCCAATCTGTTCACATTACTACATGGGATCGCTGTAAGGCTCAAATGAGCTGACCCCCATAAAGCACTAAAGACACGACTTGGCACATGGTGAGCACTCGCTGAATGACAGCTTTTATTATGAGCAAAAAAGCTCTGTGACCGGTAATCCTGAAGGGAATTCAGGGGAAGGTTTTGGGAGCAGCTGGGCACGCAAGGCTTGACACCCAATGTGCTCCGCTAATTCTAGTTTATAATGACAATCACAATTTGGTATCTGAATCAGCCGACACTCCTTTGCATACATCAAGTATTTCCACGCGTGACAAAACTGAGGCTCAGCAAAACTGACGGGCTCCCGGGCCGACCGCGGAGCCTGCGCGGGGCCAGCGGGCTGGGCTGGGCCAAGGCAGGGACCCCCATTCAAGCCGGGAAGCTCCCAGCCTCCGGCCCAGGACGCGGGCCAAGCCGTGACTCTCACACCCTCCCTGCCCCGGGGAGCTGGCCCGTCGCACGCACCTGCCATGCGTCCGCAGATATCCCGGGAAGGAGCCCGAAGCCCCGCCCACGCCCGCCGGAAGCGCGCCGACGTCTCTTCCGCCGCGCTCGGCTAGCAGGCGTGCTGCCGCTTGTGGCTCCGCCGCTCAGCTTCCGGCTGTCGCTCGGCAGTGTCGGCCCGGTTGCCCAGGGAACGGGCTCCCGGCAGCCCCCGCGGCCCGGAGTCCGTCCCCGCCTCCTCCGGCCGAGCCGGACCGACGAGTCCGGAGGGGCCGTCGCGGGAGGTGAGTCCGGCGACGCCGCCGTGGGCCCCACTGCCCCCGCCTCCCGGCCCGCGCCCCTTCCTCGGCCTCCCCGCCGCCGCTCACACCTCCCCCAGGCCGCCCTTCGCTCGCCTCGGCGCCTCAGGGTCGCATTGCCCATCTCGCCCCCGCTCCCGGCCCCCCGCGTCGCCCCGGCGGGTAGCCGAGCCCGAATGCCACAACACTCGAGGCGCCACGCTGGTCTGGCAGAATCCAGTGGTCCCCGGAGGGGAGCGGTGGTTGCCCACACGTCCTCGGCCCCGCTGGCCGGCCGGCCCCATCCCCGGGCCCTCGCTCCTCCCACTCCGCGCCTTCCCTCCCTCTGCCGCACCCTCGTCCCTCGTCCCTCGTCCCTCGTCCCTCTGCCTGCCGGCCCGCGGCTCCCAGCGCCGCTGTCTCGTGATTGACGTTGCGTTCTGTCCCCCGACCCTGTCAGTCCGCTGCCTTCCTCCGCGCGCCAGCACTGCCGGCACAGACCTTGGCACACACCTACTAGGTGCTCCGTAGGTGTTCGTTAAATGGGTAAATGAAGGACTCCTCCCTCAGTCCTGTTTGAGGGTCTGGGAGGCAGAATAGGTCCTGCGACGTAAAGAATGGGGTACCGTGGAGTGAGACCCGGGTTCAGGTCACAGCACTGCCCCTTCCTAGCTGTGTGCTCGGGGCAAGTGATACCACCTCGCCAGGCTGCAGTTTCATCATCTGTAAAACGGAGATGATAATAGTTTCTACCTCTGTCTTGGTGGGAGGATCCAGCGGGTCCGTGCGAGTAAAGCGCTAAGCACCGAGCCTGGCTGGCACCTGACACATTGCGGTAAAGGGTAGCCCCTGCTGAGTTACCCACATGCTGTCCTCCCGTTCCTCTTCCCTGCCCTTTCTTCTCCCTCACTTTCCCGCTGAGATTCAGGAATTTTATCCCGTTCCTTCTATTCCATCTGTTGGCAGAATGTGGGTTCCCAGCCTGGGTGCACATTTGCCTTACCTGCTGGAGGGATGAGTTGCACTTGGGGTTGGCTCCCTTCCTGTAAACCCACTGGGAGCAGAATCTGGGAGGAAAGCCCCTGTATTCTGTGTCGTCACCAGTGTCTCCCGGTCTCCTAAGCTGCAAGGCTGTTTGTACTTTCTTACACCCAGCAGAGTGCACCTCGATAAGCCTCTGACCTTGTGGGTTTTTTTTTTTTTTTTTTTTTGGATAACCCAACTTACATCCCCTGTTGGTTCATTCAGCAGGTATTATTTGAGTCCCTTGTATGCCTGCCACATACCAGGCTCTAGGGATGCTGTGGTTCTAGTCCCTACCCTCAGGGAGCTTTCTAGTTGGAGAACCAGCAGGTGCGGGTGTAGGGACTGCTTTACCCGAGACCATGCTGGGGAAGTTGGGATAAGGATAGTCCCCCTGGAGGAGTGACTAGCCAGTAGCTTTTGTTGGGTTTAAGTTATTTTGTGGCCACATCATCATTTTCAATAGAAGATTGTCTTCTTCTGGATCTGCTTTCCATTTTAGAAAGGTAACACTTCAGGTTTGAGGAAGGTCATTTTATATTAGCTTCCGTGTAGTTTGGACAGAACGGCTACTGGAACTTCGTGGGGAAAAAAGGAAGGTAGCAGTCGTCAGGAGGAGCAGTCGATTGAACTTGGAAAAGTGAAGGGCCGATCAGGTAACAGTTATACACATAAGGAAAACGAGCTTTGGTGTCAATCCTGGAGAGATTTCTAGATACAGTGAAGCACAAGGAGCTTGGTAGAATCAGGAGGGAAGAGTTCCCAGCTCTGCTGAGGTAGACGCGAGCTGTTGTTCGAAGTGTGTGGTCAGGTTCACTAAGACCTGGACTCCAGAGACCAACGAGGTTTTGCATGATGGTGGGTGCAGCTGAGGTAGAATGGTCTTATGTTTTGGAAAATCATGCTTAGGGGATCCTGGCTTCGGGCTCTGAGAGCTTAGTTTACAAATAGGTGTCGAGTGCTGATTGTACCGTGCGCCAGTGGTCTTTCGAAGCACCACAAGGTGTGTAGACTAGAAGGATGTGGGGGAAGAAAGAATCCAGGAAAGAAGCTAGACAACTAAAGATGAGGTGCCGTGTGATGACGAGGTGCTCAGTGTTCTCCGAAAGCAGAGAAAGACCAACTGTTAGAGAGAGGCTGTGAAGGTTTCCCAGGGGAGAACGAGTTCTTACAGGGTGTGTGTGGGGGGAGGGGGGCGGGAAGGGAGGAAGAGGCCTTTGCAAAGACGAACAGGTCCTGGTGTGTTCAGGGCCTGTGCTGGGAAGCTCATTGCAGCTGCGGGGTAGAGTGTGTGGAAGGAAGGGTGGCCTGGCACCAGGCTAGATACACATCTTTTTAAAAAATGTTCTCCTTCTACGCTTCCGTGAGGCGATAGCCTGTGTGCACCGGCCAGCCAGCCAACAGGCATGGCAGCGGGGCAGTGACATTCGTCTGGGAGATAAATGACTTCATTCCCATTGTGCTCAGCCATGAGATTTTAACACTTGAAGGAGTGATGGATGCTGTAGCCAGACTTCAAAAATAGATTGTACAACAGGGATACTGATTGTCTTCCTGGAGATTTTGGAGACAGTCCTTAAAGCATCTGAGTTGTGGAGTGCTCTGGCAGTGCAGGGTTCCTGTACTGAGTGAATGGTGTAGACTGTACATTGTAGTCCTTGCTCCAGTTTTGAAAAGCGGCCCACCAAGGTGGCATCAGGGTGCTTGCTGTCAGCATGGAGAGCGGCTGACACCCTTCCAGTGATGGGGTCGATGGTAGGCGCCATTGTGGGGAGAAGCATCCTCACTGGAAGAATGTTGTAGAGTGATGTTTTGTACTTTTAATGGAAATATATGTGACCAAGGAAGCATTATTGATTTTAAAGATTGGGTTGAGGGGCACCTGGATGGCTCAGTCGGTGAAGCGTCCGACTTCAGCTCGAGTCATGATCTCACGGTCTGTGAGTTCGAGCCCGGCATCAGGCTCTATGCTGACAGCTCGGAGCCTGGAGCCTAGCCTGCTTTGGATTCTGGGTCTCCCTCTCTTTCTTTGCCCTCCCTTGCTCATTCTCTGTCTCTCTCTCTCAAAAAGTAAACATTAAAAAAAAAAAAAAAAAAGATTGGATTGAGAATATTATTTTGCAGTAAGACCTGAAATTAACATCTTATTTATTCAATCAGCAAATCTTTACTGAATATCTGCTCTGTGCCAAAGATATTGTTAGGTACTGGGGTTTACATTTGTTGCGTATATTTTCATGAGAGATCATTGAACTGCTTAGCAGGTAAAGTGACTGAAGGTTGCAATGAGAATCACGAAGGACGTACACAAGGTGACAGGACAGGGAAGAGGGGTGGAGGGACTACAAGCCATCTGCCCAGGGAGGGCCTTTGCGAAGGCAGGTTTGTGGGGTCAGATAAAGGATCATTGGAGTAGAGGGGATAGAGGCCTGAGGAGGGACAGAGGGGGCCAGTGCCGCAAGAGCTTGGTGGCCAGGTGGGGAGGGATGGGGATGTGATGGGGGAGCCAGGAAGGCTGGCGGCACAGAGCCTGATGAGGCCACCGAAAGGCATTTGGTTATTTGAGCCCTGGGGGACCCCTGAAGGATTTTGAATGGGATGGGTTGTATGAGATGCACCCATTTCTCTTTCAGAGAACTCTTTTTAAAAAGGGGGGCGTTGGGGTGCCTGGGTGGCTCAGTCGGTTAAGCGGCCAACTTCGGCTCAGGTCATGATCTCGTGGTTCGTGGGTTCGAGCCCCGCGTCAGGGTCTGTGCCAACAGTTCAGAGCCTGGAGCCTGCTTCAGATTCTGTGTCTCCCTCTCTCTCTGCCCCTCTCCAATCACACACACACTCTCTCTCTCTCCCCAAAATAAATAAAATGTCAAAAAAAAAAAAAGAAACTTGAAAGGGGGGGCGCACCTGGGTGTCTTCCAACTCTTGATCCCCCTCCCGCTCGTGCACATGCTCTTTCTCTCAAGATAAATAAATAAACATTAAAAAAAGAAAGACTTTATCTTTTCAGAGAAGTTTCAGGTTCACAGCAGAGTTGAAGAGAAGGTACAGAAATACTTTATATACCCCTGTCCCTGCGCTTACACCGCCTCCCCCGTTGTCAGCATCCCCCACCAGAGTGGGACGTTCGTTACAATTGATGATACTACGCGGACACATCATAATCAACCAGAGTCCGTAGTTTACATTAGGACTCACTTTTGGTGGTGTACATTCTGTGGGTTTGGACAAATGTAAAATGGCACATATCTGCCATTATGGTATCAGTATTTTCACTGCCCTAAAAATCTTGTGCTTTTGTTTTTTCATCCCCTCCCCCGCCACCCCTGACAACCATTGATCTTCTAACTGTCTCCATAGTGTTTTGCCTTTTCCAGAATGTTACATAGTTGGAATAATAGAGGATGTGGCCTTTTCAGATTGGCTTCTTTCATTAATACACATTTAAGGTTCCTTTCTGTCTTTTCATGATTTAATAGCCCATGTATTTTTAACGCTGAATAACATTCTGTCTTCTGAATGGACCACAGTTGATTTATACATGCACCTACTAAAGGACATCTTAGCTGCTTGCAACTGTTGACAATTATGAGTAAAGCTGCCATAGATATCTGAGTAAAGGTCTGTGTGTGAATGTACGTTTTCAGCTCCTTTAGGTGAATACCAGGGTATCTAAGTGCTGGATCATATCATAAGATTATGTTTAGTTTTTTTTTTTTTTTAAGTAGGTTCTAGCCTAACATGGGGCTCAAACTCACGATCCCAAGATCAAGAGTTGCATGCCGTATGGATTGAGCCAGCTAGGTGCCCCAGGTTATGTTTAGCTTTGTACAAAAACCACCAGATGGTCTTCCAGAGTGATCGTACCATTTCGCATTCCCACCAGCAATGAATGAGAGTCCCTGTTGGACCATCCTCACCAGTATCTGGTGTTGTCAGTGTTCTGGATTTTGGCTCTTCTAATAGGCGTGCATCTCATTTTTTTTAATTAAAATTTTTTTCTTTATTTTAGAGGGTGCACGAGTGGGGGAGGGGGCAGAGGGAGAGAGCGAGTGACTCTTAAGCAGTCAGTGTGGAGCCTGATCCTAGGACCCTGTCTGTGATCATGACCTGGGCCAAAATCGAGAGTCGGAAGCTCAACCGACTGAGCCACCCAGGTGCCCCATGTGTATCTTATTTTAATTTGCATTTCCCTGATGACATATGATGTGGAACATCTTTTCATGTGCCTATTTGCCATCTGTAGATCTTCTTTGGTGAGGTGTCTTATTAGGTCTTTGGTCCATTTTTTAACCTGGTTGTTTGTTTTCTTATTGTTGAGTTTTAAGAGTTCTTCATACGGTTTGGGTAACAGTCCTTTATCAAATGTGTCTTTTGCAAATCTTTTCTTCCAGTCTGTGGTTTGTCTTCTCATTCTCTTGACATTTTCTTTTGCAGAATTTTTTAGTTTTAATGAAGTCTAGCTTCTCAGTTATTTCTTCCTTGGATCATACCTTTAGTGTTGTATCTAAAAATGTCATCACCATGGGATGCCTGGGTAGCTCAATCAGTTCAGCGTCCAACTCTTGATGTCAGCTCAGGTCTTGATCTCAAGGGCCATGAACTCAAGCCCTGCATTGGGTTCCACACTGGGCATGGAGCCTACTTAAAGTGAAGTAAAATAAAATAAAATGTCATCACCATACTCAACGTCATCCAGGTTTTGTCCTGTGTTATTTTGTAGGAGTTTTATAGTTTTGTGTTTAAAAAAAAAATTTTTTTTTAATCTTCATTTATTTTTGAGAGAGAGACAGCGTGTGAGCGGGGGAGGAGCAGAGAGAGAGGGAGACACAGAATTGGAAGCAGGCTCCGGGCTCCGAGCTGTCAGCACAGAGCCCGACGCAGGGCTTGAATCCACAAACCGCGAGATCATGACCTGAGCCAAAGTCAGTCGCTTAACCGACTGAGCCACCCAGGTGCCCCTATAGTTTTGTGTTTTACATTTAAGCCTGTGATCCATTTTGAGTTAATTTTTGTGAAGGGTATAAGCTCTGTATCTAGATTGCTTTTTTTTCTTTTTCTCTTGCTTTCTTTTTCTCCTTCCTTCCTTCCTTCCTTCTTTCTTTCTTTGTTTTTTGCATGTGGATGTCTGCTTGTTCCAGCGCTGTTTGTTGAAAAGACAACATGTGCCCCATTGCATTGCCTTGGCTCCTTTGTCAGGGATCAGTTAATTATATTTGGGCAGGTCTGTTTCTGGGCTCTGTATTTTGTTCTGTTGATTTATTTGTTCTGCCAATACCACACTGCCTTGATTACTATAGCTCTAGAGTATGTTTGGCAGTCAGGTAGTATCGTCCTCTAGCTTTGTTCTTCTCCTTCAGTATTGTGTTGGCTCGTGGCTATTCTGGTTCTTTGCTTCTCCATGTAAATTTAAAATAGTTTTGTCGATAACCACAACATAATTTGCCTGGACTTTGATTTAGATTGCATTCCCAACTGTAAATCAAGTTGGGAAGAGTTGACATCTGGACAGTTTCAAATCTTCCTACCCATGAACATGGGGTATCTTTCCATTTATTTGGTTCTCTGATTTTGTTCGTGAGAGTTTTGTAGTTTTCTTCATATTGATCTTATACGTATTTTGATAGATTTAGGCATAAGTATTTCATTTGGGGGAATGCTAATATAAATGGAATTGTGTTTTTAATTTCAAATTCCACTTGTTCATTGCTGGTATATAGGAAAGCAGTTGGCTTTTGTATGTTAAGCTTGTATCATCACCTTGCTATGATTGCTTATTAGTTTCAGTTTTTTTGTTGATTCTTTCAGGCTTTCTACATAGATGATTATGTCATCTGCAAAGACAGTTTTATTCTTTTCTACTCTATCTTTCGTGTCTTTTTCTTGTCTTATTGCATTGGCTAGGACTTCCAGTGTGATGTTGAAAAGGAGTGGTGAGATAGGGAGCTCCTTCCCTTGCACCTGATCACAGTGGGGAAGCTTTGAGTTTCTCACCGTTAAGTGTGCTATTAGCTGTTGTTTTTTTATAGGTATTTCTTGTCCACTTGAGGAAATTTCTCTCTATTCCTAGTTTACTGAAGTTTTTAGGATGAATAGGTGTTGGAGAGCTGTTCCTTCTTTTTCTTCTTTTTGCAATAATTTTATTGAGGTATAATTTACATGCCATATAATTTACCCATTTAAAGTGTACAAGTTGGGGCGCCTGGGTGGCTCAGTTGGTTAAGCATCCGACTCTTGGTTTTGGCTCAGGTCATGATCTCACGGTTCGTGGGTTTGAGCCCCGCATGGGACTCTGTGTGGACAGTGTGGAGCCTCCTTGGGATCCTGTCTCTCCTTCTCTCTCTGCCCCTTCCCCGCTTGCTCTCTCTCTCACAAAATAATAAACTTTAAGAAAAACTTGTGCAAAGTATTTAAAAAATAAAGTATATAGTTCAGTGGTTTTTAGTGTATTCGTGGAGATATGTAATCATCAATACAATCAGTTTTAGAGTTTTGTCGTCATTCTAAAAAGAAACCCCATACCATTTAACAGTCACCTCCACCCACATTCCCATCTTCTTCCAGCCCTAGGCTGTCACTGATTTACTTTCTGTCTCTTTAGGTTTGCTTATTCTGGGCATTTCATATAAATGGAATCAGTATGTGGTCTTGTGTGTCTGGCTTCTTTCACTTAGCATCATGTTTTCAAGGTTCATCGTGTTATGCATGGATCAGAACTTCATTCCTTTTTATTGCTGAATAATATTCCATGGTGTGGATATACTGTTGTTTTGATGGACAATTGGTGTTGTTTTAAATTTTTACTATTATGAAGGTAATATTATGAACATTTGTGGACAAATTTTTGTGTAGACATATGTTTTCATTTCTCCTGGATATACAACTAGGAGTAGAATTGCTGGGTCATGTGGTAACTCTGTTTAACCTTTGAAGAGCTGCTAGGCCCTTTCATAGTGGCTGCATCATTTTATTTTCTACCAGCAACGTATGAGGGTTTCAGTTTCTTCACATTCTTATTAACACATATCTTTTTTTATTATTATTATAGCCATCCTAGTGTTTAAAGTGATGTTTCATTGTGGTTTCATTTTGCATTTCCCTGATGATTAATGATGGTGAGCATCTTTGTTGTGCTTCTTGGCCACTTTTTTAATGTTTGTTTATTTTAGAGAGAGAGAAAGAGTGCAACCAGGGTAGATGCAGAGAGAGGGGGACAGAGGATCCGAAGCAGGTTCTGGGCTGACAGCAGAGAGCCCAACACGGGACTTGAACTCACAAACTGTGAGATCATGACCTGAGCTGAAGTCAGATGCTCAACTGACTGAGCCCCCCAGGTGCCCCATATTATTGGCCACTTTTATGTCTTCTTTGGAGAAACATGTATTCGGATCCTTTGTCCATTTAAGAATTGTCTTTTTGTTATTGATTTTTAAGAGTTCTCTATATGTTCTGGATACAAATGCATTATGAGATATGTGATTAACAAATATTTTTGCCAATTCTGTGAGTAGTCTTTTCAGTGTCTTGGTGGTGTTTTTTGGAGCACGAAAGTTTTTAATTCCGATGAAGTCACAGAGTTCATTCCCACTGCTGTGTGTGAGCTTAGGTTCTAGAGGGCAGCTGTGGGAGCAGGAGAGCAGGCATTAGAAGAATGTCGCAGAGGCCCAGGTGAGACACGTGATGGCTTCCTCCTGGTCATGGCCACAGCTGGTGAGAAGGGGCCAGGTGTGAGGTAGGTTAGGCGATAGAGTAGATGGAACGAGGTGAGGGGTTGCTCTGGGGGTAAAGGAGAGGGAGAAGTCAGGCACGAATGCTAGGATTTCAGCCCCAAAAATTGATTCAAAATTTGATTATACTGCCCATTATCTGCCACAGAATTGTGATAATTTTTAATCTGTGCTGGGGCCTGCAAGTGAAGGGATCCTTACACATTTTTGAAGTTGATAGTGTTATTGTTGATTGCGCCAAAGAGATGATTCCAGGGACTCTGTCCTTCCACGAATACCTCCTGAGCCACCGCAAGTAAACGTATAATCCAAGCTAGAATAGTGTACCTGCCCTGCAGATGAGTTTCGAGGTGTATCCTCCGGCCCCTTGTAACCAGGCCGCAGTCTCAGATTCCTTCGTATGGAGATTATGGAGCTGACAAGTGAATGGTATCAGATCAAGGGAATGAATTTTTAAATTCGACAGAGCTGCTTTGAGGAAAATGGCTTTGAAAGGAGGAAATAGTACTAGCTGACGTTTGTGAAGTGCTTAGTCCTTCCACTTGCTTCCCAGGAGGTCTCGTCCACTAAAGCAGAAATTAGAACATTTTGGTTCGGAAGATTTTGGTTTATGCATATAGCGTGTTCACTGAAGCTTTTCTGTACAGATTAAAAATCATGTTCTGGCGGAATATTTAATGAAATGGCAAATGCTTCTGGTTTATAAAGTGAAAAGCTGTGTGTGTCTGCACATGTGTGTCTGTCACTACCTGTAGATATAGCATGTCTCTGTACAATGGGATTATTATTTTTTTAATGTTTTATTTATTTTTGAAAGAGAGAGAGAGAGAGAGACAGAGCGTGAGCAGGGGAGGGGCAGAGAGAGAGGGAGACACAGAATCCCAAGCAGGTTCCAGGCTCTGAGCTGTCAGCACAGACTCCCCGACGCGGGACTCAACTCACCAGCCGTGAGATCATGACCTGAGCCAAAGTCGGACACTCAACCGACTGAGCCACCTGGGCACCCCCGTACAATGGGATTATTAATGCCATTTATTTAGTTCTTTGTAATTTTCCATACTTCAAAAATTTTAAAGTTTGTTTTGAGAGAAGGGGGGAGGGGCAGAGAGGGAGACAGAGAATCCCAAGCAGGTTCTGAGCTGTCAGCGCAGAGCCCGATGTGGGGCTCGAACCCATGAACCATGAGATCATGACATGAGCTGAAACGAAGAGTTGGACACTTAACCGACTGAGCCACCCAGGCGCCCCTCAGTTTTTTTTGTTAATTTGAGATAGAGTGTGCCTGCCTTCGAGCTGGGGGTGGGGAGATGAGAGGGACAGAGAGAGAGAAAGAGAGAGAGAAGAATCTTAAGTAGGCTCCACCTTCAGCACAGAGCCCAACGTGGGGCTCAATCCCACCACTGTGGGATCCTGACCTGAGCCGAAATCAAGAGTTGGACACCGAACTGACTGAGCCACTTAGGCACCCCTCAGTTTTTTGACGGTGAACATTTATAACTGTTTAAAAAAAGTTTCATTTTAAAAACTTTGTATAAATTATGGCTTCTCGGTGTGTTCGCATGTACACGCCCATCAAGGAAACAAAGCCTTTAACTGCTCCTGTGCTGCCTTACGCTTGAAGATGGAAAGATTGTTGAAATAGCAACAGTGTCCTCATCTGTACAATGGAGATAACAGTGGTCCTGATTTGGCGAGGATTTAATGGGTTAGTGTGCTAAGGATAGTTTCTATGAAGTAATAGCATTAGCGATTAGTGCTGTTGCTATTGTCATTCTTTGCATTTTGGATTATTGTCCCATGTCCTTAAGCGATCTACCTCCTTTCCCGTGGTATCTGTCAGCAACGGTTTTCACTTGAGTGCATGAGGCCATTTCATTTTCATTTGATTCCTGCATCATCTGAGTCTCGCCCACCTTTCTGGAGTACTCGCATAAATCAAGGATTAGTCTTGCCCTTGCCTAGTTATAGGTTTATGAACCGTGCTGCTGTATGGACGGCACAGCATTCACCATCCAGATGCCTGTTGCGTCAGCCATTTAAAGCTATGTGTGTGCTCACTTCAGCGGCACATACACTGAAGCTATGTGAGCTTGGGCACATTTCGGAACCTCCCAGAGCTTCAACCTCTGCTACAAAGGGATGTATCAGTCAATTTTCTTTCTTTTTTTTTTAAGATTAAAAAAGAAATTTAGAGAGGGACAGAGCACGCACGAGAGGGGGAGAGGGGCAGAGAGAGAGAATATATATATATTTTTAATATTTGTTTATTTTGAGAGAGAGAGAGAGAGAGAGAGAGAAACAATCCCAAGCAGCCTTCACTCTGTCGGCACAGAGCCCAACTCGGGGCTCGAACCCACGAACTGTGAGATCATGACCTGAGCCAAAATCAAGAGTCAGATGCTTAGCTGGCTGAGCCACCCAGGTGCCGAGAGAGAGAGAGAGAGAGAGAGAGAGAGAGAGAGAATGAATATCTTGAGCAGGCGCCATGCTCAGCGCAGAGTCCAACATGGGGCTCGATCCCATAACCCTGGGATCATGACCTGAGCCGAAATCAAGAGTCAGCTGCTCAACCAACTGAGCCACCCAGGGGCCCCAGTCAATTTTCTTAACCATCACAGAGGGATGTGATTCTTATTATTACCATTAGGGGAGCTCTCACAAATTACACTGCTTGCTTCTTCGTATCGACTATTGTGATTATCAAATGAAACAGGAATCTGAAAATGCTTGGATCGCTGGGTATGCCACAGAGATCCAGGGGCGTATTATTCCTGCAGTGAGTTGAGGCAAGATTGGAGAAAAAGGGATTATTTTGTTGGTCTTCCGCTCCTGTCACTCCTTCCTTCCTTGCAGATTTTCCTCGTACACAACTCATTCATCTATTCAGCAAATACTTCCTGAGTGCCTCTGATATGCCTGATCCTTTTCTAGGTGCTGGGGGCTACAGAGGTGAGTGAGGCAGACGTGGCCCTGCTCCTGTGGGCCTTACAGACCGGTGATGGTAGAGGGGGTCAGGCAGAGACGGCCAGTGAAAAGAGAAGGAAGAAGAAGTGTGAGCAAGTAAAGCAGAGAGAGGGGAGCAGAGAGTGCTTGGTGGTGGTGGTAGGAAGCGCATTGTGGGGGACGGTCAGGTGGGACCCCGTGCATAAGGGGACATTGTAGCAGACACCCGTATGCTGAGAAGGAGCAAAATCTGAGTGACACCTGGACAGAGAGCATTCCAGGTGGGAGGGACAGCCCGGTGTTGGGGCCCCTGGGTGAGAACGAGTCGGGTGTGAGTTTCGTTGTAAGAGAACTTGAAGTTGGTCGGTCAGCTTTATAGAAATCAAAAAGCGGCCATTCAGCAGACCGCAGATCCGGGATCCTAACGAGTTCTTACTAGAGGGGCTTAAAGTCTCCGTAGAACTGAAGGGCTAGAATATACCCCTCCAGCTCTGATCAGGATCGGGCACCGCCTGTAGCTGCTGCTTGTCTGTCAGAGCTGTGATGGCGCGACTGGGAAGACTCCGGACCTGGACCCGGGTCTCGGCTTTGTGGTCACGGGCCAGTCTTGTGACCCTTGGGTCCTCAGGCCCTTCTTCTCAGAGTTGGAGGTGACGCCACTGATCTCACAGGTGGGACAAGGAGTAAATGAGTGGCTGAACCCTTCATGAATGACAACACACTGTGTGAGGACCGAGTCTCTTTATTGCGGGAGGCTTTGAACTCAGAGTGCCGAGAGGCGCGGGTGTCAGGGTGGAGCAGGTGCATCGCGGAGGCTCCGAGCGTCGAGGGGGCTGCAGGCATCCAGCTGGGGGACGTGCTTCTCTGCTGTCTCGACACAGCGAGTGTATTTCCACACCAGGACTGGTTCGTTGTCCTCCTGGGACAATGGCTTTCCTCTTTCTCTTCATGTTCCGTCCGTCCTCACGAGCTTTGTACTTCAGGATGTTTCCAGTGAAGCCTTTCCCACTACTCTCTCCCGCTTATCAAGACCTACAGCTTCGCACCCAATCACATGTGGTTTTGTGTGTCTTCACTGTTTCTTTTCTTTTTTTAATTTTTTTTTTAACGTTTATTTATTTTTGAGACAGAGAGAGACAGAGCATGAACGGGGGAGGGGCAGAGAGAGAGGGAGACACAGAATCTGAAGCAGGCTCCAGGCTCTGAGCCGTCAGCCCAGAGCCCGACGCGGGGCTCGAACTCACGGACCGTGAGATCGTGGCCTGAGCCGAAGTCGGACGCTTAACCGACTGAGCCACCCAGGCGCCCCTCTTCACTGTTTCTTTTGCCTGCCTGGCTAGATCATAAACTGCTCGAGAATAAGAACTGTTTCTAATATTCTTTCTGTTTCTCCGTAGTATTTATTAGCACAGTGTAAATTATAGAGGCCAGTACATACTGACGTGCACGTTGAATTAAAGTGCTCGAGGGCGCCTGGATGGCTCAGTCGGTTGAGCATCCGACTTCGGCTCAGGTCACGATCTCGCGGTCTGTGAGTTCGAGCCCCGCGTCGGGCTCTGGGCTGACAGCTCAGAGCCTGGAGCCTGTTTCGGATTCTGTGTCTCCCTCTCTCTGACCCTCCCCCGTTCATGCTCTGTCTCTCTCTGTCTCAAAAATAAATAAACGTTAAAAAAAAAATTAAAATAAATAAAGTGCTCAAAGTGATCTTAATGACACCTGGTTTACTTTCTCCGTTGAAATAAGCCGCAGCTGTAATTAGCTGAAATAAGCCCACCTGCAAGTTCCTCGAGCCCACCGCTAAACATGACTTCTCTTTGGCGTGACCAGACGTTGAAAGAATTACAACGTCTTGTTCTTTAGCCCCCAGGTTTCCCCAGATGCCAATCAAACGTTCCTTCTCCTGCCTGAAGATCATCTGCGGAAACCTCGGCCATGGCATCAGTATCGGAACCGGTCACCTTCAGAGAGTTCTGCCCTTTGTACTATCTCCTCAATGCCATTCCCACAAAGGTGCAGAAGGGTTTCCGCTCCGTCGTGGTCTACCTCACAGCTCTCGACACCAATGGGGACTACATCGCGGTGGGCAGCAGCATCGGCATGCTCTATCTGTACTGCAGACACCTCAACCAGATGAAGAAGTACAACTTTGAGGTGAGTCTTGCTTTTCTTTACTCCTTAGTATGCAAGAGGCATGGCCGACGTTGGACACGCTCGTGTCTCCTAGGATGGGGTAATTTACTTCCGATTTGGCCTCGGTATCTCACCCAAACACTACTTGAAAACCATCTTTAATTGAAGTGGGATATAGCTAAAGACGTTGGTTTATTTTTGTTTTTACTTTTTTCCCCCTGCCTCTAGAAGTTTAGCACCACTTTAAAAGAGAACATTTTAGTGTTAATATGTAACAGAAAACTTTGGAAGTTGGTACTTTCTTCTACATATTTTTGTTTCTCAGGGTACCTTGACTGACTCGGTTAAATGATCTCTAGTTATTGTGCTGAAATTATTATGAAGAAAGGACTAGTATCAGTATTGGCTAGCTACCCAAACAGGTACGTCTGAAATAAGGTCTCTCCTTATAGAACATTGCTGTTAGAATCTCAGCCAACCTCTGTTCTGTGTTGGTTGACTTCAGGCATTGCATGTCTGTGTATTGTAGATGCTGGTAGGCACTAAATAAATATCGACACATCATCGTCAAACTCACCTACTTAGTCAATATCTGTGGTTTATTGAGTACGCGGCTGTTGTGAGAGACTCCCAAGGTGACTGAGTTATGGCTTCTCCCTCATGGCCTGGTGTGGCTCTACTATTCCTGTAGTTAGTGGGCTTTTATGGACGTCTTTAGACAAGACTTTTGTGTTTAGGAGTGCCTGGGTGGCTCAGTCAGTTGGGCGTCCGACTTCGGCTCAGGTCATGATCTTACATTTCAAGGGTTCAAGCCCTGCATCAGGCTCTGTGCTGACAGCTCAGAGCCTGGAGCCTGCTTCAGGTTCTGTGTCTCCCTCTCTCTCTGCCCCTTTCCCACTCATACTCTGTCTCTCTCTTTCAGAAGAAATAAACAGTAAAAAAAGAAAAAAGAAAACAAAATGATAGACCTGATTAAAATGTATCAATAATTAAGTGGAAATGATCTGTACTTATCAATTAAAAGAAGTTACTCTAATGGAGAAAAAAATTATGAACCAACTATATATTGTTCATAAGAAACTCAATTAAAAATTAAAAGGATGGGGGCACCTGGGTGGCTCAGTCTGTTAAGCGTCCGACTTCAGCTCAGGTCATGATCTTGTGGTCCGTGAGTTCAAGCTCCGCGTTGAGCTCTGTGCTGACAGCTCAGAGCCTGGAGCCTGCTTCAGATTCTGTGTCCCCCTCTCTCTCCGCCCCACCCCTGCTTGTGCTCTGTCTCTATCTGTTGTTCAGAAATGAATAAACATTAAAAAAAAATTAAAAGGATGGAGAAAGGTATGTCATGTAAATGCTAATTAAAAGAAAGTTGGAGTGGCGATGTGAATATCAAAGTAGTCTGAGCAAAGAAATAACTAGGGTTAAAGAGAGCCATTCCGTTGGAAAAGACACAGCAGCCTTACGTGTAGGTACCTTAACAAGCAAACTCCACAATAGACGGAGCAAAAAGTCTCATAACTGAAAAATCAAGAAATCCACAATTCTAGTTGGAGACTTCAGCACTCGTCTCTCAAGGATATAGAAATATAGAAGAGCTGAGTGACACTATCAGCTGACATTGTCTCATTGACATTTACAGAACGTTCCACCCAACAGCAGATGAGCGTGTGTTCTTCGTAAGTAAACGTGGAACGTTCACTGAGACCATATTCTGGGTCATAAAACGTGTCTCAACAAGTTTAAAGTAGAGCAGACTTTGGTTCTCTGTCGCACTCTGTTTTCTCAGTTTTTAGTTGAAGTGTACTTGACATAAAGCGTACAAATTTCAAATGTACAACTTGGCGAATTAGCCTAGTTGTACAGCCGTGTGATCCCTAGATCAAGATGCAGAACGTCTTCAGCAGTCCAGTGGACTCCCAGCGCCGGCTGCCAGTCAGTACTCCTCTCGCGGGTGCCTGCTCTTCTGACCTCTAACACTGCAGGGTACATTTGCTAGCCCCTTAGGTTTTAATTCACTGCTAGGTCATCTTTGGCATTAAGGTGTAGTGTTGGAGCACGCGCGCACGTGTGTGTGTGTGTGTTCCAGAAAGTGTATTTGGATGGAAGTGGAACACAGGGCAAGGATATGGAGCAGCGAGGGTTAAGGCCAGAAAGGCGGGTGGGGCCTCGCACATGAGACTGTAGGCTGGAACCTGCTTCTGGGGCAGGGTCAGCTCTGGGACCCTTGTGGGCTGTGTGGGCTAGGGGCCAAGTGTGAATTCAGACCCTTTACCCGGGTTGCATTTCAATCCAGTTCTCTTTTATAAAACACATGTGGCTTATTGATACCATTGTATTGTCCTTTTTAAAATATAATTATATGACTGTTTTTTAAAGTTCACCACCAAACTCACAAAAACTTAGAGAAAAGCGAGTGTAATGTTCCCCAGAATGAAACTACAGTTACCCCTGACCGTCAGTTTTAGAGTTTTACCTGGAATTAGCTTTCTCTTTATCCTATGATGAGCCCCATGAGCTTTGAAGGAGGTGATGTCCTAGCACCAGGGGTGCCCAGATTTGGGAGAATCAAGTACAAATTCTTGGAACCAGCAGATGAAGAGGGGACTCCAGGAAAAGTCATATATTATATGTATATGTCCGCTGGCTTTCTCTTACGGAGGGATCAGAAAAAAATGTATTTTACTGGGGCCGAAATCCAAACTTGACAGCCCCAAGTATCCAAAACATTTTCCAAGCACCCATTTGGTGTAGAATACAAACCCGTAATTGTGGAAAATCACAAAGGAAGTGCAAAATAAAAATTCCGTTTTGGAAAGAACGCGGAATTTGGAATTAGAATACTGGGGTGGGAAAAGAAAGCTAAATATCTGTCTGTAAAACATACGGGAAAAGGTCTGCAGGAGCACTCCTGACTCTCCATCATGATTCTCTAAATCTCTGTGGGGCCTGAGAATGGGGTAGGCTAAGGGAGGGGGTGTGAAGAAGTATCTTTTTGTTTTCTTTAAATGCGGTGGAATCATTAGAATTTTTTGGTAACAAGAATGTTTTCCTATTTCCTTGTTTTGGGGTTTTTTTTTTAAAATGTTTCTGAAGTTTATTTTCGACAGAGAGACAGAGTGAGTGAGGGACGGGCAGAGGGAGGGGGAGAGAGAGAATCCCGAGTAGGCTGTGCACTGTCAGCACGGAGCCCAATGTGGGGCTCTACCTCACAAACTGTGAGAGCACGACCTGAGCCAAAGTCAAGAGTTGGACGCTCAACTGACCGAGCCACCCAGGCGCCCCCGTATTTACTTGCATCAACACGACAACACAAAGCTCTGTTTTGAGTGTTGGCTGTCGGTTATTAGCTACGTGATCCTAGAGATGGATTAACTGTTTTGTTGTTCTGGTCATTTTTGTCTTCAGAGCTGGCTAGGTCTTAGAATAATTTGGCACAGGGGTGCCTGGGTGGCTCGGTCGGTTGAGCGTCCGACTTCGGTTCAGGTCATGATCTCACAGTCCATGAGTTCAAGCCCCGCGTCGGGCTCTGTGCTGACAGCTCAGAGGCTGGAGCCTGCTTCTGCTTCTGTGTCTCCCTCTCTCTCTGCCCCTCCCCTGTTCATGCTCTGTCTCTGTCTGTCGCAAAACTAAATAAACAAACAAACAAACAAGAATAATTTGGCACAATTCCCGTGTTTTTCAAATAAAGAAATGGTAAGATTCCTGCTCCACGCCACACAGCTGGTTGCCTGACCATTATGCTCACTTCCTATGAGAGAAGGCAGGGCCTCCACAAAAGTCTGGATTTGGAAGACAGTGGAAACCAGATTCAGAGTCTCTGGAATTTCCAAGTGAAAATTGAGAGATGCATCAACTAGTTTCATTTAGGGGAAATCTAAGATTTTATAGGAAGGTAAATAAAAATAAAAGTTAGTCTACCCTCTCATGAACCCATGTATGGCATGGATGAAAGATGATGTTTTTAAATGAAGTTCTGTTTCTAAAGAAGGAAAGCAGACCTTATATGTGCTAAATACAGCCTGTCGTGTGTTTTCAAGAATAATACTTTTGGAAACCTTTTTTCCTACACGAGTTAGTGGGAGAGGGCAGATGGAGACACAAGAAGTTCTTCTAGCTCGTGCCAAAAGCACAAAAAACTGTGAGGAGCTAATAACGAGTTTAAAAATGTTATAAACTTGTTAAATATATGGGTGTGAAATACGTAAGAACAGACGGGAACGATAAGTTGACCTGAGCTTCTGATTTTCTCTTTGGAAAGTAATTGTATAACCTCTCTCCTTAGCATTCAGTGAATGGCGGAAATTCCACGGATTCGCCCCCAGAGCAGTCTCTGCGCTACCTGGTTCTCACTTCTGCAGCTTGTCTGCACTTGGGTCTCCAGGAGTTCATTCAATAAGTACCCAGTGCGGGGACACCTGGGTGGCTCCGTCGGTTGAGTGTCCGACTTCGGCTCAGGTCATGATCTCGCGGTGTGTGAGTTCGAGTCCCGCATCAGGCTCTGTGCTGACAGCTCGGAGCCTGGAGCCTGCTTGGGATTCTTTGTCTCCCTCTCTGTCTGCACCGCCCCCCACCCCCCCACCCCCACCCCACACACACTCTGTCTCTTTCTCCTTCAAAAATAAATAAACATTAAAAAAGAAAAAAGTACCCAGTGCTCACTGTGTGCTAGGCCCGCTTGAGGTCCTGGAGAGGCACAGAACAGGGCAGGCAAGGCCCCTGCCCTCAGGGGACTCGGAGTCTAGGGGGGAGCCAGAGCCGCCAACACACAGACGAACAAGAAGGGGGTCTGAGGGGAGAATAAAGTGGAGGAGGGGGTGAGGAGCTGCAGCGCGAGGCGTTGCAATTTTAAATAGGAAGTTCAGGGAAGGGCTCGCTGAGCGGTGACAGCTGAATGGAGACCCAAAGACAGTGAGCAGCATGATGGACGTGCTGTTAACAGCGGGGGCAGAATATTCCCAGTGGAGGGAAGGAGAGGCCTGAGCATGGGAACATGTCTGTGATGTTTTCCAGTCAGGAAACTCATGCTTCAGAATGTTATGAATGTTTCCTTGACTTTTACTAAGTATGTGTGTGTGTGTGTGTGTGTGTGTGTGTGTGTGTGTGTGTGTATATATATATATTTTTTTTAAGTTTACTCATTTATTTCAACAGAGAGAGTGCATGCACGTGAGAGAAAACAGGGTAGGGGCAGAAGGAGAGGGAGAGAGGATCTTAGGCAGACTCCATGCCCAGCACAGAGCCCGACTTGGGACTCGATCTCACAGACCTTGAGATCATGACCTGAGCTGAAATCAAGAGTTGGATGCTTAACTGACTAATTAGGATCCTATGATCTAAATTCTGGCATGTCAGTAGCATTGCGGTATAGGGTTTCACTGGTATCCTCAGCATGGATTGCTTCAACTCATTAACTAATGGTAATTTAAAATTGTATTTGCAATTGTAATGACTCAAGAAGAGTCAAGATACTAATGGCAAAAGAACAAGATGGGAGGGGTTGCTCTACTGGGTTAGCAAGGCTTATGAACCTTCAGTAATTAAGCTGATTGTGGTTGTTAGCACAAGAATAGATAAAGAGATCAGATCAAAAAGAATAGAACAGAGAACCCAGAAAATCCATACATATATGATCGCTTGAGGTTTTGCAAAGATGCTATTACAAGGTTGTTCTACTAAATGGTGTGGGACATTTGGATATGAGTATTTGGGGGAAAGTGAAACTTGATCCCTACCTCACTTCAGATGTTTATTCTGTCTCAACACTTTAAACGTATTATATCATCATCTCCACTGCTGGGACTCCTGCTGGCCATCGAATTGTTTTCCTTTGTAGGTAATCTGCCTTCTGTCTCTAAGATTTCTCTAGTGGTGGTGTCCCGGGCCCTAGGGACTTCCTTCAAGTCCAGTGGATGTTCCCTACTCCAGTTTGCCCTATGGAATTAAGGAAATTATTCCAGAAAAAGGGATGCTTTGATTTAACTTTTGGATCATCAAATAGTTATGTAAATATTTAAACTTTAAACTGTGGTTCTGTGTTAGTAAAAGGATAAAAGTGAAACAATTCTTTTGAATTTGATGAATATCTTACTAGAGTCTTCTTAAATGTTTCTAGGTATTTTCGATCTATTATTTGATATGCTAGCAGTTTCTCCTAAAGGTTAAGCTTTGGCATATCGAGAGACACTCATGAAGAAAGCCTTGTCACATTTCACAGCTCCCATGAGCTCACTCGCAAAGAACGCTTCCCCTTCGTACAGTTTTGTCCTGTGTATGAAGGGAAAACCGCCTGCCAAGGAGCCTGAGGAGGTTGGTGGAATGCTACCCTGATGGTGAAGTGTTTGTTCAGAAAATCATCACTGGCTTCTTTCAAATCAGTCTCTTCTTAAATTTTTTTATCGCTAGATTTCCATTTTGAGGGGGGTTAAGTTGCCACAAGGCAACAAGAAGTGCTCCTGGGAAGTTGGAAAGGAGGGAAATGTAAGAGTCAGCATACGATAGATGAGCCCTGAAATGGACAGAGTCTCCTTAAAGAGACAGAAGAGTGATTCCCAGGCCAGAATAAGACTGAACTGTCCCCACATCAAAAGAAAAAGGGAGGGGTACCTGAGTGGCTCAGTCGCTTAAACGTCCGACTTTGACCCAGGTTAGCCCCGCGTTGGGCTCTCTGCTGTCAGCACGGAGCCCGCTTCAGATCCGCTGTCCACCCCCACCCCTCCCGCCCCTCCTCTGCTCATCCTCTCTTTCTCAAAATAAATAAACTTAAAAAGAAGAAGAAGAAGAAAAGAGGATGTGACGGCAGGAAGAGAGCGTATAGTCTGCTGGGTAACTTGGGAAAAATCGGGCCGAATTACCCGTGTAGCTGGGAGTCCCTTTGAGAGCTGAGACCCCCTTGGCATGGCCGGCTCTAACGCTTACCGTGGCTTGCTCAGAAATTGCTCCCTGCTAGCCAAGCAGCTTTTGACTAAGACTTGCTGCCCATGCGCATCAGCCAGTGGGGGAAGAATGTACAGGTCCTACGTACGTGAGCATTCTGGTTTGTGTGACCGTTAGTTCTTTATAAAGTAATAAACTGGCTTTTTGGCTTAAACTTTAACTTCTTGTGCATGAGATGCCCACAAGGCAACCACCCTGGGCACTGAACACAATAGGACACTGAAAAAACTGAGTTTCTGAGTCAGGAAGGTTGAGGGCCAGAACCTCCACGTGCTGGCTCACCAGTCTGAGTCTGTGTTGGGCACGTGTGTGCACCGTAGTGCGTAAGGGCACGTGCACATGTGATGAAGCTGTGAAAAGCAAGGGGATAAATTCCAATTCCAGGATAGTGGTTTTGGTGGCATGAGGGTATGCAGGTAGGGAGAAGGGCCCAGAGGGCTTCAAAGGTGCCCTCGACGTTCCATTTTCCAGGCTGGGTCAGGACTCAGTAGACGTTCGTTTCATGACCATCTAAGCAGTTGTCTACAGTCATGTCGTATGTAGTCTTGTATATGTGAACATATTTCATCATTGTAGAAATGGAAACGAGAGACTCCCATGCCACGAGGCACTTGGGATTCAGCCAACTGGCATCGTGAAGGCAGCAATCTTGTCTGCCCCGCCCCTCATACCCGTCGGAGCTGACCATGTCCTTCCCGTGACCCCCCCGTACCTGTGTGTCAGTGACAGTAATGCTTGGTTCCTGTATGTGTTGATGGGTCTTGTCCTTTTCCTGGACCGTGAGAGCCCCTGAACGGGACACGTTATTCATGTCCACACGACAAGCACAGGGAAGCCATCAGTAAACACGATTGCTTAATCTTCAGCGTGCATCTCATTGTAAATCAGCAATGCATTTATATATTTTATTTTTTAATGTTTATTTCGAGAGAGAGAGAGAGACAGAGCGTGAGTGGGGGAGGAGCAGAGAGAGGGGGGGAGACACAGAATCCGAAGCAGACTCCAGGCTCTGAGTTGTCAGCACAGAGCCTGACGTGGGGCTCGAACTCACAAACTGCAAGATCATGACCCCAGCCGAAGCTGGACGCTTAACCGACTGAGCCACACAGGCGCCCCTGTAAAAATCCCATTTGTAAATAATATCTTAAATGAAGGATTGGCTTTATGAAATAGAAATACTGTTTAAAAAGATGGATGGTGGCTTTGCGCCTTCCGTTTTCTAAAACAGGTTTTGTGTATCCTGATCCAGTTGTCAAAAATAAGCCTCGAATATTTTCTCCACCTGTGTCTTTTTATTCTGTGTGGCACTTGGTGATAGCCTCATCTCAATTACCCTCTCTCCCTGCGGGGGTGTATGTAACTGGGGAGCCCTGAGCCTGCCGCTGTGCCCACCCAGAGCCACGCTTCCCACTGGCGCTCCCGGCCTGTGACTGGGTGCAGCTGGGACACAAGGCACACCTACGCCCATGAAGCTGATGACTCCTGACAAGTGACTCTGGCTTGGGGGTTCCTGATGGCGAGGCCACAACTTTCTAGAACTGCACTGTGGTTGGAGATTAGCCTGTGCAACTCCCCTTCCTTCCCTTGTCTCCATCTCGGGTCGCAGACCTGCACTGTGAGTTGACAGTTCTCCCCGCCTCTTCCGGCTGGGTTTGCCCAGAAAGATGTCGCGCGTGTCTGCTTCCACTGGCAGGTCCTGCTTTTTGGCAGACTCGCGCTAACTCAGCAGTGTGGTTCGATCTTCCGGGCCTTCGATAGCCTGCTTCTGTCAGTTGCCATGACGGGAGGGTTGAATCCACCAACAGAAATAGTGAATTTGTCTTTCTGTCCGTTTCTGCTTCATGCATTTTTAAAAATTGTGGTAAAACCTACAGAACATAAAATTTATCATTTTTCCATTTTTAAGTGTATATAGTTCAGTGGTATTCAATATAGTCAGGTTGTTGTGTTGTTTCATGCATTTTAAAGCTCTATTGTTTGGTACTTATACATTTAGGATTGTTATCTATTTATTGAATAGATCCTTTTATCACTATGTAGTATCTCTTTTTTTATCTCTGGTGATACTCCTTGTCTACTTGGGTGGTGGTACAGCCTCTCCTGCTTGCTTACAATCAGAGTTTGCATGGTATATCTTTTTCCATTCTTGCCTTTAGTTTATCTGTGCCTTTATAACTAAAGTGCATTTCTTGAAGATAACATAAAGTCAGGTCTTACTTTTTTATTCAGTTTAACAATCTCTAGTTTCTTTTAAGTTTATTTATTTTGAGAGAGAGAGAGAGAGAGCGCACGTGCACAAGTAGGGGAGGGGCAGAGAGGGGGCTGGGGAAAGGAAGAGAGAATCCCAAGCAGGCTCTGCGCTTACAGTGCAGATGTGAGGCTCAAACTCATGAACTGCGAGATCATGACCCGAGCTGAAGCCAGATGTTTAACCAACTAAGCCACCCAGGCGCCCCTGCTTTTTTTTTTCTTTTTAAGTAATCTTTATGCCCAGCATGAGGATTGAACTCACGACCCTGAGATTGAGAGTCGCAAGCCCTACTGACTGAGCCAGCCAGACGGCCTGATAATTGGCATATTTAGGCCATTTATATTGAACGTAATTATTGATATGGTTGGGTTTAAGTCAGTTTCTCGGCCTGACAGCTACTGACACCTTGGTCTGGGGTGCTCTCCTGGGTATTGTAGGTGTTTAGCAGCATCCCTGCTTTCTGCCTACCAGATGGCAATTGTATCACCTCCAATTGCAGCAACCTCCAGAAACTGTCACATGTCCCATGGACAGGCTGGCGGACAGACTTGTCCCCAGTTGAGAGCCATCAGTTAGGTCTGCCATCTTGGGGATTGTGTTCTGCTCATCCCACCTGTTCTTTATTATCTTGTTTTGTTTATTTTCTTTTCCTGCTGTCTTTCAGACTAATTATTTTTTCATATTTCTATGTTATGTCCACTATGGCTTATTAGGCCCTCCCGCTTTTCTTTCTTAGCACTTTTTCTAGGATTTACAGCATGTATCCTTTAACTTCTCTCCGTCTACCCTCAAGTAATGTAACATCACTTCACAAATAACATAAGAACTATTCAACAGTTTATTTTACTTGCAGATTTTGTGTTGCCGACATAGAGAAATAGAGTTGATTAATGTGTATTTTACTTCCATCGTATTTTATAGACCTCTTAGGGTTTTCTACACAGGTGATCACTTCTGCCTGTGCAGGAAGCATTTTACTTCATTTTTGCCAATGTGTATGCCTTTGCTTTTTTTTTTTTTTTTTTTTTACTTGAGTGACTGCACTGGCTGGGACCTCCAGTACAATGTCCACAGTAAGAACGGACATCTTTGCCTTGGCGTGTACGTGCATTAGCTGTAGATTCCTCATAGATGCTTTTTGTTTCTACTTAATTCTGTTCCTAGTTTTCCGAGAGTTTTTTAGTCATGAATGAGTATGGAAGTTTGTCATATTTTTTCTGAATCTGTTGAGATGATAACATGATTTTCTTCTTTATTCTATTAATATGGCATATTATATGTATTGAGTTTGATTGTTAATCCAAATGTGTATTACATCTGTAAACCCCACTGTGTAATGATATATTATCCTTTTTAAAATCTTGCTATCTTCCTTTTGGTAATATTTTATTACGGTTTTTTTTTTTGTATCTATATTCATGAGGGATATTAGCCTAAAAGGTTTTGTTTTGTTTTGTTTTGTTTTTGGCCTTTAGTTTTCTTACGATGTCTCTGGCCTTTCTCATCTAAACGCAAATGTCAATTACTCTTGATATTTTGCTTGTCTGAATGTCTCTGTGTCTCTAAGTTGTTTAAACAGATCTCTATTCAAAGCTAACAGTTTTTCTATCTTAGCACTTTGAAGATGATCTTCCATTGTCTTCTGGTCTCCATTGTTTCTGTTGAGAAGTTTTGTTTTTTTTTAATTTTTTTTTCAACGTTTTTTTATTTATTTTTGGGACAGAGAGAGACAGAGCATGAACGGGTGAGGGGCAGAGAGAGAGGGAGACACAGAATCGGAAACAGGCTCCAGGCTCCGAGCCATCAGCCCAGAGCCCGACGCGGGGCTCGGACTCACGGACCGCGAGATCGTGACCTGGCTGAAGTCGGACGCTTAACCGACTGCGCCACCCAGGCGCCCCAGTTTTGTTTTTTTTAAAGAATTTTCTTTTTTTTTTTTGAGAGTGAGTATGCACGTGCATGCACGTGTGCAGGGGAGGGGCAGGACGAGAGGGAGAAGGAGGATCTTAAGCAGGCTGCGTGCACAGCATGGAGCCCAATGAGGGGCTCGATCTCACCACCAGGAGACCGGGACCTGAACCAAAACCGAGAGTCAGACGCTTAACCAACTGAACCACCCAGGTGCCCCTAAACATTTTATTTTCAAGCACTCTCTACACCCAACATGGGGCTTGAACTCACAACCCCGAAATCGAGAGTCACACACTCTACCAACTGAGCCAGCCAGGTGCCCCGAGAAGTTTGGTTTTTAATAATTACTCATATCTGGTCATTTGCCCTTTTTTCTGACATACTAATATCTTCTCAGCATCTGAGGTTTTAGCGTTTCACTACACAGTGTGTATATGTGGATTTCTTTCTGTTAAACTTTTTCAAGGCGTGTGCTCCTGAGGACACGGGTCTTTCATCGATATGGGTAACTTTTAGTTAGCCCTTATCTCTGAAGATGTTGCCTTCTGTTGTCCTCTTTTCTTCTGGCATCCCAACTGGATGGATCTTAGATTCTGTCCCTAGGACTCTGCTCTTTCATGTTTTTTATCTTTTCCTCTCTCTACGTGGCACAGATCTGTCATCTAGTTCAATAATTTTCTTTCAGCTCTGACTAATCTGCTATTTAATCACCCATTAAGATTTTAAATTCTTTTGACTCTCTTTCATTTCTATTTCCGATAGTAGGTTACTATTGTTTTAAATTCTGTATATATTTCTTTAAAATGTTAAGCATATTTCTTTTATGCTCTGGGTCTCTTCGATCTAAATGCTGTACTTGGGTGGAGGCAAAGGGTCGTACAATTCTGTTATTGTGTTAAAAAAATTATTTTTTTAATGTTTATTTACTTTTGAGAGAGAGAGAGAGAGAGCGCGCAGGGGAGGGGCAGAGAGAGAGAGAGGGAGACCCAGAATCCGAAGCAGGCTCCAGGCTCCAAGGTGTCAGCACAGAGCCCAACATGGGGCTCAAACTCACAAACCGTGAGACCGTGACCTGAGCCGAAGTCAGACGCTTAACCGACTGAGCCACCCAGGAGTCCCTGTTACTGCATTTTTTTAGTTGATTCTTCTTCATGGGGCCTTTTTCCCATGGTGGTTTCTAATTAGAAGCTCTGTGACTGGTCCTAATACGTGTGAATCTGAGGGACCTGGGTCGAGACCGTGTCCCACAGATGGGGTTTAGACTCCCTCTGCCAGGCCTCTTGGCATGCTGCTAACATAGATGCACTTCAGGTCAACTGCCTGGCATGGAGCTCTCTTTGAGTGGAAACAGAAGATAAATTCAAACTCAGATGCTGAATAGGGCAGGCTGGTGGTGACAGATTCTTGGGGAACATTCTTCTCTTTTATTCACTTTAGCCAATGTCTGAGAGAAGACAGAGTTCCTTGTCAGCTCCATTTGCCAGCAAATTGATTTTTCCCTAGTTTACACTTTGATGGTTAGGCCTTCGGGGAGTCTTCAGGGGCTTTTGCAGGGCATGGCAGTTCCAGCTCCCACCTCATCTGGCCTGAAGCCTTGTCCGCGTTGGCCCTGTTCAGCTCAGGAAACCAAGGCTCTTGGTGTTGGTCAGACAGTTCTGAGGCAGCCCGTAGCTTCAGGGCTGCCTTCTGTTCTGGTTTGACAGTATTCTTATCGGCTTTGGCCTCTGTTGATTTTTACTTCCTAGAGATCAGCTATGCATGTAAAAGGGTGTTTTGTGTATCTTACTCGGCATTTCTAGATGTTTGGAGAGGAACGTTTTTCAGAATAGCTACACTCATACTATAGGAAGTTGAAGCCTCGTATTTTGTTTCTATCTAAAGTATAGCTAAGTATTGATATTCTGATTCTTGCGATGTTTTGGTTCTTAAGAACTGTAACACTAATGATCATATTAAATAACGTTAAGTCACAATGTTAGTTTATTAAAAAGCATGTGTACATGCATCGCACATAGATACTCAGGCTTCCAGCCCATCTGAATGATGATTTTTATTTTGAAAGCATTCATTCAGAAAAATTACACCACCGCTTTGTGCTATGACACGGCAAGATCTCCAATAAGGGATCTTGATTCCTGATGTGGTGGCAGTTCTAATAATTACGAATTCGCAGGACAGTATTCTCTTCACCAGCCTGCTGCCACGTCAACACTGTCCACGTCTAAAGCATGTTCTGGCACTGTCTTTCCTCAGAGCAGCGCCAGTGGATTCTGCTCACGGCATCAGCACTCGTGGTTTCCACGCCGCAGATGATAAAGTCCCCTTATTTTCCTTCTTCTCCACAAGCCTGCCAAGGCTCCCGAGCCTCCCGAGCCTCCCATCTGCGGGGCCTGTGGATTCCCACTCAGCGCAGAGAGCAGCGAGGCAGGGCCTCCAGTCACACTTAGGCGTGAATCCCAACTCTTGACTCCTCCGGTGCTGTGTCCTTACACAAACCACTTAACCTTCGTCACACGAAGAAAACCACAGCACCTGCCTTCACGGATGCGTGAGGAATCAAGGAGGTAATGCACGTGAAGCGCTTACCGGGTCGCCTGGCTCAGAATGCTCAGTAAAGGAGAGCCGCTGTGCTGTTCTCCTTGTTGCTGTCATCATGGCAAACAGGTCTTAACGGAGTCTTCTTTCTCCATCAGGGTTTACTGCCTTCCTGCCCGTTCAGTTGCCACTTCTCTCCACGAGGCACATATGACCTCCGGCCTCCGGCCCGAACTATGGCAAAAGGCCCCCGGCTGGTCTCGCCACCTGGTCGCACTTCCTCCTCCTTTTGTGCTACACCCGATCAGGGTTATCAGAAACACTTCTGACCATACACTGGCAAAGTCAGGAATCTTCCTGGGCTCCCCTTGGCCTTCCTATAGCTTAAGATCCAAAGCCCTTCCCCTACATCACGATCTCATCAGATATATTTAGAGCCCCTGAGAATACTCTGAAAGCTGTAAAGTACCAGATGAAAGCGAGCGCAGTCATCACCACCCCCACTGGCTGTAGGCGGCTTTTCATGTGCCCGGCTCATTGCCACAGCTCAGCTTTAAGAGGGCGGGACTGCGACCTACTTCAGTTTATGTTACCATAGCAGCTGACTCCGTACCCTGAATGTGAAGGGTATACCTCCACATTTGATAGATTGAATACCATGTAAATTACTGCATCCAAATATAGGGATCAAAGTGTTTTATTGGAGCTCTTGCCGTATATCTTAGCGGGGTCAAATGGTTGCGTGAGTTTTCTGAATGAATGGTTTCACTCAGTGGGCCTGGAAGCCTTGAGTATCTGTGTGCAGTGCTTGTACGTGTGCTTTTTTTGTTAATTTTTTGTTGTTATTTATTTGGGGGAGAGAGAGAGAGGGAGACACAGAATCCAAAGCAGGCTCCAGGCTCCGAGCTGTCAGCACAGAGCCCAATGCAGCGCTCGAACTCCCGAACTGTGAGATCATGACCTGAACTGAAGTCAGACGCTTAACCGACTGAGCCACCCAGGCGCCCCTTGTACATGTGCTTTTAAGTATAGCAATGTATTAAGTTTGAGTTAGCGTTACTTAATTTGATTATTGATCTAAGAACAAATTTCAGATGCGTCGCCTCCTGGATCCGTGCAGCAAGCCTGTGCTGCAGGCAGACCGTCAACTGCAGTGATTGAATGACTTGTCCATGTTAAGAGAAGAAAGCAGAGCTTGGATCTGGGGTAGATAAGCTCTTCTTACTCCAGATTCCTGTTCTGGGCAGGAAACAGCTCTCCAAGCCCCTGGTACTCTCTTGATCAGTACTTAAAATATTCACACTCAATTGATCAGCATTTCCTTCATTAGAAATGTAGTTTTTTAATTTGTCATTTCAAAGATTAAAAACCTAGAGGGGCACCTGGGTGGCTCGGTTATTTAAGTGTCCAACTCTGGCTCAGGTCATGATCTCATGGTACGTGGAGTTCAAGTCTCACATCGGGCCCACAGCTGGCAGCAAAGAGCCTGCTTGGGATTCTCGTTCTCTCCTCTCTCTCTGCCCCTCCCCGCTCTTGCTTTTTTTTTTTTTCTCTCTCTCTCAAAATAAATAAACTTAAAAAGTAATAAAGATCTAGAAACAAAAAGGAGGGTTTAACAGATGTCATTGTTTTTCTGAGCTGTATACATTTTCAATCAGGACTTCGTATAGGCTGCAGCCTGATGAAGCTTCCGCCTCCTTCTGCCTCCACGGGTAATGTTTGCATTTTGGAAGCCAGCCTGGTTACAGGTCCATTTGTCTTTAACATTTGCTCTCTTAGGGGAAAACGGAACCCATCACAGTGGTGAAGCTGCTGGCCTGCTTCGACGACCTCGTGGCCGCGGGCACAGCCTCTGGGAGAGTTGCTGTTTTTCAGCTTGTGTCTTCCTTGCCAGGGAGAAATAAACAAGTAAGTACGAGTCGCTTTAGCATTTCTTAACTTCTTGGCCAGTTCCTCGTGGATTTTAAAATGAAAACTCATCTGCCCAGAAAACACACACTCAGAAAAGCTTAACCCTATGCTCTTTATAATCAGATACCATTTTTGTTCTTGATAGGATGCTTGGCAGAATGCACATTTGGGTAATTTAAATTTTGCTTAATATTCTCTGGCCATCCTCTATCAGTTTTAAAATAAATACCCAGATGGAACCTTGTGCAGGGTTTTGCGTGGAAAACAAGGTTGGGAAAACCAGCTTCTCCGTAGGTAGGAGGGACTGTATAATCCCTTGGCCACGAGCCCCATCTCACATCTTTTCTTTCTTGTGCGCATTTTTATCGTTCGTTCCTAGCTTCGGAGATTTGATGTCACCGGTATTCACAAAAATAGCATAACAGCTCTGGCTTGGAGCCCCAATGGAATGAAATTGTTCTCTGGAGATGACAAAGGGAAAATTGTGTATTCTTCTCTGGATCTAGACCAGGTAAACTTGTTTCCAGAAATATTTTTGGCCTTCTTATATTCGGAGAAATTATATCCATAATTACATTTTAGTCAAACAGTTTGCATCCTCAGTCATTGCCCCTTCATAATGTCAACGATTATTTTGTAACGTTTGCCTTCAAGGACGTCTCTCACTTTTCTAAGCTTCCCCTCCTGTGACTAAAGGGTCGGCCTTTGTCTCCACTGGAGCCTTCCTTCACAGTGTTCATCCTCCTGTGTCTAAGCATGTGGCAGGGTCCTGAGAAAAAGACGCCATGTCGTTCTGGTCTCCCAGAAGGGTGTGTAGGAGCCGCAGGAAGCATTGCGTAATCATGACTGTGGGCTGGGCAGAGGTCAGTGCTTTCTGGGTGGAGAGCTCCGCCCCCGGCCAAGCCCCACCCAGGCCCCGCCCCTCACGTGGGAGGGCGTGGCGGAGGAGGAGGAGGGCCCAGCCCGCGAGTCTGCTGTTTTGTTTCATCCTGAGCCGTGTGTGCTCGGCCCCAGTCAGGAGATGAAGAACCCCAGGCTCCATGACCCAGTCACCAGCCCTGGGTCCCCCGCGGGTTCCACACTGAGTTTCTGCTCTAAAGCCCACGCCTTTCCCGCGGCGGGTGTGGCTCTGTGCGCCCCTGTGCTTCACCTCGTCACGCGAGGGACACAGACTGGCCCCGCGAGACTGGGCGTTCCTCGCGCATTGTAGAAATTTAGCAATTACTGGCCAGCTGGCTTTTAGTCCCTCTGATCCAAGGCTGCCCTGTTAAAAGTTTTCTCTAGCAGTAGTTCTTGAAGTTTTTGGTCTCAGGACCCTTCTACACGCTTAAAAGGAGGACCCCAGGGGCGCCTGGGTGGCTCAGTCAGTTGATCTACTGAGCGAGGCAGATCTTTTCAAATGTGTCAATTTTGATTATATAATATCAGAGAAGGCATCTTTGTTAATATCATGATCATCCTGATCAGAAAAGTCTTTAGCTACTGGGAATTGGTCAAGTTCACAAGTGTGGATAAAGTTTTCAATTCTAATCCTCAGTTGAAAACTTGATATTTATTGTCAGTAACGCACACTATTACTCGTTGTCATTAAAGTGACCAGCTCTGTTTGGTCCATCTTGAAAATGTCTGCCAAATACCCAAGTTTGAGTAATTCTAGTATGTCCGGTAAAATGGTGTCCTGTGGGGGGGGGAAAAAAAGCCACTGGTTGAGCTCACAGCTTTTAGAGTCGAACAAGTGCTTTTGCTTGAGAGAACCAGAGAACCTCAGGATGCGGCAGCCGGGCCACTGTGTCACACAAAATACAAAGCCGTGCGTACCCACGAGCAAGGATGTGATGCAGTTATAGTTGTTCTGCCCCAGAGCCCGTCTTCAGTGAAACGCGCGTTTTTGTCATGAGTGCGTGGTGCTGGAGGGCACAGTGACAGGTAGTGGGCTCAGTGCCCCGTTCTGCCCACCGTGGCTTTTGTGTCAGAGCAAATGTCAGCTCAGTGAAAAAGACAGATGCAACCTAGCGTTATAATGAAGATAATGTTGACCTTGCAGACCCTTTGAAAGGGTCTTAGGGACCCTTGAGGACTGCAGACCATACTTGGAGAACCTGTTCTGCAGGAAAGCCTTAGGTTTTTAAGGGTCCCTGTGTCGTCCCTCCCTTCTGTTGAGGCTTTCAGGCAGCACTGCTCGTGAGCCTGCATTTCAGGAAGGAGAGAGAAAGCCACATGCAGAAAACAGTATCCTCGTCACACTGAGAACTTTTTTTCCCAGCTTTATTGATAGGTTCTGGTAGTTTTGTTTTTGTTTTTTTTTAAGATAAAGTACAAAGAGGGGCGCCTGGGTGGCGCAGTCGGTTAAGCGTCCGACTTCAGCCAGGTCACGATCTCGCGGTCCGTGAGTTCGAGCCCCGTGTCAGGCTCTGGGTTGATGGCTCCGAGCCTGGAGCCTGTTTCCCATTCTGTGTCTCCCTCTCTCTCTGCCCCTCCCCCGTTCATGCTCTGTCTCTCTCTGTCCCAAAAATAAATAAAAAATGTTGAAAAAAAAAATTAAAAAAAAGATAAAGTACAAAGAGATTTACATAAATAGGTATGGGAGTGTGTGCGATTTTGCAAAATTAATACAATGAATTGAGTTCCATCATAAGTCAAAAACTGAAAAGCTACAGTTTACGTAACGACAAATGCGGAGGAAAATCTGCTTTTTTTTGTAATGTTTATTTATTTCTGAGACAGAGAGAGACAGAGGGGGAGGGGCAGAGAGAGAGGGAGAGACAGAATCTGAAGCAGGCTCCAGGTTCTATCAGCACAGAGCCCGACGCGGGGCTTGAACTCACAAACCATGAGATCATGACCTGAGCAGAAATCAGTCGCTCAATCGACTGAGCCACCCAGGCGCCCGGAAAATCTGCTTTAAAAGCACTCAGTGTCCAGAGAGAATGAGAATCTCTCTATCGTTATGGTGTCGGTGGTTATAGGACTGTATGTGTTTGCCAAAATCCATAGAATTGTGTATCTTTAACCAGTAAATTTTATTGTATGTAAATTTTACCAGTCAATCTGATTGCTGCTTTTCTCTCCCACCCCCAAAAGTTCTGCGATAGAGCATCAGTTTTTCTTACTCAATTGAAGAAACTGGTTCAGGAGAAAAGTAACATATAGAAACAGACTTTTGCACCAGGAATTAGAGTTTGTGTTAGCAGTAAAATGCCTTCTAGAATTTTACTTTGTTCTTCAATATATTTGCTACCATTTCAGTTTCTTTCTTCTGTTTTTTATGACCCTTTCAGTTGGCAAGGATATAATGTCCCCAAAATTGCTTTGAGCTCTTTGGGGGGATGAGTGTCTTGTGACCTTAGGTGATAGTTGTCACAAATAATCTTATGGAAAGTCCTGTTGTATTCTGTTAGTGTAAACAATAGTCCTAGTGCAATATGTTTCCGCTTTGGCCTTTATGGACCCTTCTTTGAATGCTCCCCTGAAAACATTTTAAAAGAAATTATACAAAATCTTTAAACATTTCTTGTCAAACTTGATGGAACCTGAGGTAGGTGTTGACATTGTTTTCTCATTAGTAAGAACTTTTCCAAATAATTTCATCATAGTGGGTTGACATCGAATCTGTTGGGAATGAACGGCACTTTAAGGTGTAAATTGACTCCACATTGAGTTGGGTTTAACTGGCCCCTCCCACAGGGCGTCTGTAACTCCCATTTGGTGTTAGAAGAGCCATCTTCAATCGTGCAGCTGGATTATAGCCAGAAAGTTCTGCTCGTGTCTACACTACAAAGAAGCCTGCTTTTTTACACGGAAGAGAAGTCTGTCAAGCAGATTGGAACACAACCAAGGAAAAGGTGAGCGTCACACATGCCCCAGCGTGGCGGTTACAGAGGGGCCTTAAGTTTTCCTAGGTCACCTTGCCTAGGTTACCCTAGGCAAGCCCACAGTGGCTCTAAGCCTGGGGTCCCCCGACGGGTCCCTAACCTGCTTGGCCGCCTGTGCCAGCATCAGATGGGGAAAGCTCATCCCTCTCATCTGCTGCAGGGACCTGCAGGCATGGCCACTCTGCCTCGAGTGCCAGAATCCGGAAAGTCTCCGAGGTGGTCTGCTCTGGGTCCGCCACAGGAGGGGTGACGGTCCCCTCTGCGCTGTGCAGGCTGTGCCGGGTCGGGGGTAACTGGTAGACGAGGCGGATGTGAGCCCGCCGTCACGGATGCTTGAGAAACTCAGCGGGAAAGTTGTTAACAGCGGTGTCACCTACTGTGGAGCTGTGAGGGGTGCTGTCAAGCTCCTCCTGGGCCTGGAGGTGACAGCAGACTTCCTGGGGGAGTGAGCGAGGGAGGAGTGGAACTGGCCAAGAGGAGTGGGGAGGCTCTGGAGGGGAGGCTGCCAGGCTGAGAGCCCGTCCCCCCGTTTACCTGCCACCTGGAAGGACAGGGGGAGAAGGGCTAGGCCAAGTCCAGCCGCCTACCAGCCGTGCGGGAAGAGGCAGCCGAGCGCATGGGTGACCTCCCTGCCGGAAACACGCTTGTAGAGCTCGGGGCCCGGTTTGTGTGGCGGTGGGGTCAGTGAGGAGGGGCTGGATAGAGTGGTGGGGCCACCCCCTCATTCTGAGCAGAGAGGGACGGAGAGCCGAGTGGGGGCAGCAGGAGGGGGCGGGGGCCGGCAGCTTATAAATCGGGCGGCAGGATTTGGAGACGGTCCTGGTAAAGGGGCACTGTTGCCAACTGAGAATCAGAGGGGCAGGGTGGCAGGTGGGCTGGGGACTGTGGAGAGCAGGCTGACGAGGAGACGTGGTGGCATTGGCCGTGCCCTCGAGGGAGGGCCCACGGAGGCTGGTGGTGACAGCTGTGCTGGTGACGATGGCCCGGAGAAGGGGAGGTCGGACGGGAGGAGCATGATAGCCCTTAGCTCATAAAAGATCTGGTCATGCCTTCCTTTGGCTTCTGTTTTCTGTGCTGAATACCCGCTCGATTCTGTCAACAGTTTGCCCTTTCTGTAACCGTAATGTCCCTGTTAACAGCCCCTGGAAGCGTAAGCACAGTAGAATTTGGAGCTTGGGCCCCGTGGTTGTGCACGTCTTCATCTTGCCTTTCCCTCTGCCAGCGTCCCCCTCTTCTGCTTCGCGTCCTGTCCTGGTTCGTCATCAGGGTCCTACTTTATCGTGTCTTTTTGGAAGGATAGTGGAGTATAAAGAGAGATAAAGACCAGTTACTTTTCACATGGATAAGCCAATAGCGTTTCTCCTAAAACCTGGTCTTCTAGCCTCTTGTGTGGAAACACAAGCCACTCTCCATGAGCCCCTCCTGGTGCCTGTGAGTAGTCAGGTCTTCTGGCCTGGGCCAGGCCCTGTCCCAGGCTGCAGACACCAACAAATGTGTTCCTTTTCTCTCGGGGAAGTATATTTCCCTGAGCCTTAGAGAAGTGGGGATAACACAGAATAAATGGAAAAGCTGTTTACAGGCTTGTTTTTCTGTTGTGTGCTATTTTATTATTTTCTTAAGCTTTTTTTTTTTAAGTTAGTGTTCTTTTTAATTTTTTAATGTCTTATTAATTTTTAAGAGAGAGAGAGAGAGAATGAGCAGGGGAGGGGCAGAGAGAGAGGGAGACACAGAACCCGAAGCAGGCTCCAGGCTCTGAGCTGTCAGCACAGATCCTGATGCGGGGCTCGAACCCACAAACCGTGAGATCGTGACCTGAGCTGAAGTCTGACGCTCAACCCACTGAGCCACCCAGGCGCCCCTGTTGGGTGCTATTTTAGATTGTAGTTCAGAAAGGGCATCTGCTGTGTCTACCCTCCGGAAGCAGGGTTTCAGTCAGCAGGTGTTGGGTGCGTGCCTGCCGGGCAGCAGCGTGCGGCGGACGGCAGTGAGCCAGGGGACAGACATGTCGCCACGCCCCGGCAGGACGAATATGAGCGAGGGGACGCGTGTCCCCCCTCCAGCAGGACGGATGTGTAGGCTACAGTGCACGCTGTGGACACTGTGGACCAGTCAGGGTGAAGCATCACAGGTGGGGGTGGCACGCTCTTTAGAACAGTCGGGAAGGGCTTCTGTGGAGAAGCGCCATTGGAGCCGAAGCCTCAAGCGTGGGAAGGGCCGGTGGAGGAGCATTCTGGTCTCAGGGAGCGGAACATGCCGAGGCCGCGGATCGGGCCAGGGGGCAATGTTTGTGGAGCCGGAGGGGCCCGGGGTGACCGTGGAGAGGTGCAGGTGTAAAATGAGATTGCAAAGGAGGCCCTGAGCCAGCTTGGGGGCGGGGGCCGGAGGGACCACATGCTGTCGCCTGAGTTATTCGAGGCATAACAGAAAGCCATTGAAGTGCTTTAGGCAGCACTTTAGCAACCTGAGCGACCTCTCGGAGCTCACCCTGCTTCTGTGTGGAGACTTCATCGGAGATGGGCAGGAGGGGGGAGGTGAGGAGCAGGCGTGGAGGCTGGCCCCTGGTGGTGGCCGTCAGCGGGGAGCCGTGATTCGGAGGTAGGAAGCACGGGGCTGGACGGTGGTTTGGGTAGAGGGGCAAGGGGGAGAAAGGACTAGATTTCGGTGCTTCTGGCTACGGCAGCGAGGCAGCGGCGGTGGGCGCACCGCTGGGAGCCTGGGCTTGCGGTCTAGACTTCCGTTCTGTTGAGTGGGGGTGCTTGTTAGGTCGCCAAGTGGGAGTCACAGTGAGGAGGGACATAGACAGGTCTCAGCCAGAGACAGAAATTCAGTCATTACCTACAGGTGACACCGAGACCTCTGACATCGGGTGTTTACGTAGGGACGTTGTGTGTTCACGTGACGTTAAAAAATCCTTACCAAGTCTCTGCTGTGGCCAGCACCTTTCTCGATCTGAGGAGACAGCTGTGAACAGGGAAAGGCTCTACTCTCGGGGCTCCCGTTCCTGGGGTGGGAGGCTGACATTAAATGTGTTCTAGAATGTTCGTAGTAATAAATCGGACTAGATTTGGACTAGAGCATACGGGCCAGAGAGGAGGGAGCGGGGGACACGGCCGTGTGCCGTGGATACGCAGCAGGGGTGGTGGGGACCGGGGCAGACTCCTGAAGGAAGGGCAGGAGGACTCACGAGAGGACCTCGGCGAGAGGCAGGAGCAGTGCACGCGCCAGGCACCCGAGGGTTTGGGGAGCAGCAAGGCCAGGTGTGTGTGGAGCAGAGGAGGGGCCCCGGGCGGGACGCCATGCGGCAGGCTTTGCGGCCTCGCCGGGGGCCGCTTTCTTCCGGCACGCCGGCCCTTGTGAACGGCTCCGACCAGGACAAGTCACCCGCGCTGTCCTGGGAGGGGCGAGAGTGGCGGCTCAGGGGGGCAGTCCGGGGCTCAGGCCAGGGCAGGGCGCTGGGAATGCTCGCAGGGCAGAGCTGACCGGGCGGGGAGTGAGAGAAAGAGATCAGCCAGAGGCTGCGGCCTGAGCCGTGGGTCGGGTGGGGGGTGGGGGGCGGGGCCTGGGGGAGAGGCCAGAACAGTGTTGTGGACGAGGTGGCACAGTCTTCCTCCCTGTGGAGAGCCGGAGGGGCAGGTGGAGGGCAGGCGCACGCTTGGGAGCCCGTAGCATGAGGGCGGCAGTTAGAGCTCGCCCCCCCGCGTGATGGTAACTGGAGGAGGGCAGTCAGGGGAGGGAGAAGTTGGGGGCTACGCGGGGGGGGTGTCACGGGGCTGTCAGAGCTGCTGACGGCCCGAGAGACGGCCTGAGACAGACCTTCGGATTTGGCAGCCTTGGCAGCCCGGTGGCTGCACGCGGCCTTGCTTATGAGAGAGGCCGGGGCCTGGAGGGGCTGAGGGCCTGGGGGGGCCAGGATAGCCGTGTGCGGAGACAGCTGGTTTTTGTCAGAGGGAACACACACGGCGTAAGGGGCGCCTGGTGGGGAGCGGGTCTGGTGGGAGGTTTGTAGAGACGGACCGTGAGGCCGGCGCCGGGTGGCTGGCACGGGCCGGCACGGAGGTTGAGATGTTGGCGCCTGTCGTGGCCTCCCTGGAGCCCGCTGGCGGGCCACCCCAGAGGGCGCGGGGCTTGGACGGGGCCGGGTGTTCTCGGCAGGGAGCAGGGCGTGGGCACAGGTACGCTCGCAGGCAGGGAACCTCAGCGGGGGTGGGTTGTGCTCTTCGGATGGAGGTGGCGACCCCACTCAGACCGGACCAGGTAAGATACATGTTACGCCCAGAAGATCTCAGAGACCCCAGCCGTCCCCAAGCGTGTTGTGTCTCTGCTGTCCTCAGGGTTTATCTCCAGGTCTGTGTTGCACTGTTTCACACGGGGACCGTCCGGTCGTCGGGGCCCCTGCACGTTGCAGTCACGTGGAGTGCGTGCCCCTGCAGAGCAGCATCAAGTTCTGGAGCAGGGTCCCCACCCTCGTGCCCGTGTGACGGTCTGTGGGCAGTTGGCCACGGAGCCTTGTGTCACCCATCTTAGATTTTCTTTGTCCCGTGTCAGGCCCTCTGTCCACGCTCAGCATTTCAGGTCTCTGGCACCATAAATTATATATCACGTTAGAGAACACTCCTTTCAGGGGCGCCTGGGGGGCTCTGTTGGGTGTCCGACTCTTGATTTCGGCTCAGGTCATGATCTCACGGTTCGTGGTTTTAGCCCCGCATCGGGCTCTGTGCCGACAGGGTGGAGACCGCGGGGGATTCTCTGTCTGTCTTTCTCCTTGCCCCTCCCCTGCTCATGCATACTCTCTCTCAAAATAAATAAACTTAAAAAAACATAAAAAACACCCTTTTCATATTAATGTGGCTCATAAAGGGAATTAAAGTGGTTTTTAAAGTCATCAGTGATTTTTCTGGAAATGACCTCCACCAGAATTAAGTAGGTAGGTTAACTTAGTTATGATTTTAGAACCCCGCGACGCTTAGACCTTAAAGGTTGGAGTCTGAGGGACCCATCCAGAATGACATCAGGTGCTGCAGAATCGGACCGCGAGTGGGTGGATGGAGGCCAAGCCAGCGGTTTAGGACAACTCACCCCTCAGTCTAGCTAGTTATCTCCAACTTCACTGCCTTCCCTCGGCTCACTCACCACACGTAGCAGTTCCTCAGAGCCAGCCAGCCACCCACCAGGACCCCGTCGGCACGTTCCTTCCCCCAGAGGGCCCGCCCGCCCCTCAGCCGGGTGGTAGTCCTGGGTTTGGCCCTCTCGTGCCCCGGGCAGGACACGTCCCATCTGGACTGTGGGGCAGCCCTTTGAGCCTCACTCGGATACAGCGCCAGCCAGGTGCCCGCACGGCAGTTCCCGCACACGTGCCGTCTGCCCCGGCGTGTTCACAGACACGGGCAGGGTCTCGCCTCCTTCGCCTTTCATGTGGCCCCCAGCACCGGGTCTTACATAACGCAGGAACTCCCCACGCGTTTGTTAAAATGAGTGCATGAGTGACCTAAGGTGAGCAAATCAAAATGGGAGTGACAAGAGATTTTTCAGAGGACCTATAAATAGAAGGAAAACAGTTAACAGTTGGATCACCAAGTAGAAATTGATTTGACAGGAAGGGCAAGAGGAAGAGATTACGGGATGTTCCGTAGAACTCGTTTGGGTCTATTTAGTGAATCTTTCCAGAACAGATCCACCAAAGGCAGTAATCGAGCACGATGCCGATTTTAGCGCTGTCCATGAATGGTCTACAGCGTTGAACACTCTTGGCTAATCTAACAATCTTCGTTTCAAAGTGAACTTGATATTCGATGTCCTCCTTGGACCTTGTCCAGAAGGATTGAGGTACCGGAGCCAGAGGGACCTAGGGGGATACTGAAGTGCAGAGAAATGTCCAAATAAGTTTATCTGTGTGGCTGTGTGGGATGCGCTCTGGGGACAGCCCCTCAGGAGGGCCACACGGTGGCACCCCACAGGGCTCTGCTGTGTGCTGGGAGGGTGAGGAGAGCGTAGGGAGCACATAGGTAGGGAGCACGCAGTGGGGACATGGATGGACCCACGGGTAGCTCCCAGCTGTGGGTCCCTGTAGCCCTGTGGGTGGCTGGTGAGCATTGTGAGACATAGTGTCACCAGCAGTGCTTTTGTGCCTTCAGAGATTGTGTCACTTAATCCTCACTTAACCTTTGAGATGGGGAGAATGACCCCTGGTTTACCGATTAGGAAACTGAGAGCCAGGAAGGTTGCAACCACATGGCAATTCTATGTCAGGGCTAGAAATTGAGCCCAGCTGTCAATCTAGAGCCAGTGCTCTTTCTACTGTTGAAAATCAGAGACGTACAAGGGTGCGTGGGTGGCTTAGTAGGTTAAACATCCAACTCTTGATTTCTTTCGGCTCAGGTCATGGTCTCACGGTTTATGAGTTCGAGCCCCGGGTCAGGCTCCTTGCTGACAGCACAGAGCCTGCTTCGGATTCTCTCTCCCTCCTGCATGTGCACGCCCTCTCTATCTCAAAATAAATAAATGTTAAAAAAAAAATTAGAAGCGTTTTGGAGAGAGGATCAGCAGGACTCAGGGCTGGACTGAAACTTTTTTTTTCTTTGTAATGGTTATTCATTTTTCAGAGAAAGAGAGAGCGCACGAGCACACAGGTGGAGGGAGAGCAGAGAGAGAGGGGGACACAGAATCCGAAGCAGGCACCAGGCTCTGAGCTGTCAGCACAGAGCCTGACGCGGGGCTCGAACCCACAAGTTGTCAGATCATGACCTGAGCCGAAGTTGGACGCTTAACCTACTGAGCCACCCAGGCACCCCTGAAACTTTTTTCTAAATTTTTTATTTCTTTTAGAGAGAGAGAGAGAGAATGAGTGGGGGAGAGGGGCAGAGGGAGGGAGACAGAATCCCAAGCACACTCCATGGTCAGCGCAGAGCCTGACACAGAGCTCAGCCTCACAACCCTGGGATCATGACCTGAGCCAAAATCAGGAGTTGGACGCTCAGCTGACTGAGCCACGCAGCGCCCCTGGACTGAAACTCTTAAACTTTCAGGTCTGGCAGGAGCCTGAGATCAGGCAAAGTCGAGGGACAGTGAGAACTCAGAGGGGTGCCTGGGTGGCCCAGTTAGGGAAGCGTGTAACTCTTGATCCCAGGGTTGTGAGTTTGAGCCCCACGTTCAGTATAGAGATTACTTAAAAAATAGGATCTTTAAAAAAAAAAAAAAAAAGAACTTCAGGATTACTGGTGGAAACATAGGTTGGTATAATCACGTTGAAAAAAGTTTGAAATTGTCTTCCAAACCTGAATTTGTTCTTATCTAGAAACCCAGCAGTTACCCAACAGAGCAGTGGTTCCATCTCTGAAAGGTCCTTGACAGACTCTTACACCTGTGCACTAGGAGGTCTGTGCGAAAATGCTCAGGGCACTACTGTTTAAAATAAAAATGTAGAAATAATGCAAATGCTCATCAGCAAGAAAGTGAATAAATAACTTGTGGACTACTGTGTAGCAGTCAGAATGAATGAGGTATAGCTTTTTTATCAGTAAAGATAAACCTTAAAAATATAATGTTAAGGGGCTCCTGGGTGGCTCAGTCGGTTGAGCATCCACCTCGTGATTTCGGCTCAGATCATGATCCCAGGTTGTGTGATCGAGCCCCACATGGGGCTCTGTGCTGACAGCACAGAACCTGCTTGGGATTGTCTCTCTCCTTCTCTCTGCCCCTCTTCTACTCATGTGTGCACTCTCTCTCTCTGTGTTTCAAAATAAATAAATAAACTTAAAGCAAGTTGCAAAAGTATACAAATGGCATCATACTTTTTTTATACAAATAAAATTGTAAATTTCATAGTGTTTAGGAATACATAGGTATGTGGTTAAACTGTCAGTAAAAGTAAGGGAATAATAAACACAAAATTCAGTCTAGTGGTCATACCTGGGGAACAGAGGGGCAGGAACTTTTTTAGGAACATGAGAGAACATCAGCAGTGTCGCTGATGATTTATTTCTGAAGTTGAGGGATGAATTCCCAGGTGTGCACTTCATTTATTAGACTTCATAACTTTTATGTACCTATAAATACGTATATGTAATATAGTATATATATATAATTTATATATATGATATATACGATAAAACATATATAAAGCATACATTCTTTTGTGTTAGGTATTTCATAATTAAAAAAAATTTTTTAATGTTTATTTAATTTTGAGAGAGAGACAGAGATAGAGCATGAGTGGGGAAGGGGCAGGGGGAGAAGGAGACACAGGATCCAAAACAGGCTCCAGGCTCCGGGCTGTCAGCACAGGGCCTGATGTGGGCTCGAACCCACGAGCTGTGAGATCATGACCTGAGCCAAAGTTGGATGCTTCACCAACTGAGCCACCCAGGTGCCCCCATAATTTTAAAAATAGAGAAAAAATACCACGCCTGGGGACCAGAAGAGAAGCAGGTTCCTATGATGGGTTTAGACTCAGTTGTAGGCGTGATGCTCATTCATTGGGATGTGGGAGTGAGTACAGCAATCAGACGTTAAAAGGAACGGAATTTCCGAACAGGGGGAGGATAGTCAGACCTGGATTTGTCCGCATCTGCTTCAGTTTCCTTTTCTCGGACACAGGAGCTGTACTGTTCGCCACACGGGGCTGTGGTGAGGATTGAGCCAGAGGGTGGAGACAGAGCCTGGGGCCTGGCACCATAATAGTCACCATGAATCGGGATACTGGCTTAACAGTACTGGGTACACAGTTCTGAGGGGGTTGCAGGAAGTATGATACAGAGACCTTGTCCTCTGTGGGCAGAGATGACAATATGGTTCCATTAACAACAACAAAACAAAAACAACAACAACAACAAAAAAACATAGAAGAGGTTCTGAAAAGACATTAATCTTGTTTGGGCTTAGCCAAAAAATTCTTATTACAGTTGACATCAAGGGTTGACAACCATGGCTTTAAATCAGTTCATATTTGTTTTTTTTCTGTTTTTTTTTTTTTTTTCTTGTAATTTCAGCACTGGGAAATTTGGAGCTTGTTTTATACCAGGGCTCTGTAAGCAAAGTGATCTGACTTTGTATGCGTCACGGCCTGGGCTCCGGCTCTGGAAGGCGGACATCCATGGGACTGTTCAAGCCACGTTTATCTTAAAAGATGTCTTTGCCGGAGGAGTCAAGCCTTTCGAACTGTACCCGCGTCTGGAATCCTCCAACAGGGGAAGTTGCAGCTTACCTGAGAAGCACCTGGGGCTCGTTTCATGTTTCTTCCAAGAAGGCTGGGTGTTGAGTTGGAATGAATATAGCATTTACCTTCTAGACACCGTCAACCAGGTAAGTGACGTGATCGCACCACAGCTTTGGTGTCTGTAGGATGTTCATCCACAGACTGTCTCTCAGGATGATAGAAGGAACAATATTGATCCTAATGCTTTACTTTTTTCCATTGAGTCAGTTAAGGAAATCAAGTGATGGTCTGATTATTTTGTAGATTTGAAGAAATGTTTGGTTTTGGTAGAACCTTCTAGCTGTTCTGCCTCTAAGCAGGAGTCTTGTCTGCCCTACCTGGAACTTGAGGGCAGAGTTAGTTGGGTTGGGGCCACCAAGCTGCCTTTTTGCCCCGAGTTGGTTTCTCTTCCTAAGGAGCACTTTGAAAGGCATTTTTGTATTCTTCACGTACAGACAACTTCAGTCTTCTTTCTCTGGGTACTCCAGGAACTTGATACACACTTGGTAGTTAGTGGGGTCGAAACGTTTGGTGATTACACATCAGTTCCTTTCTTCTGAGCCCTCACCCCCAGTGCTTTTTCCAACAGGTGCAATTAACTTCATTTTAGACGTAGAGAAACGGAGACAAAGGGTCTGTCCGTGTGCGCGTTATGGCTGCCGTCAGAGTCTTTCAAACTAAGGGCACGTTTTTAGCTATTCCTCACGGTTATTAAAAATTGACAAAGAATTTAGACGCTTTTCTCTCTACACTGAATGGCCTCTTGTTTGTATTGTTGGCCGAAAAGAGAATTTTTAAAACTTGTTGCATGCTCTGGACATCCCAGGTGGCATCGGGGCCTCTCCCCGCCCCCCGTTCGTCCAGAGCTGTGAAGTGCAGTGCACATGAGTCTCTCCCACAGGAGCACACACAGTAGGGGCCTAGCCCAGGCGGCTCATCACTGCAGCCCAGGAGCGACGTGCCCGTGGACGTTTGTCCAGAGTGCTGTGAGCTGTGATGAGTCCTGGGCAGGGCAGGGCCACTGAGGCTGAGCTCGCCGGGGTCCGTTACCCAAGGAGGTGGTGTCTGAATCGAGTTGGAACTCTCCCAGGGAACAAGAGTCAGGAAAGGAGTCTGAGCAGAGGCCATGGCGTCATGGAGGAACAAGGCTGGGGTTTGGACTGGCCCGTTCCACTCGGGGCACCTGTACCACAGCCCAGGGCAGTTGTGGGAGGATGACGGGCAGGTCCAGCCGAGGAGGCTGAGCTCCACGTCCAAGGGGGTCGGGCGCAGGTGGGACGCGGTTCCGAGTGGCTGAGAGGTGGGGCAGACAACCCGCTCGGTCTCGTGAGTTTACCGGCAAGGTGACTGACTCCAGGTCACGTGCCTGTCAGATATTACCTGCTTTGGCTCTGAATTACTCTTTTTAAATTTAATCTCTACACCCAATGTGGGGTTTGAACTTACCACCCTGAGACCCAGAGTCCTGAGCTCCCCTGACAGAGCCAGCCAGGGGCCCTGCTTCGAATTACTCTTCAGAAGTTTCAGAAAGTGGCCATAACAAAGCACAGTTGTCATTTGACTTCGTAGGACCCCTGCACATGTTTGTGTGTTTTCAGCTATTACTGTTGCCTGGTTGTGTGATTTTCTTTTCTTTTCTTTTCTTTCCTTTTTTGGACAGGCTACAATTGCTGGTTTGGAAGGATCTGGTGATATTGTGTCTGTTTCCTGCACAGAAAATGAAATATTTTTCTTAAAGGGAGATAGGAACATTATAAGAATTTCAAGCAGACCTGAAGGACTGGCATCAATAGGTTTGTATTTGTCATAAAATGTACTGTGTGTACGTAATTGTAGTTTACCATTTACAAACCCTCCCATCGCTTCGCTTTTTCTAAACAGGTATTTGGAGGGTTTCCTGTGCTTCTTAAAATACGGTTTACGAGACTTTTCTTGAAGCTTACCTATTTCACAGCCTCCCGTTTGGTAGAGTGGCTCCGTGGGTCTGGAGGGTGGGAGGCTGGGCGAGGAGGGAGAGCACAGCACCCACATGACTGCTCTCTGGTGTTCGGACGGCGTGTGGGATTAGTACTTCAGAAGATAGAGATTTGCCAAGATTTTAGAACATTTAAATCTGTTATCTGGGACATATCCTTTGCCCTTAACACAGTTCTTCTTATTGCATTGATTATTCTCTCTGCTTTTGACCTTTTTCTGTAATTCATACAAGCCCAGGTTCTAACGAGTGAATGGTCACACACGTTCTCACGCACACTTCGGTGGTCTGGGGCTCATCGGCAAGCTTGTTCCTGACGGTGACGACAGTGGTGTGGGCCCCACCCCCCCTCCCTCCACTCCGCTCTCCTCTCTGTCCTTGTCCTGTCTCTGTCACTTGCCTTGTTCTCCCTGTGTTCCAGAGACCACTAAGCACACGGCATTCCTGGCCTTGTAAGGTCCTGAGAACAACCTTAAATGGAAGGTACTGGTTTCATAGACGAGGAGACTGGGACTTAGGAAGATGCAGCTCCCCCTCCCCAGCCAGGCCCCCTTCCTCCCCGGGGTTGGAGCGGCCTCATCCCCTCCTTGCTCGCCGCACTCCTGTGGCCACCGTTGATGAGGTGGCCTGCAGGGCACCCCGTCCTCCAGCTGCCAGCCCTCTCCGAGCCCTTGCCCTCTCCCACTCACCCGGGCACTTAGCAGGCCCGAACGCTAGGTGTGTGGTGCTCTAGGACGTGGCCCGCTTCTGGCAGGATGGTGCTCCCTGCACCCTCCCCACTCCTTATTGAAGACCCAGGTCAGGGATTCCTGCATTTTTGAAACTTTCCCCGAGTGCTTCAGTTAAGTCAGCCCTCTCTTCACTTGAGTGCCCAGGGAGCTCCCTCCCGCCCTTCTGACCATGGAGCCATTCACTTACTGTGTACCTTACCCCACAAAATAGTAAACTTTTTGGTTGCAAGGATCTTGTGACTCCGCTTCGTGGGCCTACGCAGCACATGGCACGTAGAAAGAAGACCCTGAGTATCTGTTAATTCGTGGTGTCCCCATTTCACAGATTAGAAAACCAAGGACTAGGGGGGTAAGTGACAAGCCCCAAGCCAGTCAGCACGTCTTCTGATTTCTGCTTCTGCCAGCATTTCTCCTCTTCCTCCTGCCTTGCCGCGCTGGTCAGAAATGGGGCCCCTTTGCTGTAGCCACGGCCTTGCGGGGTCCTGGCCTCAGGGGCATCTTTGCTGTTACTCCTCTCGCCAGCATGAGCTCGCATCTGAGTCCCTGCAAGCGAGGGAGCGGAGGTCCTGGACCGAAGGGTGGGCGGGTCGCAAACCCCGGGCCTTCCGGAGCGGAGCAAGGCGGGGAATAGGAGCCCCGGGGGGCAGGCCGCTGGGCTCCATGCGACAGGCCTGCCTGAAGCCTTACTCCAGCCTCATCTCTTTTCGTAATGTTTAGAGTACAAACCGCAGCGAGTAGGAAATTGCACCGAACAGTGTCTCATTAGCCACATATTTACCTCTCGGAAAGATGAGTGTCATAAGGGCTGTCTTGGCCCCGAATTAACCATCTCTTAAGAGATGGCCAGGTGGGGCTGGGGCGGCAAGTGAATTACCTCTTAAGTCAGAGGGTGAGTCGGGATAAATACTCCAAATTCTAGTCGTGGAAAGTGCGTAAGTCCTGACGTGAGTTTCTGAGCTGGCGTTGTCAGTGTCGTCAGGGGCAGCGTGGCCCCTGGGGACAAGTAAGCTCTACACCACTGCCTTCCGGCAGGACTCTCTCACAGCGATGAACATGGTCTGTATCTGCTCTGACCGGTAGGTGGCCGCTGCCCACACGTGAGTGCCACAGAATTTTAAATTTCATTTGGCTTTGACGGGAAATAGCTGCATGTGGCGGCGGCCACTGTATTGACAGGGGAGCTCTGGACCCAGACCTGCCACCAACCTGCGTGCTCTTTGACAAGTCGCTTCCCTGCCCGGGCTTCACGCAGAGCAGAACCCTCCCTGTCAGCCCCCAGTGTGCACGCCACGGCCGACAGTCTGCCCCCGACGACCCTCACAAGAGGACGGGGATTCCCGTCTGTCTGGTTGATGGCCCCAGAACGGTGTGGGGCACATCGTGGGTACTCGGTCACAAACAGGTGGCTGAACGGGTAAAGTGGTCCCTAGTCCTGTGGCTGGAACCCTTCTGGCCACAGTGACTCTGGTGTCGTGTTGAGAAGGATGCTGCTCTCTGCTTGCTCTGGACGCTGCCTTGTTAACATACTTCTCCATCCTGACTTGGTGCTAGCAGGAAATCACCTTCACTCCTTGAATTTCAAGAAATAGGATTAGAGGAGGGCACCTGGGTGGCTCAGTTGGTTAAGAAATAGGATTAGAGGTACACGTGTGTTTTTCAAGTGCCTCTCGAGTAGTAGTATATTAGGGCGTGGTCTAAGTATGGGATGTCACTAAGCCCATTTCTCTTCTTTATAAATTCTTTGTGAATTGATGTGAGAAATGCTGTATCCTTAGTGGCGTTCCCGGACTCTTGAGTTATTTGCAAAAGGCAGCTGTGGGGAATCCTTTTCCTGATTTGGGTACGTGCGCTTCCTGCAGCCCAGAACCGTTTGTTGGAATCTTCTGTGCGATTCTTTTAGTTTCGTTAGTTTCTCTGACTCCGGCAGGCTGGTGTTCAGCAGGGTTAGCAGACCTGAATGAGAGCACGTCGACTATCTTGTAACCAGTAGTAAAACCCATCCCTCCTTTCCCAGCGCGAGACAGCCTGGAGACGTCCGGGTGCACAGAGCAGGTGTCCGGGCAGCGCGCGGAGAAGCCGTCGGGGGCCACAGTTTCTGAGACGAGGCTCAGGGGCTCTTCCGTGGCCAGCTCCGTGGCCAGCGAGCCACGGAGCAGGAGCAGTTCTCTCAACTCCACCGACAGTGGCTCCGGGCTCCAGGCGGCGCCAGAGCCGGGGAGGGGTGGCCAGCCCGCCTCACAGAGATTCAGCGTGATCAGCTCAGAAGAGTTTGAGCAGGAGCTCGTGGTGAAGCCGCTGAAAGTGAGAAAGAAGAGGAAGAAGAAGTCAGGTATGGCCTGTGGCACCGCACGCGCTGACTCCTCACGTAGGGGGTGCTGCCCTCACGGAGCGAGCGCCTGCCCACTCGGGTGAGGGGAGGCAGGGAGGGTCTGCGGCCATCACGTGTCCCCCTCTGTGGAGGGGCTTTGCCGTGAAGTATTTCGTAAGTTGCAAAAGAGCGCCACGCACACGTAAAGCGCTTCCGCGAGGTTTAAATCCTGTAACGTGCGCACCTGCGTACTTAACCGCCCTGCTTGCTGGCCCTGGGGTTCCACTTCTCAATATTCAGGTAAAAATTTGGATCTATCTACATATACCATGTGTTAGACCAGAGTCTGTGAACCCGGGTGGAAGGAAAGTCATGGAGGCAGAGGGATCACTACGTTTGGGGTTGGCTGTGTTACAGACGTGCGATCTAACAGAGAACTCGTTTAACTCTGCTCCTTGGTTCCTGTTAGGCCTCCCTAGCTACAGATACCGCAGTATCGAAGGACAGGTATCGGACTGCTGAGCGTTTTAATCATTTTAAACAGTTGATCTGTAGTCCATCTGTTCCTTTGTTTTTTCCCCTTAACATTTCTTGAGCGAGGCCTCAGAGCCCATCAGCCGGTCTGACGGTTGCGTCCATTTAAAACACCTCTGCGTTAGGATAATTCATACTTCACTTAGGTTTCCGTCGTTTAAGATGCATTTTTTCTTGAGCCAAAATTTTGTTTTTTAGTCTCTTACCGTTTATGCAGAGTCATCCGTCATCTTAAACGTTCTTATTTTAAATTAGAAGGTGGAAGCCGGAGTGCCTGCCACAGTTCCCTTGAGTCAACTCCCTGCTGTGAGTTTCCGGGTGACAGTCCCCAGTCCTTGAGCACAGACCTGCTGTCCATGACCTCAAGTTTGGGCAGCATTGTGGATCGCTCGAGCACAGAGTCTCCTGACCGGGAGAGTAACCTCAGTGGAGAGGTGAATGGTGTCCTGCAGGAGAATAATGACCCCGAAGCGTTCAGTGTCCTGGAGGTGCCTGAGCCTGCCCCTGACGTACTGAATGAAGGGCGTGACAGTAGACCTGAAAGTCCACGATGGAACCACCCAGGCGAGACGGAGCCACACAGGGGAGTGTGGACTTCACTCTTGGAGCTGAGAGAGGCTGTGGAAGGCAGTGATGTTACCGACCTCAGAGAGGAGCCTTGCCCCGCAGACGAGGGACTGAATAGCAGACAGTCACCCTGGCGAGAACAGGCCCGGGAAGCAGGGGACATGGAGCCCGATGACCCCCAAAGCACTTTTTCTGAAGCCCCCTTCCTAGACTCACCCCCGGTGCCTTCAAGCCTCAGCTGGGCCCCCCACGCGGAGCAGCGGCTGCCGGGGACCAGAGCTGGCGAAGGCGGTGCCGAGGGGCCCGGCAAGGGGCAGGGCTTCCTAACGCACGTGGAGGCCCCCGGCCACCTCGGCTCATCTCCCTGGCACGCTGTCACTGACAGTGACACAGGCCTAAAGGAAATGGCGACCTCGGAACGTGACCTGGGGAGTGCGGGAGGACGGCGGACTCCCCCGGTCTCTGCCTTGGCGACTCGCACCCGTGAGCCGCGGCTGGAGCAGCCTTCCCGGGACCAGGTGTTAACGTCCAGCGACGAGGAGGACATCTATGCCCAAGGGTTGCCTTCATCTTCTTCGGAGACGAGCGTGACTGAGCTCGGGGGTAGTCGCTCCCTGCAGGACCTGAGCCAGCCCGGCACAGAAGACACCGGGCTGCTAAAGTCGGATCAGGTATGTGGGTTTGTGGTGGCCAGTTTCCTGTGGGTCCACCCGACGATGCACGCGGTTAAGGAGGGGGACTCTCAGTCATCCTGCATAAGGAGATTTCTTTAAAGTGCTTGCTTTTCTTAGCAGATGATTCTTATTCAGTGTATTTGGTTTCAAAACTAACCACGTATTGTGACTTTTCCTGCTGAGTAGTTGTGAGGCCCAGATTATGAGTGTGAACTTAGGTGTGCTTTCCCCAGATGTACCACTGGATTCCCTCGATGCCGATATGTGTATCGTTTGGGCAGCTCTCACCGCCTGCTGGACACCGTTAAGCACTTTATGAGTCCACCTCATTTACTCTAAAAACAAAACAAGCTGTGAAGTTGGCACTGCCGTGGTCCCTGTTTTACAGCGGAGGGAACCGCAACTCGGTTAAACGGCTTGCACAGGTCCCATAGCAAGTGGAGCGCAGGGCTGGCCCCGGGACCGTCTCCCAGCCTCTGTGCCGTCCCACCTTCAGAATGAAATGTCCCGCTTACTTGCTTTGAGACCAATGCCGAAAGCTTAGACCTTCCCCTCGGTCCCGCCTGCACCCACCCCCTCTTGAGAGCCCTCGGTTGCAGGCCCCGCGGCACGTGGACGGCCAGGTGGGATCTCAGAGTCTTGAGGAGGCAGACACACGTGCCGATCGTCTCAGCTGAGCGAGACTCTGGGCCGATGGAGGAGAGCACAGGGCAGGGCTCTGGGAAGCTGCGAGGCGCCAGCCAGGCAGACGACGTCCTGGGAGGGCAGGCTGTTGGGATTCTAGGCCAGAACTCTAGAAAAGCCCTCCCCTGGGTGATCGGGAACCTGGCACTCGGAGGACTTCTCCCCCACCTGCTGACAGTCTTCCCCCCCATCCCAGTAGCTGGAAAAGCCCAGAAATTTTGCGGCACGTTGGGGAGGAGGTTGAGAAAGACTTGTCACGGGGCGCAGGGCCGGATTGGCAAGGGTCGGGCGCCATTCTCTGTGAAGCAGTTGACTTGCATATTCAAGTGATTGTGCAGGTACATCGATTTCTTCTGCAGCTTCAGAAAACTGTCAAACTACAACGACTTCATTTAGCTTTGATTTTTAAAAAGAATCCAAGCAGCCAAACTATTGGTCTACAAAATTCTGCCAGGCTGAGCATCTTGGCCAGATTTCCATCAGCCACACGGTGTGCCCCATGTCCAGTGATGGGGACCGTATTTAAAACACTAGGTAGCGTATCTGCAAGGATCGGAGGCACGAAATAGCAATTTGCACGCACGTTGTATAAAGCGCGGTACGCCTGTGCACAAAGCACCGCATTAGGAAGGTGTTCTCGGATGACACGGTGTTAGCCGGGGATGCTGTGGGGTCCCAGTAGGGGACGGCAACTCCCATTTCAGAGTGCTTGCTTCTCTTCGAGCACGGCCCAGAGACAGCAGGTCCCCGCCTGTCTTCTCAGAGATCCTCGGGTCTGCGAGCTGAAGGACGCCCTGAATGCTTGGCCTGCTGATGAGAGCACGACAGCGCAGCTCTGTCCTCTGCCACAGAACTCACCAGGCTCTGTCCTTGTCAGTTTGCAGAGAGCTGGATGGGGTACTCTGGCCCCGGCTACGGCATACTCAGCCTGGCGGTCTCCGAGAAGTACATCTGGTGCCTGGACTACAAAGGCGGCCTGTTCTGCAGCGCGCTGCCGGGCGCCGGGCTACGCTGGCAGAAGTTCGAAGACGCCGTCCAGCAGGTGGCAGTCTCACCCTCAGGTCGGCCTCCCCGGCTCCCTGCTGGCACCCCTGCAGCCCGCCTCACACACAGTGGGCCCTGCAGTGGCCCCATCCCTTCGGCAGACCGTCCCGTTCCTCCCGTTCCTCCCATTCCTGCAGGTTTGGGGGGTTTTCTCCCACAGAACAGGGGTCACTCCATTTGACATCAGTTAACGAATAGAGTAAATGGATGTCTAGTTTGAATTTTTGTTTTGTTTATTAATTGCAATGGTGACACATGAAATTGTTTTTATAAGCTATACAAATAGCTTGAATTTGGGGGGTATTTTTGAGAGATTAACATACCTCTTATAAAAAGAAAATCTGTTTCAAAAATGAAGGCCTTTGGGCTGATTGAAAAACAAAATGTGTTTGTTTCCTATTGTTGCTTTAACGCAACTGAACTAATGAAGGGGGGCCTGTGGATGTGTTGGATATGTTCAGATCATTTGGTTTCCTTCCTAGAAATTATTTTTTAATGAGCGATGTGTATGCTTTAGCCAAATAATCTACTCCCTGAGCGTAGAAGAAAAATGTGTTCATTCTCACAAGCCGTACTTAGGCTAACCATTTTTAGTGAACCGTAGCAGACGTTTCCTGAATGAGGTTCGACCAGACTTTCAGCCTGTACTTCCCCTACCTGTCTAGAATCATTTGCTCATCTGTTTCGTCATAATGTTGGCCACTTCACCTATCAGGGGGTAGGTAGGTAGAATAGAAGTATTTCTACGCATTTGCCTCATAGTAACGAACTTATTGTTGGGACATTGGAATAGAAGTCAGACATTGGAGGGACGCCTGGGTGGCTCAGTCTGTTAAGTGTCTGACCCTTGATTTCAGTTCAGGTCTTTTTTTTTTTTTTTTTTTTTTTATGTTTGTTTATTTTGAGAGAGAGTCTTCCTGAGCGGGGGAGAGGCAGAGAGAGGGAGAATCCCAAGCAGGCTCTGCATTGTCAGCACAGAGCCCGAAGCAGGGCCTGAACCCACGAACCGTGAGATAATGACCTGTCAGCTCAGGTCTTGATCTCAGGGTTGTGAGTTGGAGCCCCACATTGAGCGCTGCACTGGGCATGAAGCCTATTTAAAAAAAAAAAAAGAAGAAGGAGGAGGAGAAGGAAAAGTCAGACAGTAGAATAGAAATCAGACCAAACGTACTCTGTGGCCTTTGACTCCTCCTCTGTAACTTCAGTGTGCTTTCAGCTGGATTTCCTTTGACCCTTTCCAGGTCACTGTTTAAAATACTAGTTTGTTCAAGGTTGCTTTGTTTTAGCTCTTTGCTTATTTGAAAATTATTTTTCCTTAGTGGCTGAGACATAGCGTATTTTGTTAGCGGGCCTTATATAACTGTGCGTTTTCATTCTTTCTCTGTCATTCACTTCTGGGTTCATCTCCCCAGCCATCTAAAAGCTTTGGTCCTGTCCTGATTCGGTTGACTACTTTGTGTCTCCAAAACGTTCAGGCCCTCGTTGACCTAGGGAGAGTTCTGTCTCCACCAGCTCAGTGTCTGAGCTGAGGGGCCCTGCAGTCTTCAGGGGGCACCGAGCCCCGTGGCGTCCAGGGTGTGCTCCGGGCTCGGCCGTCTGTCCTGCTTTTCTGCTCTTACCTCAACTCCTACTGTCAGACCCTCTGGTCTGGCCTGGCTGTGCTCTGCTGATTCACGTGGTTTCTTACACGTGGCTGCCTGGCCTGTGCTACACCCTCCGTCCACATAGAACACCTTCCTCCTTCCCTCCCCTTCTTCATGTCTTTTCTTTTCGCTTTCTTTTCTTTCAATTGTATTTCAGGAATAAACTTGAATGATTCGTCACTTACATGTAACACCCAGTGCTCATCCCCACAAGTGTCCTCCTTAATGCCCATCCCCCACCCTCAGTTTGTTCTCTGTAGTTGAGTCTCTTACTGTCTGTCTCCCTCTCTGTTTTTATCTTATTTTTCCTTCCCTTCCCCTATGTCCATCTGTTTTGTTTCTTGAGTTTCATATATGCGTGAAATCATATACATTTGTCTTTCTCTGACTGATTTTGCTTAGCAAATACATTCTAGCTCCATCCACATTGTCACAAATGGCAATGTCACAAATGGCAAGATTTCTTTCTTTTTGATTGGCAAGTAATATTCCAGTGTGTGTGTGTGTGTGTGTGTGTGTGTGTGTGTGTGTGTGTGTGAAAGAGAGAGAGAGAGAGAGAGAGAGGGACAGAGGATCTCAAGCAGGCTCTGCACTGACAGCAGAGATCCCGATGCAGGACTCCAGCCCATGAACCACAAGATCATGACCTGAGCCAAAGTTGGACGTTGAACCAACTAAGCCACCCAAGGGCCTTCTTCACCTCTGTGTCTCAGAATCCCTTTCTGAGTGAAAAAGGATAGCCCAGCTCAAATGCTTCTTTTCCATGCATCTTATCCCCTTAGCTGATCCAGAAATGCCTCCTTTGTGTCCCTGTGGGACTTTTCAACCTCTGGTGGGGCACCAGTTGTGCCTCCTAAGGTAACCGCGTCAGCGCTACCACTGCCCAGCTCTGCCGTGTCGTCGATATGTTCTCACCTCCAGTCTCCCTAGCAGCCCCGTAAGGAATGGATGAGAAAATGAGGCACGGGGACGCCAGGCGACTCGATGCCCGAAGCCACATGGCTGGTGGGTGGTGGCCAAAGGCTCATCCTTGGCGCTGCGGGCCCTTTCCCCAGTTGGGGTAGAAGCAGAAGGGAGAGAACGGTTTTAGAAATCTCTCTCCCCGACACAACCAGAGTGAAGTTTTTTGTGTGAATCACAACATTTACTGGATAGTGAATAGCATTTGTATTTCCGCAGGCGCCCTCCTCTGGAAGATTGAACAGAAATCTAACCGAGCTTTTGCTTGTGGAAAAGTGACCATCAAGGGAAAGCGGCACTGGTACGAAGCGCTGCCCCAGGCGGTTTTTGTGGCCCTGAGCGATGACACGGCCTGGATCATCAGGACGAACGGAGACCTATACCTGCAGACAGGTAACTGGAGGCTGTGCTCCAGCGCCCGGCGGTTTGGGGGTAATTGCTTCCTACCGTCCTTCACTTTGTTAGGGACATGCTTAGAACGGTCACAATGACTAAGGAGCTAAAATCAATGTAAATTAAAGCATTTCTGGAAAGACAGTATTTGCCATTGGAATAAATTAGCAATTTCCCGCTATTGACTCACATTCAGCCCAGGACAAATTTAAGGCAAAGATTAATAGGATTAATTAGTGAGATACAGAAACAGATTTTCCTCCTTCTGGCCAACCATTGCCTGTCACACATGCTACAATATCGAATCTTAGCGGGAAGGAAAATGACATTACAGTCATTTTTTCCTTTAGGTTATGGCTGGATTTTTTTCAGCCAGGTCAAGGCCTGCTTCTGTATACTTGTTCACATGTGGGTCTGGAAGAAACACTGAGAGAGAATTTGATCAAAGTAGCAGTTCAACTTCGTCCTAATAAACTGCCCTGCGGGGAACCTTGAGCTGCTGCAGGAGACACAGGGAGACTTGCTTATTAAACACCAAGTGTAACAAGAGTGAGTGTTAGTGTCCTGTCGGCAAAACGGTCTGTGAGTTTCCAAAGGCAGTGTGATTTGCCGGCATCTGCAAAGGCTGTGGGGCACGGAGCTCTTTTTTGGTCGTCAGGAGGCCGTAGTGGATTTACGTAAAGATCGGTCTTCTGACCATTTAATATCGCTGATTTGGAGAGAATGTTTTAATCTGCTATGAGCCGTCAGCCAGGGATGACTCTCTGAGATTGAAAGCCTTTGCACCTGTGGCGCTCTGTCGCCTGTGGGAGGGCCAGCATCCCCGAGAAGCTGCTGCCTGAGCCCTGGTGGTCAGCCTTGCCAGCTTCTGGGCCACCTGCCAGTCCCGGTCTCTCCATTCTAGTTCCTGTGTCTCCCTTCAAGTGCAGAGAGCTCTGGAAAGGCAAAGGCATCTCCAGTTTCCAAGGGCATTTGAGTTTCGTTCCTGGTGGGGAACGGAGTGCTTGTGGCCTGGGGTTGGGGAGTGGCGGACCAGACCTACCGTGTCAGTCCCTGCGGCTGGCCTGAGGATCTGTGGTGGAGGAAGCCCCGCAGGTGACTCTCCTGGTCAAGGACGAGACGTGCCGCCAGGGACGTGGTACACGGGGTGCTTCTGCGATTAGGCGGGGCGCACCCTCAAGCAGCGAGAACTGATCGCAGGCCGACGCCACGGAGGATGGGCTTTTAGTTACCGGCTGCTCTGCCAGCTCCTGAGGAGAGGCTCCAGGCTCGTGAGACAGGCTACAAGGAGGTGGGGGCAAGAGCCCCGGCCGGGGAGTCAGGGACCCTCAGCTCTGGCCCTGCCGTGGCCTTGCCTTCCATCTAGGGTCCCCCCACCCCCACTCCCGCCAACTAGGTGAGAGCAGGGAGAGGGCCGCTGCCTTGTCAGAGCTGCTCCGCGGAGGGTCAGAGGAGGGGCGGAGGCCTCGGAGCCCCGCCGTCGCCAGCGGCTGCCACAGCAGCTCGCTCACCCGGATGCTCTGAGGGGCACGGCCGCAAAGCATGGGAGGGCCTCGGGAGTGCTGCTGCTCTGGGCCCGGGCCTCCTGGCTCAGCCTCTGGCCGCTCTCCTGCTCTGGGCCTTCTTGTTCTTTCCAGACTTCGTAAGATACTTGGGGACGCCGGATTCCGAGCTGTGTTATTCCTTCAGTTTTCTTTTTTTTTTTTAATGTTTATTTATTTTTGAGAGAGAGAGCGCCAGAGCATGAACAGGGGAGGGGCAGAGAGAGAGGGAGACACAGAATCTGAAGAAACAGGCTTCAGACTCTAAGCTGTCAGCACAGAGCCCGATGCGGGGCTCTGACCCATGGGACTGTGAGATCATGACCTGAGCCGAAGTCAGACGCTCAACCGACTGAGCCACCCAGGCGCCGCCCCCCCCCTTCAGTTTTCAAAGCGCATCTGCAAACACTTCAGATAGACGCCATACTTAAGCACAATTTCGCCATTTTTTGTTGACTGACCCTTAGAAAGACAAAGTACTTATTACAAAAGAACAGGCAAAATACCGAAAAAAGGAAAAGAAGCCGACGACAGAATACAAATGAGGTGTGAAATCCTGATTGTGTGTTGGGGGGCTTCCTGTCTGTCTCCCTGGCAGGTCTCAGTGTGGATCGCCCCTGTGCCAGAGCCGTGAAGGTCGACTGTCCATACCCACTGTCCCAGATCACAGCCCGAAACAGCGTGGTGTGGGCGCTGACAGAGCAGAGGGCCCTCCTGTATCGGGAGGGCGTGAGCAGCTTCTGTCCTGAAGGGGAGCAGTGGAAATGTGACATCGTCAGGTATCCGCAGGGAGAGCAGAGACGTCTCCATCGGCTCTCTTGTCCCACCCTCAGTTCTTTGCTCGACTCCCCTTGAGGCACCCATGTGAGCCCGTCCTGGCCAAGGCTGCTTCTCTGGAGCTCTCCGTGGGGATAGCATTCTCTGGAATTCTCAGGAGCCAGTGTCGGCAGCCTGACCTTGGAGACGCCCTGTGCCTGCCGCTGCCTGGCAGACTGGGCGTCGGGTCAGAGCTCAGTTTTTTGAAATGCTGCTGCCCTCTTGTGTAACCCCGAGCATCACGGCATCCCGAGTCTCTCATGACAGTCTCTGTTCGGCACCGCCCAGTGCTGTCGGGTGGTTTCTGTTTACAGTCTCGACGGTTTAGGGCCAAATGTTTTTATTATCATCCTAGTCCATGGTAATCAGTCTCTGAATTTTAATTCGTTGGGTTACTTGTACCACTCAAAATTTTATTTGCAGACCATCAAATCGTGTTGCTGATTAGAAAAATGAGACTAGGATGCCCTTGGTTTGAACCTAGCAGCCCAGTAAACTTGAGCAGGTAGCTCCTGGGAGCCTCCCTCGGGCTGGGCTGGGCGCTCGAGGGGGTCTGCCCGGTGCCCTCCCCTCCCAGGGCTCCTGCTCCGGGGGGAGCCGCGTAACCGGCTGGTGCCAGTTAGCGTAGATGGTCCTAAACCGGGAGTGCGGCCCGGCTGAGCCTCGAAGCTGGCGAGGGCTTCACCAGAGGGGCACGAGGGAGAAGGGCACTGCCCGCAGCGAGATGGCGTGTGCCCAGCTGCTGCCGCCCAGCACAGCCTGGCACATGGGGGGCGCCTCCACTCGCTAGATTGTGCAGGAGGGAGCAGCGGAGGGTGTGGGGCTCTAGGCCTCACGTCCCTTAGGTGCCTGCATTCTTTTCTTGTAGGGTATTTTCTCGTCCCTGCCGGGCCGGGTCTTCAGTATGTCTTTCGGAAGCTGCCACACATTTAAACAACATACACTGCACAGTAATGTGACTCAAAACTGGACCTTCTGTCCTTGGAACTGGTGGGTGGGGTCCAGACCCAGCCAGGAGACACTTGATTGCCACATTCCTAGTCACGCTGGGCGCTTGGAGCGTGGGTGCTGACTCCCGTGTTCTCTCCCGTTCCCAGTGAAAGGCAGGCTTTGGAACCTGTCTGTATAACCCTTGGGGACCAGCAGACTCTGTGGGCCCTGGACATCCGAGGAAACCTGTGGTTCAGGACCGGCATCGTTTCCAAGAAGCCTCAGGGAGATGACGACCATTGGTGGCAAGTAGGTACTCAGCTCCAGGGCCACTGGCCAGAGTGTCCCCCCGGGTTGGGAGCTCTGCTCCCCGTTTCTAGCCCTTGTCTTCTCCGTAAAGAGACTGGGAAGGTTGGACCGAATTAAGAACACTCACTCTTTACTCTTTGAGGAGTTAAACTTCGCCGTATTTGAGCACATTAGAAACATCAAGGGCTTTTCGCCGTAGGAGATCACTTACAAAGCTCTCTTCGCTTAAATTTACAGGCTTTGTTTATTGTTTCTTTTTTTGTTTCGGTGTTGCTTAGTAATTTATCCTCACGTGCTAAACAAGCCCAGGGAAGACCTAGGTAATGATGATGTTTAGGAAGAGCTAGATGGTGAGTTTGGAAACCCAACCTGCAATTCGAATTCATCTCTCTCTGCTTGCTCTCAAGGTCTCTAAGCAGGCAGTGTTTCAACAAAGAAAGGAGAATGTTCCCACGTGTTCCAAGAAAAGGAAACACTCTGCGTCATAGTAGGGTATAAGTAAGCTAACTTTTCGTGACTCGGTCACAGCCAGAGTGGCCTAGAACGTGTCTTCAAAGAAGTTGTCCCTTCCCCTCTTTGGTACCGTTCAGTGTAACTGTAGCTGCCTTCTCCCCCCCGCCCCCCTGCCGCCTCGCCTCCTGCTCCCATCAGCAAGGTTGTTCTGACCCTCAGCAGTTGAAAAATAAGCAATGTCTCTTCAGTGTTTGTCTCCACTGGTTCAGGTTTAAAAAAAATTTTTTAATGTTTATTTAATTTTTTGAGAGAGAGAGCCTGAGCCAGAACATGAGCAGGGGAGGGGCAGAGAGAGAGGGAGACCCAGAATCTGAAGCAGAGGTTCCAGGCTCTGAGCTGTCAGCACAGACCTCGACGCGAGACTCGATCCCACAAAGTGCGAGATCACGACCCGAGCCGAAGTCAGACGCTTAACCGACTGAGCCACCCCAGTCGGGTTCCAAAATAAAACCAGGTTCAGGTTTTATTGTTGCCTCAGACTTGCTGTGTTGAAGGCAGTTCTTTCATTAGTGGCGCTTAGGTCTTTTGAATGAGAATGTGAAAAATAAGTTGTGTTTGCTATTTAATGAATAAGTATATGTGTACGTATGTCTCTAATTTGATATGCCAGATACTACCTGAGAAGTCGTACAAGTGATTTTAAAATATCCTCTCCATGCTTGTAACTGTGTTGTATGGTTATACACACACACACACACACACACACACACACACACACACACTCTGTCTCTCATGTATGTATGTACCCAATTCCATTTTTAAATAACATAAAGTTAGATACCATTTACCGTAATATTGAGAACCTTATCTTTAGAGAACTTTAATTTGACAGAATCCCCTACGAGGTATTTGGAAGCGTAGTTGTTCTAATTACCGTAAGACTGATTGCTCTGTAGCTCTAGAGCCAGCTTTATGTTTGGCTGCTAAACCTTTCTTTTTTTTAATGTGCATCTTGCTTATCTGCAAGTGTGGGGTGCTAAGGCGGTCTGTCACAGACTCGCTGCGTGGCCTTGGCGTGTGCACTCCCAAGGAAGAACAGAGCTCGCTGGGCCGGCACACAGCAGTGTGCGTCGTGAACCCCGGAGCTGGGTGCCCAGCGTTCTGTGGGCTGCGATGGAGACCACCCAGCCGGGCTGGCGGAGCGCTTGCCGACAGTAGGAAGTGGGGCCGCGGGGTCCTGATGTGGTCTGATGTTCACTTAAACTTCAGTTAGGGCGGCGGCTCATCCTTCCATGGATTTGGAAAAAAGCGGATTTGTACACTTAAGTACCGAGTGTTGCGGTAATTCCCTTTTTGTTTGCTTTTGTTTATTATAAATTAAGTTCCCTATGATAAACGACGTCCCTTTCACTCGATCGTGTGTGACCTGGGAACGTGGCCTGCACAAGGCTGTCCTCGGAGTAGGGGAGCGACATTCTCTATAATCCAGCTCGACGGGGGCAGACGTATACATGACAGTCACAGGGAATCAGATTTTGACCATCTTAGAAAGAACTTTCTCACAACCAGAGCTGCCGAACAGGGAGAGGCTCTCCCCAGAGGCGCCCTGGAGAGTGTCTTTCGGGAATGTTAGAGAAGCAGCTTGCACACGTGAACCAGGGTGTGCCCTTCACGTCCAGGGCAGTCCCAGCTCGTGCTGTTGAACTGGTGTAATTACTGACAGTCCTAGTCTAGACCGTAACCCTACTTACAATACCTCGTTTAACCCGTGTTGTGATTCTGAGGACCGCACACTGTTGTCTGTTGGAAACACCTAACTTTGAAAGCAAAATCACCCATTCTCACTGATTAGAATAAAAGGCTTTGGGGGCCTGAGGGGGTCACAGGTAATCACAACAGTAATACATGCTGTTGTGACGGTCCATATCCTACGAAAACGTAGAAAACAGAAGGGGACGTTTTCTGCCATCCCTCTAAATCCGACCCTCAGAATTAGCTGCAGCTGGTGGTCTGGTAGCGTCCTGCCGGCCTTGCTCTGGTGCTGACACGGTGGGCACGTGCACACGTGTGTCAGGTGTTGCCGCACGAGGGCCGAGCCTCACTGTCCGTGCACAGGGGTAGGGCGCTTGTGACCGCTGAGAGCAGGGTGTCTTTCCGTCCCCTCCAGGTGAGCATCACAGACTACGTGGTGTTCGACCAGTGCAGCTTATTCCAGACCATAATCCATGCCACGCACTCGGTGGCCACCGCAGCCCAGGTGCCCGTCGAAAAGGTGGCAGATAAACTGCGCATGGCCTTTTGGTCTCAGCAGCTTCAGTGCCAGCCAAGCCTTCTCGGGGTCAACAACAGTGGCGTCTGGATCTCCTCAGGCAAGAACGAATTCCATGTCGCTAAAGGAAATCTCATCGGTGGGTGAATTACTTGTCTTTTTACGTTGACTTGATTGGCAGCTTCACTTTAAAGCCAGCATTGAAACAAAAGCTTTAAGATCTCAACTTCAGAAGATAATTTGGTGCCAGTGTGTGAAGTGTTTGTGACGGAGGCGTTCTTTATGCTTTGTATCAGTTTCCTTTTTTTTTAATCTGTCGTTCCTGCAACTTGGGTTCCAGCATTTGGCTGGTGTGTGATCAGTTTCTACTGGGAATCTGTGATGATATAGAAACGGCAGATGGAGCTCATTTTTATGTTCATAATTCCACATTCAAATGAAAAAGCGCACCCAAACTACAGTGCTCAGCAAGACAGAATAGTCCATTTACTAGAGGAAAAGTTCTTTCACTGTGGGGAATGAAGGCTCTGACGAGATCTGTGAGTGTCGTTAAGAATCCACGTGTACCCACGAGGACTTCGTTTCTATGAGTGAAGCCCAGCTTTGTGCATTTTTTCCAGCTCACCTCCCTCTGCACATCTCACCCGCCCACCCGCCCAGCTGACCCTGGGCGGGACTGGGCTCTGCTTGTCAGCATAGAAAGGAAAACAAGGGACTGGCCTCACAGCACTGGTGTGGACCTCCTAATCTAAGGGCACTCTAGAATTAGCTGTAAGAGGTTTGAAAACCAGTTGTCCCGAACCAGAGCTTTGGTGTGTGTGTGTTTTCTTCTTTCTTTAACACACTTCGTATTCCTTCTAGGCACTTACTGGAATAATGTTGTTCCCCGAGGGACAGCTTCTGCAACAAAATGGGCCTTTGTGCTGGCTTCCACTGCTCCCACAAAGGAAGGTTGGTTGAGAAATGTAGTGCATGGGTTGGCTGTTGCAAGGTGAAAGCCATGGTCTGACCATGGCCTTGCTGCGATGGCGTGTGGCTGGGTAGGCCTCAGAGATGGTACAGTGGCTTCACGGACAAGCATCCGTTGTCGGCTGAGCCAAGGCCCCCGAAGCTGGATAGGCCTGACCAGGAGAGAGGGTCTAGTGTGGAGACATCGAGTGAGTCCACAGGCAAAATGCCATTTCAAAGGAGAGAAACAATTGGTGTCCCACCAGAGCCACAGCTGGAGACTCCCAGCGACATGTCAGGGTCCAGAGCACTGCAGCCAGCGGGCACCAGGCTTCTCTGGGTGTCTTCCCGTTTCCCCTTGGGAAGTCTTCCGTCACCTCCTGGTAACCTCTTTCAGTCTGGTTTTCAGCCTCCGGCTAGTTGTGCCGTGTTAGGGCAGGCCTCCCCTGCAGAGGCAGACCTCCTGCATCTCCACTCAGGGCGCCCCTCCCTCCCAGAGCGCAGGGTTTGGAGCTGGGAGAGGCAGTGCAGCTGCCCAGGGAGCTGAGAGCCGGGGCAGTCAGGTAGCCCCGCTGGGAAGTGGCAGAAGGCTCCTTCTAGGATCGCCCCGGGGGCGGGACGGGCAGATGCCGAGAAGCCTGTGGTCCAGACAAGACAGCTGGGTAGTCAAGCCGTTAGTCCCACTAGGATTTGGCTAACTTGTCCGTACAGTAAAATGTTTTCTTGCCTGATCACTCTGACCGCGGTTCTGAAATCTGTAAGCTCCAAAAAGCATGGGTTCTCTCCTGAGATTGGCACAAATTCATTTGGCAACAAAACCTGACCTGAACCCGACGTGAGGCTGCTTATTTCTGCCACCAATTAGGCCTGTGGCAGGAACAGTACTGCGTTTCATGGCTGCCTGGCTCCCTGAGGCTGTTACTTAAATTTGTGGCATGCCCAAAACCTTAGGTATTCAAAACCCAAAAATACTTGAATTCTTAAACCCATCTGGCCACAGGTTTTAGACAATATGTTCTCACGGAGGTTCTGACTTTCCCAGAGGTTGTCTGCATTTTAAACTGAACCTGTTAAGCCTGAAGGACTGTACCAGTGGTGGGGAGGAAGAGAGGGTAAATTTTGAGGAGAGGCTAGGGAGGAGAGGAGGCCCTCCGGCTTCCCAAGCCTCCCTGCCCGCCCACCCCCTCCACCAAGACAAGACTAAGGGAGCTTTGGTTCCGTCCTTCTGAGGAATCGCTGATGTCCCTCCCTCCAGAGCGCCAGGCACAGCCAAATCAAAGACTCTCCAGCCCTTACAGAACGTCCGAGGTCGGAGCCACTGAGCCCACTTTGTAGCCTTCATCAGATCTCATAAGCCCTGCTTTCTTTCCTCCCTTTAGAACATCTCAGGCTTGTCTCTTAACTGGCTGGCCATGGGGTGCGCCTGTGACCTCTGACGTAAAGCACACAGAGCGAGCCTGCTGCGCAGCCGCGCTGGGAGCTGTCGGGTGTCACCTGCCCAGAGGCCGGGGTGCCTTGTGCGTTTCTCCAGTGACGAACATGAACCTTTTCCGCAGGAAGTTCCTTGTGGCTGTGCCAGAGCAGCAAGGACCTGTGCAGCGTCAGCGCCCAGAACGCTCAGTCCCGCCCCTCCACGGTGCAGCTGCCTCCCGACGCCGAGATGAGGGCTTACGCCGCCTGCCAGGACGCCCTGTGGGCCCTGGACAGCCTCGGCCAGGTGTTCATCCGGACGCTGTCCAAGAGCTGCCCCACAGGCATGCACTGGACGAGGCTGGACCTTTCCCAGCTAGGTAGGCCCCCGTGGTCAACTTGTGGGAATTCTTTGGCTTTTAACGTTTACTTACTGGAGACAGAAAGCCGGGGAAGGGCAGACAGGTGGGGAAAGGAGAGAGAGAGTGCCAAGCAGGCTCCATGCTGTCAGCGCAGATCCTGACGCAGGGCTCGATGCCACAAACCTTGAGATCACGACCTGAGCCAAAATCAAGAGTCGGACGCTTAACCGACTGAGCCACACGGGCACCTCTCGGTTTGTGTGAATTCTTATAGGACATTGTGTAGGTTGCTGGATTTTAGGACATTGATTAGCCCCTCGTGCAGATTAAATGGGCCTCGTCCTTTTACGGGGAGCCTCCTCACCCCTTCCAGCTTTGCAGTGCTTGCGGAGCCCAGAAGGAGCGCCTGCTCAGAGCAGGTGTTGCCACCAGAACTTGGCGCTCCCGCTCAGCATGGCGCGTGGCTTTGTGTCCTTCAGGTCTTGCGTCAGCACCCGTGTGCCTGTCTCTTCTGCAGCTAGAATAGTGTCCCACGAGCGGGTGTCCTTTCTTTCTCGGGCAGACTGAGGGGATGACGTGCGTCTCCTGACGGTGGCTCTTCTCTTGAGCCTCCCCTCGAGGGCTGCGGGGTGCACGATGCCGCTTATAAATAAGTCATTTGTATTCCAAGAGGCAAGATGATAGAGTGAGCCCACAACGTTAGGTTATTCTCCAGGCACCTTCTTGATCGACCAGGATCTTACGTGTGGCTCGTCTGACAGTAGAGACTTGTCTGAAGGTGGAGGCTGCTCCCCTAGAAGGTCCACATGAGCCTTAGGGACACTCGCCCGCCATACGCTTTCCCATCTTGGTCAACAGACAACCAGCGTTTTTTGTTTGGTAGCTGGTAAACTTGAATTGTACCGGCATTTAATATTTGAGAATTCAACCACATGTACTCATTACAAAAAAAAGGAGAGGGGTGCCTGGCCGACTCAGTTGGTAGAGCATCGACTCTGTCTCCAAGTCGTAAGTTCAAGCCCCACGTTGGGCTTAGAGTTTGCTTAAAATATATTTATATTATATATATATATATATGTAATATATACATAATATATATAATACCTTACATTAAAAAATATATATTGAGACATGTTTGTGTATTATATATATATATAATATGTATTTGATATGTATTTGATGTTAAAATCTATATATTATATATAATAAAATATATAATATTAGTTTGTGTATACATATATGTATAATACATACGTAAAGAGAAGGAGAAAGAAAGAAGAAAAAAACAAGGGAGGCCCCATTGCCTGCCTGCCTCCCCAGCAGCCCCCCGCTGTGTCTCCGGCCGCCGGGGGCCTCTCACCCTCCCATGAAACAGGCTGGGCCTCCACTGGTCTCAGCCTGAGTGGCCCCTGCAAGGTGCCATATAGAGGGGTCATTATTCTTCTGTCCAACAAGACCCCCATATACCATCCACGTCAACTAAAGAGGCAGGTTGGCTCTCAATTGAGGAAGCAAACTCTGTTCTAAAGCTAAGAATTTTCCAGGGTCATGCTCCCTTCAGCAGCATGTATACTAAAAATAGGAATGTTCCAGGGTCATTTTGATGACTTATGCTTTTGGCCTCCTACCCTGTCGTTTGAACCTAATCCCAGCACTGGGGCTGTCACCTTCCAGCTTTTGGGAGTTTGCCAGCCACCATTACCGACGGTGACTGACCAGACCAGGCTGTGGCTGCTTATGGCCCTGAGTGCTGGTGACGGGTGGCCCTCCTGCCTGTCCTCAGAAACCTTGCTGCTGTTCAGAGATCCTACTGGCCTGAGCCTTTCTCTAGCAGCCCCGGCCAGACCAGTCTGGGAGATGCTACCAGCTCCTTCTGGAGGAGGCCAGGGCACGATTTGTGTCCTGCCACCGCTGGATCCCGAAGACTGTGGGAGGCCTTGCTCTTCTGCACAGGCCAGGTGAGGGCAGAGCTGTCTCCCCACAGCATCCCCCCACCCCCACCCCCACCCCGAGTCCCTCAGAGGATGCCATCACGCCGGAGTGAATGCGGGGCGGATGGCATTGTGCCAGGCTGTGCTGGCGGGACTGGCTCTGCCCGAGGCCACCAGGCACCCACAGCTCCCGCCTCCCTTCCGGGACAGTCCAGTCCTTCTGGCACCAGCTGCACGATCGCAGGTCTCTGAGGTGCCCACGTGAGCTTCGCTGGGGCGGCGGCCATTCTTTCCAGAGAGGAGAAGCTCAGCTTTGCAGGGATTGAGGCTCAGTTTAAGAGAACTCGCCCTGAGCAGGCTCTGGGACCCTGGGCGAACTGATGGGTTCCCTTTGGACCTCAATTCCTCCCCTCCCTGATGGGAACAGCCGTCCCCACCGCAGACAGGTGATGCGGGGAAGCATCCTGCGTAAACGTGAGCTTCTCGGGCAGGTGTCCTGCACAGGGTCCTTGTCGAGCCAACGTTAGCTGCGTCACGCCGTAGGCTGGTGGGGGGGGAGTCCAGCCATGTGCCTGGTGCCTGGTGCCTTTCTTGGTCTGAGCTCTAGATTTTGTTTCTTCATCTGGGTTGCCAGCAGACACTGAAATGATGGACAGAGAATCCTTTTATCATTTTTTGAACGTAGGAGAATGCAGTCCTGAATTGGTAGACGGCGTGTTGGGGCAGGGGAGGTGGGCATGATGATGTGGGAGTGGTGCCGGCCTCCTGCTGTGCCAAGGTGAGGGGGTGGGGGGTAGGGGGCGGTGAAAGCCTGGCACAGACCACCAGGTGCTGTGTTACTGGGCTCTCTCCAGGTGTGGTCTGCGTAGCCTGTGGGACAAACAGGTGAGTCAAGCGGTTTATCATTTAAACAGGGGGATGCAGATTTCGAGTTCAAGTGTGTGCTCCCTGCCCTGAGCCTGACGTGCGAGTGTCCTTGGAAGGCTGTCATTGGGCAGCACGCATGGAATA